>NC_133947.1:630720-942331 GCF_031877795.1 Strix aluco | reverse complement strand
GAGGGGGGGTCCTGCCTGCCGGGAGCGGGGCGGGGAGGGATGGGGCAGGGCAGGGGAGGGAGGGAGGGTCGGTGGGGACGCGGTGGCGGATTGGGGCAGGGAGGGAGGGATGCTCGGGGGTGGCAGATGGAGGGAAAGAAGCGGAATGGGGGGACGGAGGGTGGTTCCGGCGGGATGGAGAGATCTGGGGGGATGGAGAGAGGGATCCGAGAGGATGAAGGGAGGGAGGGAGGGATCTGGGGGATGGAGGGATGCAGGAAGGGATCTGGGGGATGGAGGGATACAGGGGGGGATCTGAAAGGATGGAGGGAGGGATCCGGGGGGAGGGAAGGATGCAGGGAGGGATCTGGGGGGGGGATGTAGGGAGGGATCCCGGGGGGATGTAGGGAGGGATCCTGGGGGAGGGTGGGCGGGAGGCAGCGATGGCTGCGGGCGCGATGCCCGGGGGGGGTTTGGGGGGATGCGCGGATCCGGCGTGCTGCGCGGTGCTCCCCCCCCCCCCCCTGGCTCCCCCTGCTGCTCCGCGCGGCGCAGCGCGGCGGGGGCGGGGCGGGGGGGCGCAGCGCCGGCTGCCCGCGGTGCCGTGAGTTTGCTCGGGCTCAGCAGGGGTGTGGTGCATGGAGGAAACGGGTGGGGGGGTGTCTGCCTGGGGACCCCAGACCCTGCCCCGCGGGACTGCGGAGCTGCCTCCACCCCCACCCCCCCCCGCATCCCTCCCAGGCCCCGCAGCCTGGGGTGAACGCGCAGGGACCCCCCCCAGCCCGGCGGCGGTGTGAGTCGGGATCCCAGCAAGGGAAGGGCCCTTGCCCTTGTTTGCAGCCCCCGAATTTTCACGCAGAAACACGAACGGTGCCGTGGTCCGTCCCAGCCGCTGAAACAAAACTCGGGGGAGGATTCGGGCTCGGCTGCCGGCGGGGACACGCACGGTCCTTCCCGGGGCTGCTGCCCCCAACCCCGGCCCGAGGGCACCGGGCACAGGGGCTGGTGCTGCCTCGGGGCTCAGCGCCGCTGTCCTGGATGCCGGGGGATGAGCTGGGGGGCGGGGGGGCTCCTCGCCTGGTGTTTTGCAGGCGCCGATCACCAGATACAAAGATGCTCCCCAGAGCCGCGAGGTGTGTCAGCAGCACAAGGGTTAACGCCGCTTTCCCTCTCTTTCCATGGCGAACTCGGTGGCGTGGTCGGGGATAACCTCGTTAGCGGCTGCGCTGCGGCACCGATGCCCCTGGGACAGAGCAGCCCTAGAAAATGGAGCTGGGCGCTGCGGGGGAGCGCTGGGACGCGGGAGCGGAGCTGCCTGGGTGGGCGACTGATGGGGGGGCTCCCCCCGCCACGCTCCAGCCCGCGGCCGCTCTGGGGTGTCGTGGCGGCCTGGCCTGGGCTGTTGGGGACAGGGTGGGTTTGTCACGGCGGGCCCAGGTGCTGGTGACGAAGCTGTGTCTGCCAGGGGAGCAACCGCCATCGGTGCTGGGCTGGTGGTGCGGGTGCTCGCACGGCTCCGGGGCACCCACATCATCCCGAGCGCGCGGCCCCCGGCCCCACGCGGGCTCTGGGGAAGCCCAACGATCCCCTCCCGCTCTGCCGTGGCTCAGATGGGCTGGCGGGCTCCCACCGTCCTTCTTGGGGCCGGTACTGGCGCCAGTGCCCGGGAATTGTTTGCTGCCTGTGCTGTTGTGCCACAGGCCGTTTCTGGTGGCCACCTCCCCGTGCTGCGGGAGAAGATGGGTTCCTTATGCCTGAGCATTCATTTGTGCTGCTGAGCGACAGCCTGCGGTCTGGCTGAGCAACCCCAATTGTTCCCAGTGTGCCTGGACAAAGAAGTGCCTAGAGAGATGGCAAGGCTGTGGAGAAGAGGACATGCTAACAATATTTCCATTGCCTTGGACACCACCAGTTTTTTTTTTTCCCCCTGCTCCTGCAAGAATGGGAGGCAGCGGCTCAGCTTCACGGGCAGGGGGGATGTGGCCCTGCCTGGCCCGAGCAGGGTGGGTGCAGCCTGTCCCAGACCAGGCTGAGGGCTCGTTCCCGGGGAGCGTGTCCTCAGCAAGGGCACAGCGCAGCGCTTGCCCCTCTGCTCCCGGTGAGGGAGGCAGAGGCTGAGGGTCTCCCCCCCCCCCCCGCAGCATGGGGAGCCCAGGTAGCCCCATGCCCCCCTGCGGGTTCCTGTCCCCAGGGCCTCATGTGGCACCGCAAGATGGTGGCACCACAGGGTGGTGGCACTGTCCTGGGGCCTCCTGTGTGCTCGGGACTGCTGTCCCCAGGCAGACAAAGCGATTTTGGGAGTTTGCAGCTGGTGTTTTTGCTGGGTGCTGCATCACCCCAAAACCTGGAGGAACTGGGGAGGGGAACGGCATGGGGTGAGGGGCGGGACTGGCTCCATCAGCCACGCTGCTCCGTGCGGGGTTAACGGCATCATGGAGGCAATGCCTTTTCCTTTCCCCCTTTTTTACTTCCTCTCCCCATTTTTTCCTTTCCTCCCACTGCAAGCTGCAAGCTTTGCTCAGCGCTGGGCTGAGCTCCAGGCTGCTGTGAGGGCCGTTGCCTGCTGGTTCTTCTCCCCAGCTCCTCTCACCTGCTGTGGCTCATTTCCAGCTGTTGACCAACCCTGAGATTTTTTGCCCTATTTTGCAAGCAGGAAAGCTGGGACAGGGATAAGGACTGAGCTTTCAAAGCCCTGGGCATGGCTCTCCGCGAGGCCTGTGAAAGCGGTGGGGGGGGTTCCTGCGGGAGCTCTGCTGCTTCCCACGCGACCTGCTCAAGGTCAGGCAGAGCCGGCGGCGAGTCCCGGTTCCTTCCTTCCCCGCAGCCCGCGGGCTCGCAGGCGGGAGCGGAAGCGGAGCCTGTGTCTGCTCTGCTACCTCCGAGCAGGGGGAGGGCGGCGGGAGCCGCCGAGGCTTTTGTTCTCGGGGCTCGGGGGGGCTCCTTCACACGTGAAGGGAGCGGCATCATCCAGTGGGGAGAAGATGCTGCATCCACAAACATCGTGGCTCCCTCAGTCACTGCCATCTGCCAGGGCTCAGAATCACCGCAGCGCTGAGCCGCTGCCGGGATGTGACAGACCCCGCCAGCGCGGCCCCCGGCTCCCGCCTGCTTGGGTGCGGCTTTGCGGGAGGCTGCAGGGGTGAGCGTGGGGAGTGCCCAGGAGTGCGGGACCGTTGCAGCCTGGCTGCTGGGATCCATGCTGCCATCTCCCCTGGGCTCAGGAGGGACTGCCCGGCACCCCTGGGCGCAATGAGGTGGTTCCCGAGGCGGCAGAGGGTCCCCACTGCAGTGAGCGGGGCTGCACGAGCATCTGAGCGTGCAGGGGGGTGACTGTGCTGCGGTTTCAGTGCGGCTGAGCCACCCCTACCCCACTGCTTGGGGCTGGGAGGGCCCACGTGTCCCCCCCACTCCCACCCCCACAGCAGGGGCCTGGGTGGGAACGGGGCGGGGGGGCTGCAGCACGGAAATGGGCCGAGAAAGCCCTTGGGGAGGCCAACGGCTGCCGGAGTACAGTTAGCTTCACCCCAAGCTGGCAGGAGGCCCCTGTTTCCCCTGCGCCCGCTGTCCCGCCGAGATTAGCTCTCGGCTGGCTGGGCTTGACGGGCAGCCGGAAGAGGCTGAGCAGCGCGGGGCCGCCCGGAAACCCGGGCAAAGCGGGGCAGAACGGGCACAGCGGCAGCCCCTTCCCTCCCAGCGGCAGCTCGGTCCCTGCTCGACCCTCCCCGTGGCCATGCCATGCTGCGCTCGCCGAGTCCCGGCGCAGGGGTCCGGGTGTTCGCCATCACCCCGTGTGCTGGTGGCCAAGCCGGGGGGGCCATGCTGTGCCACAAAGGCAGGGCTGTCGTGCTGTGTTTCCTGGCGCCCTGCTTGCCCCGATTTGGGAGGACAACGTGGTTCCCCGCTGTTGGCAGCTCCCCGTGCCGGTGCTGCCGGAGCCAGGTCCCTCCCCACGCCCCTTCCCCGGGGGGGGCTGCCAGCTTGGCTCATGCCTGGCCAAGTGCGCGGGATGAAGGGGCTCTCCTGGGGTACTGGGGAGCGCTGGTGGCAGCACAGAGGTCACGGCAGCGCCACGGCAGAGTAGCGTGGAGGTGACCCCCCGCGCTGGGGGTCAGTGGGCCCTGAGCGGCCGAATCCCAACCGGGCAGGGGGAGGAGCACGGGCGGGTGGCGGATTCCTGACCCACAACTGGGCCTGGCATCTCCGCCAGCATCGCCGCCGTTCCACCTCCCGCCGAAACTGGATAGGGTTGAGCGGTGCTGCCTGGGCACCAGGAGGGCGAGGAGGAATGATAGGAACAGGCAGCAGAAAATGTGAAGCAAAAAAAAAATTCCTTTTGTCTTGAGACAGCAGCCCTTCAGACCTTTTCCTCCTCCCTGAAATAGTTTTTCCTGCCACCCAAAAGGAGATGGAATATTTTGCAGGGCATTATTTCAGAGGATTTTTATTTTTTTTTTTTTAAATTTTTACCATAATCATGTGACACGGCTTGAAATGCTGGTGAATGGCCTGATATGTGGGAAAATAAATACGCAAATACCGTCCCCAGGTTTGCCAGCAGGATTCCCCGCGCCGGTTCCCAAACCCTCGGTTCAGGCTGTTCTCGTCATCGGTTCCAGTCGCCCACGCGGGGCCGCAGGGAAGGCGACGCAGAAAAACGCTGCTCGCTCCGCAGCCGAGAACCTGCGGGTGAAGCTGTGAGTTGTGGGGAGCTCTGCGACGCCTTTCCCGCAGAAACCGTCTTTTTGCGCCCGGCTTTAACCGGAAGCAGAGGCTGGCGCGGGGACCCGTGGTGCGGCCCGGCCCCCAGCACTCGCCGGGTGCCCCAGGACAGCGAGTGGCCCCAGGTGTGGGCTGGAAACGGACAAAATCTCACCAGTACCTTCCCCGGTGCCGCAGGTTGTTCCCTGCGCTGTGACCACTGAGTGTGTCGGGGACACAGGGGGGCCTCGGGAAGCCCCGGATGGTTTTACCCCCTGTGCACGGAGGCAGATGTTTAAGATTGACAATCCCCTGCCCCTGAGATGCTTTTCCATCGTGCAGCATGACGGGGGAGTTTGTGATCGACCCATTCCTCAACACGAGAGAAGCGAGAGGCTGGGGAGCGATTCACCAGGTTAGATGCTCTCCTCGCCCCCCTTGTCCTCTCTGCTTCATTCCTCCAAGTTTGAAAATGACTCTTTGCTGCTGTTTCTCTTTTTCTCACAAAATCGAATTCTGATACAAATGGAGCAGGATGCGAATGGGTTTATTTCTTTGCTGTTTTAATACAAGTATCCACATATTTCTGACCAAAATTTCTCATAATAGTATAAAAAAAAAAGATGAGTGGACTTATAGCTGCTTCTTAACGTTTGCCAAGGTTTCAGGTTGTGAAGGATTGATGGGTCCTGGGCCGTGACACCGCCGCTCGCTGCACAGCCTTCGCTTATCGGGGTGTCAGAGCAGATCTGCAGGCCCACGAGGAGAAAGGAAACATCCTGGGCAGATGTCGGTTCAGGCCCCCGCACTTTCAGCTGAAGCTTTCCAGACTGGTTTTGACCCGCTCCATTTCATGCAGAAAACTGTAGAACTGAGGCAAAGTTAACTCTGCAGGAAAAAAAAAAAGGAGGCATCAAGTTTTGGATGTCAGGTTACGCTTCCAACACCGGGAGAGCTGTTCTGGTGCTACCGCAGCGCGACTGCGCTCGCCTGCGCCGGGCAGGATCAGACACCGCGGCTCGGGGCAGCTGGCGGGGCCGTGTGGGGTTCTGGGTTAGGATCCTCCCAGCAGCGCTGGGGATCGTTTCCTTTCTTCATCTGCCACGTCACCAGCGATGGGTGCGGACCCCGAAAGGGTCCCTGCGAGCACAAAGCTCCCCCACCTCCAGCAACACCCAGGGCTTTCGTGTACTCGAACGCTCGCTTCTTTTCCAGAACTGCTAACTCACCTATATACACGTTTTCCATTTGGCTCCCTTTTTTAATCACCAGCTTCAGCTTGGGGGAAGAAAAAGCAGAGGTATTTGAATTCAGAGCTGTATTCTGAGCACCACGAAAAGGCGACGCGCAGGGGTGTGCTGTGAGCGTCGGCCGGGCAGGCTGCTGCAAAGCCAGGCCTTTGGGGAAGTGCGGCTGCGGGAGCAGCTTCTGGGGCAGCGGGAGGCTCTCCAGCAGTCCTTACAACCGTCACGTTCCCCTCCCTCCCCACGACACTGTGGCCTTCGCTACCTTGAGCTTTTTGAATAGCTTTTCCGAGTGGGCTACGGTTTTGTGACACACGATGTGTTCAGCAGAGAAGCCAACAGCAGCGTGTCCGCTGGCGGCCGCGCCGGGAGGCCGAAGCAGACGCGCTGCTGCAGAGCTCGTCCCTGCGAGACCCAGCTCCCCCCCGGCTCCTGGCCCAGCCAGCGCTTGCCACGCGCCTGGTCGCAGCCTCTGCCGTAACCACACAACCACCTCAACCCTCTGATGCAGGAGATTTACCTGTAAGAAGATACTCCCCACTTTTTCCAGTTCACTGCTCCCAGCAGTCACTGTGAGTCAGAAAGGAGAGAAGGCAGATAACTCGTTAGCTAAACTGTGAAATAAAAAGTTATTTAGCTGAGGGCTGCTGTTGGGTTTCCAAACCCATTATGTCTTAGCTCGATTACCTCCAAACTTCCACTCCATATCTACCAGCTGGTTAATCATCAGCGTCTGACCAACAGCCAGGCGCGTCAGGGTGGGGGAATTCACCTTCCACTGCAAGAGCAACAGACACACGAGCAATCAATTCTCTCCGTGTTACCTGCGATTTCCATGTCAGTCAGAAACGAGGCAGACTGGTGGCAGAAGCCCAAAGTGGAGGTGTGCAAAGGGGCAAACTAATGCGGTCGGGAGGGCTTTCAAAGATGTTTGAGTCCTGCTAGGATTTCCATCTGCCTTGTCACTTCTGTAAATGAAACTCACTGTTTTTGTTTTAACCCTGGTTCAGTGTAACAATATCTGTGCAAAAAGTCCTGTGTTCGTGTAACTGCATGACCTCGGGGCTCAGAGCATGCAAAGCAGGAAAACAATCAAATGAAAGCCACACAGAAGCGCAGGAATCACGAAAGCCATGAGGCAGAGGCCACAGCAAACCAGAAGTATCATTAGATGAAGTGTTCCTTATCGGTTATCCAAGGACCTTCGGTTCAAAATTCTGAGCTGGTTTTGAAGAAAATACCCAAAGCGCTGACACATCTCAGTAGCGCAGCGGGATTTTACAAGTTCCCACTCAAAGACTGTCATTTTGTTAGCTTAGAAACAAGCAAAAATATATTAATACCTGTTCTGCAAAATAACTGGCTTTCTCTTCACTGAGGCCTGTGGGAGAAACTGAGATTACTATATGTGATAAATATTCATTATCTTTTATTTAGTGAAAGTCAGGTGACCTACCTAGAGCAATAAAATCTGCTCTGACTTGCTCGGAAGACAAATTCCTCTTCAGGGCACCTGAATAAACAATGCAAGGAAGAAAAATCACTTTTTACTGAGTCAAACCAGTCTTTACAGAGTCAAATAAATGCAGGGACGGAGACTCTGCGATAGAAAGCCTCTGTTCCTGGGCTGTGTTTTGAAACAAACCACAGCTCCTCGAGATAGGAAATAGAGCCGTGCCTGCCGGTACCTCTGCAGATGCCCAGCGCTTTAAAAGTCCGGGCGCTGGGAGTGCTGGGAGAGAGGGCGAGATTTCAGTGCGGGTATCCATGGGAACAGCAGCAGCAGTTGTGTTTTGAAGTTGCTGCTTTCTCTCCTATAGAAGCTTGGCTTGTTAAAGGAGAACTGTTAAGGCTGGCAGGCTACTAATTTGACCTACCTGCTGTGTTTTGGATTATGGGTGTGAACGTGTGCATATAACACTTTCCCCTGCTGCGCCTGCCTCCTTTGTTCTGGGGCACAGGCAGCACATGGAAGTTTACAAGGATTCTGTTCTCTGAACCAAGAGCAGGAATCTCATAAATTCAGAGATTGCCAGTCCCACGTGGCTCCCTGTCTGTGAGCGCACAGGCCAAGCTCTCTGCTGTGATCTGTGCCAGTGCTGCCTGTGGCATCCCGGAGCTGAGAAAAGGGTACAGCAGGCTCGGAGCCAGCGCACACAAACAGGGACACCGAGACTGAGAGCACCTAGGCCAGAGTCAGGGAGGGAGAAAACGCCGATTCCACGTTAAAGACCCCCAAGAGACTCCACATTAAATACCCCCAAGACAGTTGTAGGAAAAGAAATTATTTGGTGCTACTCCTGGCTAGAAGAAATGGCTTGAAGCAGTAGAACGAGTTCAGGCCGAATGCGGGGAACAGTTGTGCGTGGCTTCACTGCTGTGAAGAAAGCCGTGGGGAACCCAGGACTGGAGGGTAATAGCAAAGGGCTGTTAATAACGAGAAGGATCAACGGGATGAACGTGCAGTGGAGGTGTTTGATGCATTAACATGTCAAACAGCTGCCACAGCAGCAGAGTAATCTCATAAAGTGCTGGAATCTGGGGTATTCAGGGGGAATCCCCCTGCCCCTCTTCCCCACTATTTATGAAAGAGAAACCACTGGACACGTGTTTTCCTAAAACAAGACTGCAAGGACAGATGTCTCCTTTACGTGGCCTAGAACTACCTCAGCTCCCAGCCCACCCTAGAGGGGTGCACACACTGTCTTATCGGTCTCAAACAGCGCTTGCCCTTGTCGGAATTACAGTACTGGGTCACTCGGATGGCAGCTCCTACACAGACTCAGTGGCAACACAAAGCTGGCAAAATGGATTTACAGGCACAAGTTAAACCAAGCACTGTCCCAGGGCTGTGCTTGCACTTAATCCATGGATATTTAAGTGAGTTTAGTTAAGCCTGTGAGACGTGTGCGCAGGCAGGGTATAAAGAATACAAAGCCCAAGTCAGCAAACAGGGATATTTCAACAGGAGAATTTTTTGATTCTTAAGTGCTAATCCATTTATTAGCTACCGTTTATTATCGCACTTACTGTGCCAAGCGAGTGCACTGCAGTTCTGAAGAAACACTTGAGCAGCATGCAGGAATGGACCCAACTGTTTGGCCTCAGGGTAGCATATGCAGATGTATCACTTACCATTAGGCACCAGAAGAATACTTTTGACAATGTTTTTCAGGGGGCCCAAGCTGATTTTATTCATGGTGGCGAAGTCTGAGAGCTGAGTCATAAACCTTTCTACCTGCTCAAGAGAAAGAACAGGGACACAATCTTATCTCTGCATGTTTCTCACCCGAGAGCTGCATTCACACCCTTCTCCTCCTGGCGCTCTGCACAGGCCTCACCTCCTTGGGCTCCGTTAGAAAGCGGAAGAGCACTTCGGTCAGCGCCGAGAATTGCTGTGAAGGAACAGGAACAGTGTTACGGGGTCGGGCATCAGCACGCTTCATTTCTCAGCACCTCGCCCCGCTGCCACCATGACTTGGTGGTGACACCGCACCCTGACGCAGCTCTACCTGCGTCCGGTACAGCGGTCCCAGAGTTTGAGCTCCGGTGCTGGTAGGGTACCCCCGTCCTCAGCATCACGAGATGCCTTGGGATGGGAGTGGCTCAGGGAAGCTTTTCAGAGACTCTCAAAGGGTTTGTGCAGCTGGTAGCTGGCACTGCAGAGAGCTTGTGTGACTCGTGGCTCATCAGAAGCTGCTCCTCTACCCTGTGTAATCCAAAAACTGTGAGTGGGAAAAGATGCGTCTACTCTGATGTTTCACAAACCCCGTGGGGTAACCAGACTAACTTGGGAAAGGAAAAGAACTGGTTAAAGGTCTCGTGGCTGCCTTCAGTTTTCTGAGGTGCAGCTGGCAGGGCTGGAGGTGCCTGTAGGGCAGAGCCCCCCGCCCCCCCCCCCGCTCCCTCTGCCCGCACCAGCGCTGGCACCGGCACCGGCCGTGACCTGCAGCGGCTCATCCTGTGTCACCCTCCCGCTCAGCCGCGGGACGGGGATGGCACCGGGCAGCTCCCCGCGAGCTCTGACACTAACTTCAGCACAAGCTGAACCAGCTTCTGCGACACGGCTGCACCCCCGGTGTGTCGGCGACCGGGACAGGAGGGTGGGGGGGTGGCAGCCCCGGCCCGAACGCTGTGCAGCCCACCGAGAACACCCGGCGCTCGGCAGGGCCCCGCACCCCCCGGCACGGCGGGAGCCCCCGCGCGAGGAGCGTCCCGCACCCTCGAACACCCGCTCCCGCAGCGCGCGGGGCTCGCCCGGCCCGGCCACCACAAAACACGATTCGTTGCCGGGGTGGGCTGAGGCCCGGCGGGGACACGGCACCGGGGCCTGGAGGCCGGGCACGGCCCGGTGCCGGGGCTGCTCTGCGGCGTGGGGCCTGCTGCGGGGCACCGGGGCCTGCTGGGCCCCACCGGGCCGGTCCCGGCGCTGCTCCGGAGCTGCGGGGCCGCCTGGGCCCGGCACCCCGGGTGGCGGCTCGCCCTGTCCGGCTGCGGCTGCCCCGGTGGCCCCGCGGGCTCCCGGGGCTGCTCCCGCGGGCGCGCCCCGCCCTCCCCCGGCGCGGCCCCACCTGGGCGCTGAGCTGGTTGAGGTTGTGCATGTCGCCGCTCACCGCCTCCGGCACCGGGTCGCGGGTGAAGTTGAGCCGCCCCATGGCGGCCGCCGCGGCCCCGCCCGCCCCGCCCGGCCCCGGCGCCGGCGCCCGCCTCAGCCTGAGCATTGGCGGCCGCACTTTCCGCAGCGCCGCCGTCCCGCAGCCCCCGGCCGAGGGCACCCGGTGGGGCTCCCGCCGCCCTCGGGCCCCTGCTCGGCCCGGCCCGTGGCGCAGCCCGAGGCGGCCGCTGGCGGGTGGCCAGCAGGATGGGTGGCCAGCAGGCCGGTGTGCCCGGTCGCCCACCCCGGGGCTCAGTGCCACGGGCCCCATGGCCCGCGTAGGCAGGCGGGGGAGCGCGGCCGGGTTCCCCTCCCAGCACAGTTATTTTGGATGGGAAGGTCTGGGCCAGCCTCTTGCTTTCCTGCCCAAAACCAGTCGGTGGAACCCCCCAAGAGAGCTGCAGTACGTGTGTATGTCTGTGTGCTTGTGCCAATCAATGTTTACTCTTCACTCCTCTAAGATCCTACAGATATTTAGCCACATGTTTCGTTTCATGCGGTTGATCCCTTCCACGGCAGGCGAAACCTCTGATTGCTGGCAGGTGTGGAGCGGGAAGGGGAGAGCAGAGGGTACCCCCGGTGTGCCGAGCCTTAAACTTCACCTGGGGACGGAGGTCTGGCTGGCAGCTGGACAGTGTAAGTTGTTTTGCTCTACAAAAACCTCAAGTAAATCGTTTAAAAACCATAGTTCATAGGACAAATGGGGTTTTTTTCCCCTGAAAATTCTACTTGGGACCTGGAATGGGTGTGATTTTGCCCCTTCAGCTGCTGCTCCCAGCGCTGCCGGCTGCTGAGCCTGGCCCAGGCTCAGGGGGACGGTGATGGGTGGCCCGGGGCCAGCAGCCCACGGCCGGGCTCCGCGGGGTGCGCGGGTGTCGGGTAAGGAAGGGGCAGCGCGGGGCTGAGCCAGCCCACGGGCAGAAAGTGTCTGGATGTCAGAGGGGTCAGGGTTTCACAGGGAGCTTAACCCGATTCTCGCCGTAACCCCCAAGCGGGAGGTGTCCCCGATTCAGAGACCTGCAGGAAGGCAGGTGAGTGGGCACATCACCTGCTCGCCCTGTTACACCGGCTTCTTTCTGTTTGTGCTTGGGAGGGAGGCCTTGACCCAGGAAATATTAAAACTGGATGTATTCTGCAGAGGACAATGGAGCTGATCCCATCCTTAAAGACTCCCTTGCCTTGTCGGTGTGAGTGTGTGTGATCCCTTTTATCTGGGAAGGTGTTCACTGGCTGCCTGGGTGGACAGCACAGCACATAAAAACCTTTGTGGAAGGTAAAATTGTGGCAGCCCACAAGGGTTGTGTTCTATTACTGACACTTTCAGTTGCAAATGAGAGCGTAGGAAATTTTATAGTGCCTTTCATTGTGAAGGTATCCCAGTAGTGGTTTATAAACAAGGAGTTAAGCAGCAAAGTACCACTAATGATGAGGAGTTAAGAGATATTTACTGGTGGTCTGGCTGGAAATAGCATTCATGCTTCCTTTTCTTCTTCCTCTACCTCCTAGCCCAGCTGGGAGATTTTCTGTTCCACATACACAGGGTGGAACTGCACCTCGATTAAATAGGACTGTTGAGGTAAAAAAATTGCATGTGGGGGTGCTTGCAGGATTTGACCCTAAATATTTAGGATGCTTTAAAACAAGGCGCAAACTTTTCACATTGGAACAACTTGTCAGGCTCTGTGGTGAACCGGCCGCGTCGGCATGTTTAAAACCACAGGAGATGCTTCTCTCTAAAAAATAGTTAACCTGGACTAAAACTCATTCAGGGAGCTGTGTGGACTGGGTAGCACGGGGTGCCAGTGTGTGTGAACACAACATTCCTCTGGCTTTAAAATGCTGCGTACAGCCTTATGTAAATTTTCCTAAGTGTCAATTAATAATCGCAGTTAATTACAGCACATTTTCATAACCACCAAAGTTCATTCATCTGTATTGTGTGGCTGAAAAACTGAAACAAGGAAAGAGGCAATTTTCTGTCTGCTTTGTACGCCGGGATTAGCCATTCAGGAGCAGCCTGTGACTGATCTTTACTTCCCTGTGTCTTTCTAGGGTGATGCTTTAGGAACTAATTAAGGATGGTCTGGATGCACGCGTGTGTGCTTGTGCGAGCATGCAGGAGCTACGACGGGAGGGAGAAGCCAACGTGGTTAAACAATTTCTCAGGCAGCAAACCAAATTCTTGGGGAAAGTTGAGTGACAAGATCCAAGAAGAAGAGTCTAAATTGAGATACGTGCTCACAACATCCTGCTCAGACAATCCCCAGGAAATGAGGCAGTCCCACCTCCTGGGACGCTGGCTGGGCTGCAGCGTGGCACCCCGGTGCCACCAACCCGGTACGGCGCTGCCAGGCAGGCTTGGCTCTGCCAGCACTCATTGTTGAAACAGATTTATTTCAATAAAAGAGAAGGTTGCAGGGTGAGGTCTGGATTAGTTACAGGGGTGTCAGGCGGTGGGTGGGCCCCAGGGCCCCAGGCAGAGCCCCCAGGGCTGCCCCTGCCCCATGGGTGCCTCTGCCAGGCCATTCTCATGCAGAACAGGTCTGATGGACTCATCAGAGCTGAGGACAGCAGTTCAGTTACAGATAGCAAAAGGCAATGGGGGAGGGAACGCACAGAGGGAAATAGGGTATTGAAAGTGCTGCACTCCAAAATGAACCAGAGGATGAGTGGGCCCTACTTCAGATGCATTTTTCAGCTTCATTTCACCTGTCAGACTTGAAAATCTTCCTCAGCACTTGGAGAGTGTTACCTGGGGAAGGGTCCTTATATATTCCCAAGAGATCAAATCCTGGGGTGTCACCCTCCTGTTCTCTGACGCCGCTTTTTATCCAAAGTTCTCAAAGCCCTTTGCAGCCTCAGAGCACCTTTCCTGAAGCGGGGAGCGCTGCCTGCACTAGCTGGCCTGAGAAAGGCCCAGAAAAGGTAAAAGTGTGTGAAGGAGCCAGGGGTAAACCCCAGAGGCCTTTCACCCTGGCTGGTGCGGAGCCCACCCGCTTTCTGTGTGCTCTGCCCACCTGCAGTGCCTGAGGCCTGGGGAGAACATCTCCCTACACGGGCTGAGGGTGCTGCAGCTCCTCCAGCTTGCTGGGCTGGTGGAGATTGCCCAGAGGAAACTTTGGAGGGGTTAGTTCTGCTCCCAGGGGAGCCTGATATAAATGAGATCTTTGAGACCAGGATCTCAGTTTCTCCTGCAGTTTGATGCCCCTTCCTGTCCCCCATCACACTCTGCACTGTTTGCTCCCAGGCAAACGTTGCTACAGGAGTAAATTATTGCAAACGTTGCGTGCAAAGGTTGCGGCGGGGCTGGGAGCACCACTGCCGGGCTCTGGTACACTCCTGCCTTGCGACCGCAGGCAAACCCCTTCCTCTGCCGGCTCCCTCGCGAGCAGAGAGGAGAATCCCTCACCCACGAGAGAAGGAAAAGCTCTGGACCCGGAGCGGAGGGGGTTCTGCTGGCAGCCGCCCCTGGGGAGCAGCGTTTCTCCCGATAAAAGTACATATGCTTGGGAGGGCGGTTTGGGGAGGCCTCGTCACTTCAGATTAGGCTGTAGCAGGCGTATCCTGTTTTCTAGGAAAAAGAGGATTTTGTGGCCAGCTTTGTTAGAGAGGCATTGAAGATTTTTCTTTGTGTGCCTTTGCATTTGAAGTTTACAGGCGGGTAGCTGCAGACTTTCTAGATGTTCTGGGTACACAGATGACACTTATTTTTAACCTTATTTTTATTAGAGGTTTGTATCATGTGGTCCTGCCCAGCCCACAGGAAGGGCTAGAAACTTCATGTAGGAGGGATAACACTTCCTATCTCTGTGTAAACAGCAATTCCCCCCAGATGGAAGAAGCCAGCCCAGCCGTAGGGGAGCCTGGAGGCTCTATTCCCACATGTGGCAGCAGGATGAGGCCTTCCCACAGCAGGGACAGACCTTGCTTGCAGTAGCCACAGCCCTGACACCGTGCTGCGGGGTGACACAGCTCTGCCCCGGGCTCGGGAGAGCTTCTCTGGGGACCAGTGGTGAGGAGCGGCCGGTCACTGGGAGCTGTAATGGAGCGGAGCTGGAGGAACTGGTAGAGCTGGTGGAGAGGCTGGTGGCCAGTGTGGGGCTGGGGCAAGGGCTCAGGCCACAGAGCTGCTGGCGGAAGAGGAGGACACATCCCGCAGGACGTGCTCCGGTGGGGTCCTGCAGTGAAAATGGTTGTTGCTGCAGGCTGGGGAAGCACCGCTGTGCCGTGGGCTGTGTGTCCACCGACACGGGAAACCCCGAAGCCTGAACTCGGCAGGAGTGTCTCCGCTGGCTTCAGTGAAAGGAAAAGTTCCTCCTGCTCCCTGCCCCAGGGTCGCTGGAGGAGCTTGCAACTGTCTGGGGTGATTTAATGGTGCTGGCGCTTCTCCCTGCCTGCTAGAAGTCTAAACAAGCACTTAGCCGCAACTGGGGGCTGGGAATGTGGGACCCACAGATCCAGAGGTGACAAGGTTGCACTGCTGACGGCTGGAGGTAGTGACACGTGTTTGCTCAGTTATTTGTCCAGCATCTCCAGGCACGCTGCTTCTGAAACACGGAGCTGGTCCTGGGTCGCACACTTGGGTGCAAAGCAAGAGACGGCGGGTGATCGGAGCCAGAGCAGAGCTCCGGGGAGGGAACGGCGTTGGTTTGCCTGGCCAGGGTGGCAAAGGAGAAGTTTAGGAAGAAATTGGAAGTGGGGCAATGGGGTGGACAGAGGAGAGCTGGGCCTGGTGCCACAACCTGGGGACACTGTGGAGAAGGCAACGGCTGAGCAGCCTACGGTGAGGAGGAGGGTTCAGGGTTGGGAGTGGTGAGTTGTGCATGGAGGGGCTGGCACCGTCCCTGGGAAGCGTCGCAGGGGGAGATGAGGATGAGGAATCACTTCTGATGTGAGTGGGTGCGGCCAGTCCCGACTCTGTTGTGGTGGTGGCAGAGAGTGGCTCTTCCGGCTGGCCGGTCACCGGCTCCGTGGGTTTGCAATGCTGGCGGTTCAGCAGCTGCGAACTGGCTCTTGCTGAAATGCCCGTTTGCAGGGGCACTGGGCAGCCCGGCTGCGCCCGATCGAGCCCCCGTGGCACAGGGGGGGACATGTCCGTGGCACGGCCTGCGCCGGGGGGGTGGCGAGGGACCCCCCGACCTCTCCCCAGCCGCTGCTCCCGGCTCAGGTCAGCCCTGGCCACGCTTCCCAGCTTCTCGCAGCTGCTCCAGTGATGGGGCGCAGGAGCTTTGTCCCCACGGCCACGTCCCACCGCTCCTCCGTGCTGGAGAGCCTCAGGGCTGCCGGGGAGCGGGGCCGGGCAAGGCTGCCGCCTGCAAGCGGGAATGGCAGAGCCCAGCACGGGGTCCCAGAAATGTCTGGCAGGAGCCTAAATATAAAATCCTCTTTAGAGGTACCTTTTTCCCCCGTGAGATGACACACAGACTCTCTTGATTGTTAAGAAATAAACTCACAGCTTCTCTCTGGTTGTGTGTGGCAGAGATAGGGAAAAGGATCAGGGTTTGGCTCATAATCTGCCCAGAGCTGCTTTGTTTGGTACCAGGCCTCTCTCAGAAAGAGTGTGCACAGGCCCGCGCTCCCGAATTAAATGATAACTGAGGGGAAGAGAGAGAAAGAGGGCGTTTCAGCCAGGCGGGAGATTGATGGCAGGTCAGCGAGGCCAACAGAGGCAGGAAGGTTTCCGTAGAAAGGGAGAGGAGCCCGGGGATGCGTGGAGCAAGGGCTAATTCCACCCTAACAGCACCCTAGAAACTCTCTGGGCACAACCTGGAAAAGCATCTCGGTTTTCCAAATCTGGAAAACCAAACTGGAGTAACATCTATTTGCTTGGTTTTAATCTACTCAGCCGAGTTGCAAATTAGCTTTAGGTTTATGCAGTGTGTGTTTATTTGAACTGTAATCTCCGTGTTCCCCAAGGTTTATCCAGACCAGATTTCTGGGTTTTTTTGCACGGGCAGCCACATTTTTCACGCGTTGTGTTTCGCGGGGACGGAGGGGTGGTCTGGGGGAACCTGCTGTACAGGCCGCGGGCTGGTCCAGGCGCTTCCCGCAGGGTTCGGATGCTTTGGCTGACTCACTCATTTTCCCTCCTGGCCTTGAAAACTTATTTCTATCACACCGAGACAATCATATTCCTTCTTACTGTCCCACAGTTTTCTGCTGGATCTAGAAGTAATAGCGAGCGAGCAGAGATTATACCCCACGTGGACTCTGGATGCTTTGTCTTGGGCAGGAGAGGCGCAGAGTGTTTTCCTCGTCCCCAGCACAGCCCCTGCGAGTGTCTCCGTACGGGAAAAGGAAAGAACAAACAAACAAAAACTGACTGTAAATCTTGGGGGGGGCTTTGTCTGCCCATGCCGCGCTGCACGGGGCACAGTGCAGCTGGAAAGCCGCTGGGCAGGGGGGTGGCTTGGCAGGGTGAGGGCTCTGCCCGGTCCCGGGGTGCCCCTTCTCCCCCGGGGGGGGCTCCTCTGCCGCCCGGGCTGAGCTCCGGGGGGGGCTCCGAGGGCCGAGCCCCGCAGGGATGCTGAACCCCGGGGGGATGCCGGGCACTGGGGGTGACACCGGGATGCCGGTGGGTACCCGGAGGTGGGGAGCCCCGGGAGGGTGAGAGACAGCGCAGGGGGGCGGATTGTGGAGCCCCGGGGACAGGATGCGGCGCACCGGGGGGGGGATGCGGGGCCCCGGGCGATGCAGAGCAGTGGGGGGTTCTGGGGCGTCGGGGCTGCGGGGGATGCCCGGGGTGGGGGGGTGCGGGGCACTGGAGGAATGCGGAGCTGGGAGGGGGTACCGGGGCGCCGGGCGTGCGGAGCGGCGGAGGGGGGGATGCGGAGCCCCGGGGGGTGCGGGCCCCAGGTCAGTGCAGAGTCCCGGGGATGCGGGCCCGGGTGGGGGGGGGGTCGGGCGGGTGCGGGCCCTGTGCTCCCCTCCCCTCCCCCGCCGTGGGGCGGCGGGGGCGGCGGCGGAGGAGGAGGAGGAGGGGCTGCCCAGCACGGGCAGGGTTAAAGCGCCATGTAACCGGAGCGCGGGGCTGTCGGGGGCCGGCCGGGGCGCGGGCGGTGGCGAGCGGCAGCGCGGCCCCGTTGGACGGCGCGTCCCGCCGCGGCGCAGGTGAGCGCGGGGCCGGGGCCGGGACCGGGCGGGGGGCGCCGGGAGGGCGGGGGGGGGGTCGGGGCCGGGCCCGGGGCGGCGGTGCATCCTCGTGGGCGGCTTTGTTGTGCGCGGTGGCGGCGGCGGGGGACAATGGGGCGGGCGGGGACGCGGCACCGGGAGCGCCCCGGCCGGTCCCCGCGGCCGGTTCCCGGGGACTCGCGTTGCTCCGCCCGGGGGGCTCGGGGGAAGGGGCGCCGGGCCCCGCCGCCACTTGTTGCCGGCGCTCGGCTCCGGGAGGGTTTGTGGAGGGGGGGTCGGTGCTCCCCCAGCCTCGGGCCGGGCTCCCGCCGGTCCCGCCCGCCCCTCCGGCTCCCGTCGGAACTTTCGGAGTTTCCCGCGGAGGCCGCGGCCGCGGCCCCCGGGGGTGCGTCCCGGGGCTGTCACGGCGGGGCCGGGGTGGGTGTTGGGGACCCCCCCTGCGCCCCCGCGATGCCGGGACGGGCCGGGGCCGCGGGGCAGGAGCCGAGCCCGGGGTCGCGGCGGGAGCACGACAAACCCCGGGAGCCCCGGGGCTGCCGTCGGTGAACCAGCAAGTGATGGCTTCGGGGCGGGGAGGGTTTGGGGCGGGTTTGGGGTTACCCTGCCCGTGGCTCGGCGGGCCCCGGGCAGCACCGCCCCCCCGCCCCCCCCCCAAAGGCAGGGGGGCACGGGGAGGGCTTCCGGGAGCCCGGGATGCGGCGGCAGCGCTGCCGGGGCTGAACACCTTTGTTTTCGGTTCTTGGGGCAAGGATCTGTCAGCGCATCTTGATTTTTTTTCTTTTTTTTCTCTTCTCTATTCGCAGGAAAGCAGCTCCCGGCCGGCGCCTCGGGCGCGAAGGCTCCCCGGGGCTTGGGGGGGGGCGGCCGGAGCCGGGGCGCGCTCAGCTGCCGGGCACCGGCCCCGACGGCAGGTACCGCCCCGGGGGCAGCGGGGGGGCCCGGGGGCAGCTCTGCCGACATCCTCCTCCTCCACAGCCCGGGGAGAAGCCGCGGGGGGTGTGTGTGTGTGTGGGGAGAACGTCGGAGACAGAGAAATGAACTCCGGGGTGGCCGCAGCGTGGGGCACAAGGACCGGGATACCGGGGGAGGGGGCAGCGGGTGGGCACCTGGGGCGAGCGGTGATGCTGCACCCACGCCCCCGCGGGAGGGGGCCAGGGGAAGGAGCGAGGGGGCTTAGAACGTCGCAGCAGGACTTGGCTGTTCTGCCTCTGCCTCCAGTTGCCTAATTTTGAATGAAATGAGGAGGAAGGAGCCGGGGTGTCCCAGCCCCCCCGCCCTGGGGAGGGCTGGGGGCTTGAGCCCCGCTGTACATGGCCGGGGGGGCGGGGAGAAGGGGACAGCGAGGTGTCACAGTCATCTCTTCACATCCTCTTGTGCAGGGGGAAGATGAAGCAGTGACCGCTGCGGACTCAGGACCCGCCACCGCTGAGCGAGACCCACCTGCGCGACGGCGGAGCCCCCGCAGCCCCCAGCCCTGCCCGCAGGCAGCACCGGGCCGGGCCCCCGCTCCTGCCCGCCGGGCCCGTCCCTGGGCGGGGGGCTCGGAGGGCCGGCGGGGCTCCCCGCGGCGGGACACGGCCGAGATGAGCATGGTAAAGAGCCTAGAGCGGCTGGAGCAGCGGCTGGCTGTGATGGTGGCTGCCCAGGAGACTTCTCAGGCCTGGTCTTCACGGGGAGAGGAGGGGCCGGTTTGTTTTTTGTTTCTTTTCTTTCAACCGGGCTTTGCTGAAAGGCAGCGGGCGCCGTGCTGGAGCCTGGGGGTGGCCGCCGAGGGCTGCTGCGGGCCGGCGGGGGAGCGGAGCGGGGCAGGGGGGGCAGGAGAGGAAACGGGGGGAAAATGGAGGGAAGTGCCGGAGCGCGGGAGCGGTGAGAGCCGGAGAGGGGCCAGGCACAGGAAACGGGCAGGGGAGGGGAGAGCCTGCCCTTCTTAATGAGCATATCTGCCAAAATGGGCTCCCTTTCTTACTAAACTGCCAACCCAGCAACTCTTTTCTTCCCAGGATTAGAGGGAAATGTTCGGTTTGGGGCGAGTTAAAGGCCATTTGTGTGCGCGATGGCCCAGAGCCCTCGGCAGGAGCCAGCCTGGAGGGAGCAAGCCCCGGCCATTGGGGTCCTTTATTTCTTTTTGTTATTCAAACAGGGCTTGGGTGATGGCTGCCATCCCAGCCATCACGGAAAAGCTTCCCTCCAGCCTTTTGATATGCATGTGCCCCTGTCTGGAGGCAAAGTCCGGCTGTCTCCCCTGCCATCTCTCCACCTCCTGGGAACACGCACCTGATAAGGCCCGGCCTGTTTCCTCAAGAAGGAAAACTGAAGCCGGGCCGAGCCAGGCTGGGGGAGCAGCCCTGGCCCCGGGGGGCAGCGGGGGCCGCAGCCACGGCCCTGCCGGGACGCCCCGCAGGTGAGCGCAGCCGCTCGGCCCGCTCGGGGCCGGCCGGCGAGCGCGGCCGGGCAGGGCCCGGGAAGTCTCTCTAAGCAGTTAATACTGTGGCACGGTCTTTAACCAGTTTGGCAAACCTTAAAGAAACTGGTATTGCAAAACTAGGGCGGGATCCGGAGTCAGCGGGTTCATTGTCTCGGTGGGGTATGGCTGCAGGGCACGTCCTGGTCACCAGGCAGTGCCGGGGCTGCCGCTAGTGCCAGTCTCTTGGGGAGCTTGGAGCAGCGGAGCTGGAATTCTGCATTATTTTATTCTTCGTGGGTTCTTGTGCGAGGCGCAGGGCTGCAGTGCATGCCTGTATGTTTGCCGTGCGTTAAGCAATGCAAACACTGCGGTGCTGTTTTTCTCCTCCTCCCGTGAGACAGAACATGTGAGGGGAGTGCTCTGGTTCTTATTATTTTCGTAATGCCCTGTGTGCACATGTTGGTGTGCGTTTCTGCGAGGGGAGGCGAGGACAAAGAGCTGAGCCTTCCTCCCGAGCAGGACGTGGAGAGGCTTGTGAGGACGGTGGCTCCTGCGGGAGATCCCGGGGGCCGGCGGGCAGGACGGTCCCAGGCGCGTGGCTCTGTTTGGTGCCAAAGGCAGCAGAGGAGGAATGGGGATGGCAGCCCCGAGGTCTCGGGGAGAGCGAGACTTTAACCAGCTTTGCAGTTTGGGCGGGTGGGATGTGCCCCTTCCCGCTGGCGTGTCAGGGGATGGTGACGGGATGTCCTCGAGTGATCTCGGGTGGTGCGGCCGGAGAAGTGCAGGGAGTGAGCTGTGCCTGTGCTCCTGCGTGCACGCCGCTTGCACCCCATGGGCCAAAACAAAACACCCGTGCTTACACCAGTGCCTGCGGCCGGGCCCCTGTGCCGGTGGAGCTGGGCCATGCGGGTCCCCAGCTCTGCCAGGGAGCAGTTCCACCCAAAGCGATCTCTTTTTTTTTTTTTTTTTTCCCCCCACTTTATAATTGGAACAAAGATGGTGTCGGAGCTCCCTGAGCACGTGGCAAAGCTCAGCCTGGCACATCGGGTGCTCAGTCCTGGCTCTGTGTCCTGGTGGGGGGGACCTGGCTGCTGTGTCCCCCTCCCCTGGGTCCCACCCCCCGGCTCAGGGCTGGCCGGGACTCACTTGCCCCGTTGCCTGCTGAGGGCTGGCCGTGCCATTTTGAGGTGCAAGTTTGAACCTCCTGGGCTCGGGCTGAGGCTCTCAGGCAAGCTCCTGACAAAGGACCAAAGGCAAAGGTCTTCTGAAGGTCCCGGGGGGGGGCTGGGAGGTGGCCATGCCTGCTCATGCCCTCCCTGGATCTCAACAGCCTCGCACTGCCCCATCTCCCCGTCCCCAGCCTCTCCTCTGGGTCACCCGCACGCCCAGAGCAGCGTGTCCCCTCACACCTCGCTGGGTGGGTTCCCAAGTGAGAGTCACTAATTTTTTTGGGTGAGATTTGCTGTTTTCTGTGGCAGCATCACTGCTGGCAGTGACTGCTGCTGTTCTGCAGCATCGCAGCTGGGGAGGGGGAACAGACTCTGGAGGAGCTGGACCCAGCTGTGCTGCGCTGGGATGTCTGAGAGCATCCGGGGCCGGTGGGTGTCCGTGGGGCCAGTGGGTGTCCATGGGGCCAGCATGTGGGACTGGCTGCCCGGGCCGGGGGCAGCCCGGCGAGTCTGGGCAGCTCCCAGGAATTGTTGGCCGGGTCTGGGAGCAGATGTGCTGCAGCAATGGGATTTCTGCACACAGCTGTAGGGGTTTATGCAGCTTTAGACCCCCTCCGGTGCCATTCCTCTGCTCCTCGCTCCCTTTGTGTCTGTGGGGGGAGGCAGGACGGCACCCATGGGCTCTGCCTGGGGAGGTGGGTGCTGAGCACCTGCGTTCCTTCGTGTTTGGAAGTTACCAGAGTTTTAACGCTGCCCTCGGCATCCGAAACATCAAACCCAGACTGGTCTTTGTTTGCCAGAGGTGCTGACAGATGATCTCAAAGCAGAAATCTCAATTGTTAGGGAAGCAGTTGGAGGCGATGTGGGGCGAGAGCAGCGGGGCTGGAGCCCGGGGTCTCTTTGGGGCTGGGGGGGAGGTGTCACTTTTGCACCCTGACAGGGCCTTGGGTGGGTAAAGCCCTGCTTGCTCCTTAGCTCGTGGAGCCGAGTGACGTGTTCCTGAAATGACTGTGCTGGCGAAGGGGCAAGTTGCAGCACAGATCCATAGCCCAGCAATGAGGCAGCTTCGTTAGCGTAGTCCCAGGTGCCTCTGGGAGAGCCCGGCGGGGTTCCACTTCCAAAAACAGGATCCAGGGAGGGCACCCGAGGGAGGGCAGAGGCGAGGTGTCCCCTTCTCTCCTGGGGGGACGCCCGACCGGGCTTTATCTGTGCAGCAGCAACCCCCCCGGGGTGGGGGCTGTGTCCCCGTGCTCCAGGGCAGGGGGTGGTGCTGCCAGTGCAGACCCCTGCCCTGCCCCTTTGCCCTGGGGTGGGGGAGCCAAGGCCAGGGTGGGGGTGGGGGGCAGGAATTTTCTGTCTTTGGGGGAGTTTACTCACTGCAGGCACCAGGACTTTGCCCCCCATGGCGAGCTGTCGGCCGTGTCCCGCTGCTGCTGTAACAGCCCACCCAGTGCTGGGTGTACTGGGCGTGCTGGGCAGCCAGAGCACAGCCTGGGGGGGTGGGATGGCCCCTGGTTTCTGCAGGGTGGCTGCGAAGGGCAGGTCCCCTCTGGACAGGGTCTTGAGCAGTGGCTGGGACCACCAGCCTGGGCTGGGCAGCACCAAGCCCTGGAGCGCTCCGTGAGGCTGGAGAAAAGCCCCGGTGCTTCCCTAAGGACACGGTGTGTCTGGGGCCGCTGTTCGCTGGAGCTGATGGATCCTCAGGGCCACCACATTTGTGAGGAGGTTTTGTCCAGGTGCCCGTTAGCTCCCGGTACCATTCGAGATGCGTCTCTGGTCAGAGCCCTCTGCTGAGGGCAAGGAGTTGGTGCTGGCTTGAAGAGCTGCCGGCTTTGCCTTCCTGGGGGCTTTCTGCACAGCTCAATCTCCTTTCCGCTCTGGCTTCTACAGGCGACCATGAAAAAGGAGAAGAGCCACGGCCGGGATGAGGCGGACTGCAGGGCAGAGCTGATCCTCATCAACGGGGACTGCGCCGATCCCACTAACGACGCCCCCACCCTCGCTCTGGAGGCGAGTGGGAAGCCCAGTGCTCCAGGTGGGGCTCGTGCCCGGGATGTGCCGGGAATCGCGGGGCCAGGGATCTCCCAGCTGCCATCCCGAGGGCTTGCGAGGGGCTGCAGCATCGCGGCCGTGGCCGGGCTCCCTCCGTGACTCCGCTTTCCGGCGGCATGTCCAGGCCACAGCGACAGGCCGTTGTGGAAACGGGGGTGCTGGCTCTGCCCCTTGGTGGTTGAACCCTCCGAGAGAGCCCCCACCAGCCCGAGGGGGTGCAGCACAGCCCCTGGGGTCCTGGGCCCCAAATCCCACCTCTTGCGTTCATGAGGTCCTGCTTTAACTGTCCAGCTGACAAGCCCTGAACAGCGGGTGTAGGGATTCCTTACGCCGCTGAGCTTTCAGGACCAAAAAAAGTAGATAAGAAGGTCCCTACGCTTGCTATTGGGGTCCCTCCCAGTTTTGGGGGCAGGTGGGAGATCTGGGACTGCTGGTGTCAGCAGCATCGCCATGGGCAGCCTCGGGGGACACCCCTTGTCTTCCTGCTCCTGGCCACGTTTCTCCAAGATGAGATTTTGGTCTCTTCAAATTACACCTCGCTGCTGGGAGCTGTCGTGGGCGGGGGAGCAGCTGGTGGAGCCTGAGCCCCCTCTGCCTTGTCCCTGTGCAGACACCGGGGGCCTGGGGCTGCCGGCCCTGAAGAGCAGCAAGCGGGTGAGCGAGGGAGAACTCTCCAAGGAGGAGCTGGACTGGCCGCTCGCGCTCGCCGAGGCGCAGGAGGTGGGTGCTGCCCGTGGGCTTTGTGGGCTGTTTGCAGATGCAATATTCATCTGCAAGCGTGATGTTTGTTTTCATTTTTGAATTCCTGGTTTACATGACGTCAGCAGCCGTGGGAGGGCGTGGTGCGTGACGCAGCGATGCCCACTGCGTGTGGCAGCTGTCTAATCGTTATTACACTGATATTTTCTTTAAAAAGTCTTGGCCGTACTGACGGACCGAAGCGCCTCGTGTCTCCCAGTCTCAGGCTGGCCCACTCTTAGCTGCTTTGGGGCTGGATCCCCGGTTTTCCCCCCTCTCCTTTTGTTGACTAGGTTGACAAACCTCCAGGGTCTGGAAGCGTTTTTGAACTTCTGTCTGTAGTGTTTTGACTTTGAAATAAAACCCCGAGGTTGGAGATCTGCCTGTGATGGGGCAGCTTCCAGAAGAAAGAGCCATAAATCCAACTGGGGCGAAAAATTCTGCTTTCCCCCCTCTCTCGGGTTCAGGGACTCTTCACTTGCAAAATCTCATTTCATTTTGAAACTCTGTTACGCCGGATGCAGGAAACCTGCCTGGGTTAGACCCTGTAAACTGCGGCTGCTGAAACCGCAGGGGAAGGGCTGCCCTGGGTGCCTCTGCGGGGCCGGGCTGTGGGGGGAGCACACCCCCACCTGCGTGACAGCACCCACGTGTGTGTCAGTGGGGTGCTGTGCCCGCGATGGCTGCTCTGCCAGGGCCCGTGGCTGTCCCGGTGGCCAGTTCTCCTGGCTGCTGGCCCCCCCCGTGGCCGTAGCTGCGGGGAGGAGGGTGCAGGAGGGAACAGTCGAGGATGCTGGAAACAAAAAGTTGATGTAATCAGCTGGTGGTGGGCCCCTGCCCTCTGTGCAGGGTGCTGGGGGTGCAGCAGTGGGTGCTCATCATGCCTCTGCAGCCCAGCAGAGATGCCGGGAGGGACACGGTTGCACCAAGGGGCTCAGGCCGAGGTGCCTCCCGCAGCCGGGCCGCGCTCCTCTTGCTTCCCCTGGGGCCACCGGGAGTGCGGGTGCCCCTGGTGCCCCCGTCCCCGCCTCCGTGCCGCCGCACCTCTCTGTTCTGGTTGCAGGTGCGGCCCCGGGGCAGCGCCGGGTGGGAGAGCAGCCTCAGACAGAAGCCCCCCGTCCGCCTCATCTTCCAGGCAGGGCAGACCCGGCACGAGATGAAGATCAAGGAAACGAACAGCGTGGAGACTCTCCGGGACCTGCCAACTCCCCTGCGGGTGAGGGTCTGCGTGGGGCTTCCCTGGGGCTTCCCTGCGGCTCCGGAGACCTGCTGTGCCCTGGCCAAGTGGCTTCAGACGTGGCTCTGGGCCTCAGTTTCCCCTGTGAGGTGGGGGGGTGTGCGCTGTTGCTTGCCCCTGCTATGAAGTGGGTGCTTTGAACACCCTGGGCTGAGCTGGGGAGAGGAAAAGGGAAGAGAGCAACTGGTGCACCCTTTTCTGTGTGGTTTGCAAGTAGGATCTGAGCAGTTTTCCCTTGGATGCCCCAGTGTCTGTGCGCTGCTCCCCAGCTCACCCGCTCCAACCCCCTGAGGGGTGGGGGTGCCATGGGACAGGTCTCTGCTCCCCCCAGCCCCTCTCCCCACCCTCCCGCCACGCTCACGCTCCGCTCCCTCCCCGGCGCAGAGCTCCAGACGGCGCCTGGCCACGTCCGTCCCCATAACCACCATTGACCTGACGGAGGAGGACTCGCGGGACTCGCTGCAGAGCAGCAGCACCCTCTCCGGCAGCAGCTCCCAGGAGGGGCAGAACGGCTCCGCTGACCTGGGGGCCGAGGAGCCCGAGAGCAGGGACGCGGGGACAGCGCTGGAGTACCAGGTACAGGGGGGTCAAACTCTGCTCCTGCACCGAGATCCTGCACTTGGGGTGGGGATGAACCTTCCTGGCTTGTCCCAAGCCCTCTGGAAACCTCGCTGCTGCTTCTCCCTCCTCCTCCTCCTCCCTGCCTGCGCTTCCCTGTGTGTCCGGGTGCAACAGAGTGTCTGTGTCCGTTGGGCAGCGGGGTGGGTGCTGCTCCGGGGGCACCTTGCTGCAGGTGGGTGCTGTGCAGGGACCAGCCCCTGCCTGCGCCACATGTGGGGCTGCAGAGCCTCTCCGGGCCCCTGAGAGACACGTGCGTGGCACACGCCGGGCTGGCAGCCGGGCCCTGCCCCGCCGAGACAGGCAGTTGCATGTGCAGAAAATGTTTCTGTTGGGGGATGCTGGAGAGAAATGGAGCTGCAGAGAGTGATTCAGTTGCCTGCGGGCGTCAGGGCAGGGCCCGAGACTTGCAGGAGCTGGGCAATTGCATCTTGCTGCATAATTAGGTGCCTAATTGTGGAACAAAGCTGGGAAGGAAGGCTCTGCAGGAGGAGGGGACTGCTCCTGCGCGAGGAGCCTCTCTGGGCACAGCACTGTGCCAGCATGGCCCCGTCAGGCTGCCGCCCTTGCCATGGTCACACCAAAATTCCCAGCTCTTCTTTCTCTTCTCCCTGTCTTTGCTCTGCCCTGTTTCTTGCTCTCCCCTGTGGGCACAAGCAGGGGGTGGGTGCCCTCCCCCTGGGGTGCAGGCAGAGGAGCTGAGCTGTGAGCCCCGCAAAGGGGCTTCCTCGTGCCACGGAGCAGCCTCGTCTGTTTGGGGAGCAGCCTCGGTGCAAAGTCCTCCGTGTGGCAGGCAGGACACGTGGCATCCCCCGCCCTGCTTCCCGCGTCCCTCGGCCTGGGCCGTGGCTCGGCAGCATGCGGCGACCAGGCCTCTCCCAGACAAACATGGCTGTGGTGGGTGAGGGGGTCAGGAGATCTGTGCCCCCTGGCGCTGCTGCCCGCCTGCCTTGCCCGTTGCTGTCACCGGGGCTGCTGCAAGCCCTTCTGCCTGGCCGAGCTGCTGGATTGTGTGTGTGAGGGCAGGAAAGGGCGTCGCGGTGTTTGCAGAGACCCCGGGAGCGCAGGCAGGAGCAGGCAGGCACGGGGCGCTGGTGCTGGGAGGGCTGTGCAGGACGCAGCACGCGCCGTGCCGTGCGTGCCAGGCGCTGGGCCTGGTGTGGGGCTGGCAGAGCTCAGACCTTCCCCCGAGCTGGGAGCCAGCGCTGCCGGTTTGTGGAGGGAGGGGGGTGCAGCTTACGTAGATCATCGCACGTTCGCTCCAGCGAGTGACACAATTGGCAGAGCAGCTCTGGGGGGCACCCAGGGGCCGTTCCCCCACGTGGGTAGAATGGGGGGGGTGGGTCTGTGCTTTTGGCTGATCCATGTTGTCCTCTTGCTTTCAGGATGGGAAGGAGTTTGGAATCGGGGAGCTTGTCTGGGGAAAAATCAAAGGTTTCTCCTGGTGGCCTGCGATCGTTGTCTCCTACAGAGCCACGGCCAAGCGCCAGGCCGTCTCGGGCATGCGGTGGGTGCAGTGGTTCGGAGACGGGAAGTTCTCTGAGGTAAGCCCGCTGCCTGCCCCTGCCTGCGCCTGCCTTTGCCCGGGCTGACCCCACCTCAGCGCACTGCTGCGTCTGTCCATCCCTGGGGCTGCCTCTGGGGTGTGTGTGTTCCTGGCTGCAGCCCCCCCGGCGCAGGGACCCTGCCGTGAAGTGCAGCCTGGCGCTGGCCCACTCTGCTGCCCGCAGCTACTGACGGGCCACCGCAGGCTGGTGACAGGAGCCGGCACCAGGGACGTCTGCCCGGCCCCTTCTCAAGGTTTTGCCCAAGACCTGGTCTCCAGGGCTGCGCCCATCGCTCCCTGCCTGGTCAGGGGTCCCCTCCCAGAGCCCCGTCACCCCTCGGCCGTCCCACGCCTGCCCTGGGCTGCAGGCAGGAGGGAGGGAAGCGCCGTGCCGGTTGCCTGTGCCGGTTGCCCGTGCGGGCTGTGCCGTGCCGGCAGAGGTGCGGTGCCAGCAGAGGGTGCAAAACGCCCGTCCTAGTTGCGAGTGCAATAAAGCTGACGCTGGGATTCCTCGCGTGGCTGCACAGGCCAGACAAAGCCCCGCAGCGCAGGATGGGCGCGGTGCGAGAGCTGTGTTGGGAGCTGCTGTGCTGTGGGGGGGCTCGGTGCCGCGGGGGGCACGGCTGAAGTGAGGCCCACCCTGCCCTGCCCGCCTGTGGTAAGCTTCTGTCCCTCTGTCCCAGGTTTCTGCAGACAAGCTGGTGGGACTGATGGCCTTTAGGCAGCATTTCAATTCTTCCACGTTCAATAAGCTGGTCTCCTACCGACGAGCCATATACCATGCCCTGGAGGTAACGGCGGGGCAGAGCTGGGGCTGGACAGCCAAGGGTCCAGGCTGGGGGGGCAGCGGGACACAGGGAGGGACGGGCTGAGCCGGCCAAGGAGACGCTTCGCTGTGGCGGGAGGAGATGCCCCAGCCGGGTGTCTGCTCAGCCCTGGCCCCTGCAGAGCTTGGGCAGCGTGTGAGGGGGTGCTCGGGGCTCTGCCCCTGCACATTGCTCTGCTTTGCATCGTGGGACGGCTCTGGGTAACCCCGTGAATCACCTTGAGAGCGATCAGTGAGGGAGCTCCTGCCACAGCCCGGAATTAATCATTTCCCCCATCTGCTGGGGTGGTATGGACAGATGTCTGTAGGAAGCCCCTCCTTTCTCTCCTGGGACTATTTCCAAGTGCAGCCACGGGGCCAAACTCTGCTTATCCTGGGGAATTCAGGAGTAACTGCTGCTGCTCCAGAAACCCTGGGACCAGGCTCCAATGTGTGGGGTCTTGCTGTGTCCTGCTGCCGGGAGGTGTCCTGGGCTGGTGTCCTGGGCTGGTGTCCTGGGCTGGTGTCCTGGGCTGGTGCCGGCTGCCCTTTCAGTCGGGGCTGGCGCTGAGCACCCCGTGAGTCTGATCCCCATCCGGGGGATGTGTCACACTCCGGGTTATGGTGCTGCAAACCCACGGGCACCTCTGCTGCCTTTTCTTTGCTTTTCCTGTCGTTTGCTGGGGAGCTGGGGCCGGGCTGTCCCTGCTCCCAGCTTGGCTGGGGCTGGTGGAGCACAGATGGGCTCGTGGCGGGGAGGGGAGGCACAGGAGCGCGGCCGAGGGCACTCCCAGTGCCGGAATCCGGCAGCTGCCGCTGTGCCTGGGACACCAAGCGTGTGTGGTGGGGAGGGGGCCTGGGCCCACAGCCCGGGCAGGCCCATGGGCTGTGCACGCTGCAGCCTGGCTGCTCCCTGGCTGGGGACCAGCCCCGGTCACGCTGGCCCATGCCCCTGGCCCACGCCGTCCCTCCTCTCTCGGCAGGTTGCCCGCAGCCGGTCGGGGAAGACGTTTACAGCCACCCCTGGGGAGTCCCTGGAGGAGCAGCTGAAGCCCATGATCGACTGGGCGCTCACCGGCTTCAAACCCCTGGGCGTGAAGGGGCTGCGGCCGCCCAAAGCCTCAGGTGAGGCGGTGGCCTGAGCTGGGCTCAGGGCTGAACCTGCTCGCCCTCTGCCCTGGCCACACTGGCCTGGCCCCGAGGTGGCCCTGGGGCTCCTCACTGGGGTCCCTCCCCGAGCAGCATTGCAAAAAGCCAGAGTAGAGCACCCTCCGAGCCATTGGTGCTGGAAGTCAGTGACCTGGAGCCTCGGGCCATGCGTGTGGGGAGCATGGACGGTCATGGGCGGCTCTGCTTTTGGCTGGGGTGGGCCCTGGCCCCGGTGCTCTGGGGAGCTCCTGGGGCTGGAGGCTGGTCCCCAGGGAGCCGCCTTTCCCTTGCAGAGAGCGGGGTGCTGAGGAACGGGACGGAGGAGGTGCTGTCCCTCGAGAAGTTTCCCCCCACCAAGAGGCTGAAGACCAACCCCTGCAACAACAGCAAGGAGCAGCGAGTAGAAGAGGACCAGACCCGGGGTAACGGGCAGCGAGAGCTGGAGAGCGACATGGCCTGGGCCGTGCATCCTGAAAAGCACTGGGAAACCTCCCTGGGAAAGGGCTCAGCTCTTCCCCGGGAGCCATGAGCCTTGGTTTCCAAAGGTGGAAGCTTCTGTGGTCTCGTGTTGCTCACTTGTGCCTCGCAAGACGCCAGCAAACCCAACTGCAAGACGTGGTGCCGCAAGCTGGGGCCATTCAGTGCTCAGCTTGGAAATGATCCGTGTGTTGCTGCTTTGAGCTTTAGTTCTAATATCTCCAGCAGTGAAAGGACGTGGGTTTTGCACCAAAATTTCTAATATGCCCATGGCCTGCCTTCTCTGCGCAAGGCTCGGCAGAGCTGTAGCAGTTTTAATGCAAGAAATAAGGCGTCCGTAAGTAGAGTGCGTTTAAAGTTTGTTACATAAGGAATGATAAATCTCTCTTTTTAATTTTATACAGTGCAAATGGTTTCCGAAGTTACGAACAACAGCGGGAGTCTTGAAGGTAATCAACTGCCCCATCTCTCTTGGGAAGGGGTGTGGGGCGATGCGGGTGCGGGGCGATGCGGGTGCTTGCCGGCAGCACAAGGCAAAGATCGTGGGTCCCTTTTTACCCGCCACGTGTAGAGGGGGAAGGTGCTGTGGCTGCAGGTTGCTGGGCCTCCCTCTGTGTTGAGGGCAGCAGAGTGCCCGGGGGTCCCTGCCCGCGGTGAGTGGGGCTCTCTCTGTCCCACAGACAGCTGTTTGTCCTGCGGGAGGAGAAACCCGGCCACCTTCCACCCGCTGTTCGAGGGGGGGCTCTGCCAGACATGCAGGGTAAGTGCTGCCGTGCGGGGCTGAGCGGGAGCCGGGGCCGGAGGGGTGACTGTGCCAGATCCTGGCCGTGTCCTGTCCCCCGGCCTGTTCTCTGCCCTGGGAGCACCGAGGATGTGCATCTCCAAGCTCTCAGTGTGCACGGCGGGTGGAGCCAAGCCACGTTCTCTCTTCGCCTTCTGAGCACGGCTCCTGATCCTCTGTCCTTCTCTCCTCTCGGCTGTCCTTCCGCTAGGATAGATTCCTGGAGTTCTTCTACATGTACGACGAAGACGGGTACCAGTCCTACTGCACCGTCTGCTGCGAAGGCAAGGAGCTGCTGCTCTGCAGCAACGCCAGCTGCTGCAGGTGGGCCCCGTCTCTGCTCCTCCAGCCGAGCCCCCCACATCACTCCTGGAGAGCCGCAGGGAAGCAGGGTCGTGCGTGGGCCTGGGCAGGGTGCTGTGCTGGTCCCCACGTCCTGGCCCAGGGACAAGTCAGGCTTCACCTCAGTAAGCCCTGGGGAGGATGGCAGGAGCTTCACCCACGCCTGGGTCACCAGCTTGTGTTAGCAGCCCTAAAAACTTGGGTTCTGCCTGGAAAAACATCCTGCAAAACAGAGTGGGGGCTCCGGTTCACGGCCGGGGAGACTCCAGGAGATGCTGGGCTGGCCCAGAGGGGTTTCTGGAGGTGACAGGCACAAGCTGTTGTGGTTTGGGCAGGTGCTTCTGCGTGGAGTGTCTGGAGGTGCTGGTGGGGCGAGGGACGTCGGCCAAGGCCAAAGAGCAGGAGCCCTGGAACTGCTACATGTGCCAGCCCCAGAGGAGCTATGGGGTGCTGCAGCGCCGGCAGGACTGGAACACCCGCCTGCAGGACTTCTTCACCAGTGACAAGGGGCAGGAATACGTAAGGGCTGCGGGCAGGAGAGCCCAGCGCCGGGCTGTGGGGGAGAGCTGCGGAGGGCAGGGCCAACCGCTCAGAACTGCTCAGCCCTCTGCCTTGGTCTCACTCACCCCCCTTCCCCAGGGGTGCTGGGCTCTTGGCCCCACAGATAGAATCATGGAATCGTTTTAGGTTGGGAAAGACCTTTAAGATCGAGTCCAACCATTAACCCAGCACTGCCGAGTCCCACTAAACCATGTCCCTAATGCCACATCTACACGTCTTTTAAATCCGCCCAGGGATGGGGACTCACAGTGCTCCCCTGGAGGTGGGGGGGTGATGCCTGTAGAGCCAAGGTGTGGCCTCGTAGAGCATGGCAGCGCTGCCCAGAGCTGGGCCTTCATCACTGTCCTTTCATTGCAGGCTGCGCCCAAAATCTACCCCACAGTCCCGCCGGCGAAGAGGAGACCTATTCGGGTGCTCTCTTTATTCGATGGCATAGCCACAGGTGAGGCACTGGGAGAGCACCGTCCTGGGATCAGTGGCTTCACGGCCTCAAGCCTGGCTCTGAAAGCTTGGTGGGGAGAAGGGGATGAGGGGCAGGGGCATCCCCGTCAGAAGGGGATGGGGGCAGGGGCTCCCCTTCCTGCTGGACAGGTCTGTGGAGGAGGGAGGGATGGCGGGAGGGCATGGGATGGGAATTCTGCTCACAGAGGTTCCTGCTGCGCCAAGTGCTGTCTCGGGTGGCTGGTTCCTCCGAGAAGCAGGAGCTGTGGGAGCTGTGGGAGCTGTGGGAGTGCTGGTAGCCTGGCCTCGGGTGAAGAAGCGCCTGAAGGCAGCTCGGCTCTGGAGTTCTGCTTTCTGGGAGCAAACCTGCCTGGAGGAGTGGGTCAAAAAGTTTGTTCATCCAGAAGTTCTGTGTGACTGCACCCACCTAGGACATGCAAGAGTGGCCACATCGAGCCTCTGTGCTGACGAAGGAGACTGGGAGCCTAAAGAGAGCAGCGCAGCCTCAGCCCTCTGTCCCTTGGCAGGGTACCTGGTGCTGAAGGACTTGGGCATCCAAGTGGAGAAGTACATCGCCTCTGAGATCTGCGAAGACCCCCTTGCCGTGGGCACCATGCGGCACGAGGGCAACATCACTTACGTGCACGACGTCCGGAACATAACCAAGAGAAACGTGAGCGCCACTTCTGCGGGGCGCCGTGGCTGTGGGGGTCCCACCCTGCCAGCCCTGGGATGGGCTCACCCCCTGCCCTGCTGTGGAGGAGACCACCCCCCACTTGCCTGGCGTCTCCTAACTGGGTCTGTCTTTGCTCTAGATCGAGGAGTGGGGTCCCTTTGACCTGGTGATCGGTGGCAGCCCCTGTAACGACCTCTCCCTTGTCAATCCGGCCAGGAAGGGGCTGTATGGTAAGGCTGCCTTGCCTCTGCAGGGCTGGGTACCCCCGGGGTGCTCCTGGGGTGTGGAGCCACCCTAAGGGAAGTGGTTCAGCCCCCGTCTTCTCTCCTCGGAGCTGCAAATTGTGGGGTGGCACACAGGCTGTCCCCATGCCAGTCGCGGTGGGGAGAGCAGCCAGGCCCCCCTGACCCGTCCCCACTGTGTGCCATGGCTGGTCCCAACCTGCCGCTCCGGCTTTTTCTCCCTTGCAGAAGGAACCGGGAGGATGTTCTTTGAATTCTACCACCTGCTCAACTACGCCCGTCCCAAGGCGGGAGAGGAGCGTCCCTTCTTCTGGATGTTTGAGAACGTGGTGGCCATGAGGGTCAACGACAAGAGGGACATTTCTCGGTTTCTGGAGGTAGGGATTGCCGCCGGCTTCGGGGGAGGCGTCCTCAGAGCAGGAGGCGCTTGCTGGGCTGGGCAGGGTGTGCCGAGGCACTGAGGGTCTGGCTGTGGTTACGCTGGGAAACCCCCGGCCTGGTGCACACGCCAGGAATCAAGTTGTTAGTCTTGGCTCTGGACCCCCTCTGGCTTGCAGCAGGTTAACCCTGAGCACTGGTTCTCTGGGGGCAGGTTTTTGCCAGCCTTGCAGAAAGCATCTGTTCTGAGCAATGCCTGTTATTTCTAGGGAGAGGGAGGTCAGGGACTGGAAAGAATTTTTAACTCTGTGTTAGCCAAGACGGGCTGTGGGTCAGCAGGGACTCCTGTGGGTTAAAGTCCCATCAGAGGCTGATGGTCCTGATCCTGGCCCAGAAAAATCAGCGCTGAAGCATGCTGTGCTGTTCATTAGCTGCTGGCCATGGCTATGGTGTGGGAGCCCACATGGCCAACCGGCCTGAGCTCTGGTGTGGAACAAGGGTCTGTCGGGGCTACGTCCTCAGGAGGATTTGCTGAAGGCTTTCAGTCCCTGCAGGGCAGTGGAGACGGGCTGTCCGTGCAGAAGGCTGAGCCCACACCTCCTCTAACTTTTATTTTTCCCCCTCTTGTGCCCTGCAGTGTAACCCAGTTATGATCGACGCCATCAAGATATCAGCTGCCCACCGAGCCCGCTACTTCTGGGGCAACCTTCCCGGGATGAACAGGTAAATCCTTCGCTGCCGTTTTGAATCTCTCGCTGTAGTTTTGTTTTGTTTCGTGGTGCTTGTGTTGTTCTTTCCCCCTTGGCCCGAAGCCCAGCTCCTGGGAGCCGAAGAGCTGCAGCTCCCGTTGGGTGCATTTTCCCCGCGGTGGTGTGCACAATGATAATGCACTTGCTAATGAGCAGCAGTGAGACTGTGGGAAAAGTGAAAGTGTAGCAGCGTCCCCTGCCCCGGACCTGAAGCCTGTGGAGGGACGAGCAACAGGGCTCGTGCCGGATGCTGCGTGGTGTGTCTGGCTTGGGGGATGCGCTGGCCTTTGTTTTAAGACCCAGACTGATGTGGGGGTGCTGTGTGGCAGCCCTGGGCCCCGGTTTGCTGGAGATGAACCTGAGCAGCCCAGTGCAGCGGCGTGGGGAAGCTCACGCTATGGCAGGCGGCTGCTGCTGCCGAGCACAACTTCTCCAGACTTTTGTTCGCACCTCATAGCAGCCCAAATTCATGGCAAAACACAACAGAAGGACTTGGAGTAGAGCAACATCCAATTACTAGCAGTCCTGCACACCAAACACTCCTAGCAGCAAAAACGAGTTTTTGCACAGCGAATGCCTCGACCAGTAAACACAGACTGGGCTTAAATATTTTCGCTTGTTTATATTTAAATTACCAGTATTTGTTGGGAGTTAAAACTAATTAAAGCTGAGCTAGAGGCATGGAGGTATTTGAAAGTGAAATAGCAATTGCCCAGCCTTTGTCGTGTCAAAAGTGCCGTTTGAAATGGCACTTGAACTTGCTGCTGCCCTGGGCAGAGCAGGAGCGACTGCCTCGCCTTTGCCGAATGCTCTGAGGCCTGCGGGTGGAAAGCGATGTGTGTTCGCTTGCTGGGAAAGAAAATTGGAGAGCTGGTGGGGAGTCCACGCAGCGAGGAGCTTCTGCTGAGCAAGACTAAAACACAGGCTGGGGCTTGAGGGAGCCCCAGGCTGGATGTGGGGGTGGGACAGGGGGATGCTGCGTCCTGGCCGTGGCTGGTGGGCCCCAGGGCAGCCCCCAAGCCTCACCCCCCACTCTCCTGCCTCTGCTCCGCAGGATCTTCGGCTTCCCCCTCCACTACACGGACGTCTCCAACATCGGCCGCGGGGCTCGCCAGAAGCTGCTGGGGAGATCGTGGAGCATCCCCGTCATCCAGCACCTCTTTTCCCCGCTCAAGGATTACTTTGCCTGTGAATAGCAAGCCGAGCGTCCCTCGTCTCTCTGGTAAAGATGCACAGCTCCGCTGCCGTGGCGGGAGAGGGACGGGCACGGCCGCCGGACTCTGCCACGGCACCATCCCTCCCCGGCCATGAGCTGCGGGGAGGCAGCCTGGCCCCGCAGGGAGAGCTGAGGAAATGTCTTTAACCAAAGAACCTGGCAGGGTAACTTTTCTTTCAAGGGACTAACGGCAGTGATATGTAGAAAATGATGGACAAAAGAGCTTTAATTACTCAGCGCAGGATGCTCTATGCATAACTGATGGGACGGGAAGGCTCCTCTGGAGCATGAAATACTCCGTTTTAGCCTAGAGCTGGAAAGTCACAACTTGCTGAGCAGTAAGTGTGGAGGCAGCTGCTGGGATGCTGCAGGCAAACTTGAACTATAGCGAATTACTGCTCTTCCTAAACAAACAAAACCTCTCTTGAAGCAACTGCCAAAAATTCCCAAACTGTAGCAGCAGGTGTAAGGGACCCTGGTCAGGTTACATACACTGAACATGCAGGATACAGAAACCAAATCTTTTTTTATTTTTAAGACTTTTTTTGATAAACTTTGTTGTTTAACGTCTATTGCTGCTTTAAGGCATTACATAAGAATGTGGAGATTCCTAGACCTGAATGTAGCTGAAACTGAACTGTGAGGTGATAGAATTACTTTTCTAGCTAGAACTAAAGAAATACTGTTTTATATGTTTGGCTGTAGTTTACAAATATTCACTACTTCCTTTTTTTAAAGCATCTAAAACTTTTCCTTACATTTTAAAATCCTGCTGAGTGGTTTGAACGCTTACACAGTTACCAGAGCAGGGAGGATTTGGGCTCCAGTGTCCATAAAGGAAAATGTTCTCTGAGCATTCATTTCCCAGATGAATGTGGTGCATCGGCAGGAAGGATAGCGTAGTGGTCAATGTCATCTTCGAAATGCAGCCCCAAATGTCACATACGATGTCACAAACCCGAGCAGTATTGGCAGTGCGTCAGCTGTGGGGCAGGGACAATCCCCCCCCGCACCCGGCAGCGCTGGGGTGGGGGGTGCGGGGCAGGGGCAGGTCCTGGGGGTCTGCGGGCAGGGGCTGTCCCTTCTTCCCTGCCGCCCGTCTCCCCGGGCACGACTGCGCGGAGCTGGGATGCTGCTGGTGCTTGTTACGTGCCCAGCCCCAGCCCGAGAGCGCCTTGGGGGGCTCCTGGGGCTGCACCCCCAAACCAGGAGCTCCTGCGGCCACCGCCACGCTCACTTTTAATTGCCCTCCTGCTCCCTAACTTTGCCGGAGTGATTATCTCACTCTTCATAACGTCCTGGGTGCGCAGCAGAGCCCGTCCCTCTCTGCCAGGTTTTCGTAGCCACGGGGCTGCTGTCCCAGACCGCGTCTCCCAGGGACCCCTGACTCCAATGCACATTTCAATGCACTGAAACAACTCGTGACGTTCCCCCCTCGGTCCCTCTGTCCTCCCCTACGACCTGTCTCCTGGGTCTGGCAGAGTCCTGGGGTGCCTTCTCAAAATCAGGCACGTGCAAACTGTGGTTTTGTGTTGGGCCAACCCTTCAGCCGCTGCCTCGCGAGGTGTTGCACAGCAGCAGTGGGAAATGAGAGCTTCTCTCCCAGCTCCTTCTACCTCTCTGACACGCGGGGACCCCCTCGCACCCCTCTCATGGCGGGTGGAGGACGGCAGCCTCCCCGGAGGAGGGAGCCTCCCATTTTCCACTCTTGCGTGCAGCTTTCCACCCCGCGCCCCTCCCCAGGCTCCAAGGACCGTCTTCTCTTGGTCTCCAGCCCAAGGCTGCGCTCAGGAATGGGCAGCAAGGGAAGCCCAGGTAGTTTAAAGGCTTTTTCCCTTGGTCCTGCCCGGAGGTTACTCTGAAGTGTTCCCAAAGGGGTTTGTTCTCAGTGACATAGTTAAGAAAACGCTGGAGAAGGCCAAGCGCTCTCCTCCGCGTCACCCCTGGCACGTGCGACGCGCTCGGGGACAAGTCGCACCCTCTCGCCACCTTTGTCACCTGCTCCGTGGGTGCTGGGGGTGTGGGAAGCTCGTGGGTGCTGGGGGCCGCCCGCCCTTAAGCCTGGACCTCTGGCACAACACTAATTCCTCTGCCCAGCCCCGGAGCCCGACGCGGGGCCTTGGGGGTGACGGTCGTCCTCTGCCTTGGGATCCCCTCGTGGTTTTTATTTTTCTAAACCGGGCTAACCCGTAACCTCCACTCCATGGCATCTCTCACTTCATACTCCAGATCTCACATCCTTTCCTATCTGATCAAAAGGAAAATATAGACGGGGAAAAAAAAAAGGACTTGGGGAAAGTAAACAAAGATAAAAGAGGAATGAGAATTGTCTTGGCATTAAGCTTACTTGATAAGAATTGTAGTAGACAAGTCTTCCTTGAAATATTTTTCCCTGTAAGAGCTGCCTTTTATTATGTGTTTATAAAAATGTTGTAAGGAGAGGTAGATTTCAGAAATGCCTTTTTAATACTTTTTAAAGGTTTCTAACTCTCCCTGGTGCTATTTTTTTAGGTTAAGGATTTTTGATGTTGGAAGTCTTGCGGGTTTTTATATAGTCTTTTGAGAATAAAAGAAGTGTATCGTTTTTGAACACATTTCATATGTTTTTTTATCAGGGGCGCAAAAACACAAAACTGTGCCTTGTCCACGCAGTTTTACTGATTTTTGTGTGGGAAAGAAAGGGGGATCCATGTCAACAGTTTACCATTGATCGCCGTCTAATTAAAAATCAGTATTTCTGTATGACCGGACAGTCCTTGTTTGATAAATTGGGGTGAAAGAGAGGGGGGTTACCGAGGGACGAGCTGCCCCTGGAGGTGACAGGCCCGGCACAGCAGCCCCGGGGAAAGCGGACGGGTGACAGGAGGCCTGGCTGTGGCGGGGGGGGGACGGGACGGGACGGGTCGGGGGAACGAGGTGGGACGGGGGGGGGGGGGGGGCGGGACGGGGCCGCTGCGGCCTGAGGCGGCGCCGCCGCCATAGCGGGTCCTCGCGCCGGAGCCGTCAGACCCCGAGGGCACGCGGGATCCCGGGGGCGTGGGCGTGGCTTATCGGCCCCGCCAATCGCGGGCGAGGTGGGCGGAGCCTCGCCGTAGCAACGCGGCGGGTTTCCCCGCCCCCTAGCAACCGCCCCCCGCCCCGTTCCCTCCGCCCCCGCGCGCTTTGCCCAGTCCCGGGCCGACGAGCGGCGCTCGCGGCCGCCGCCTTGACGTGCACGTGACGCAAGCGCGTAGCGTGCGAGTGACGTGACCCCGGGCAGGCGGGCGGGGCCGGTTTGAACGCGGAGGAGACGGGGCGAGAGCGGGGCAGGTAACGGGCCGGGCCGCGGCGCTGAGGCGGTGGCGGGGCGGCGGGCGGCGGGCGGGGAGGCGGGCCGGGGCCCGCGGAGCGGCCGGGCCGGGCGGGGCGGGGCGGGCGAGCTGGCGCCCGGCGGGCTGTGAGGAGACCGGCGTGAGGCCTGCAGGGCCCGGCCGCGCCTCTCCGCGGGCGCGGGGCGCCGGAGGGAGGCGGCGGAGCGGAGCGGGGCGCCCGCTGTGGTGGGGAGGGGGGGAAGGCTCGGCGGCGGCGGGGGAGGGGGGCCGGCCCTGCCCGGCGGCAGCTGCACCGGGGCTCCGCGGCCGGGCGGCGAGCGCGGCGGCTCCGCTTTGTGCCGGCGGGGCTGGGCGGGGACCGGCCGCTTGGTGTTTCTCCCTGGAGAGATACCGTGGTCGACCAGGAAGTATTTCTGCCCTGCTCGGTTGGCGTGGAGGAGAGGGATGAATGACTTGCCGCAGCTGTGATTCCTTTCATCTGAGTTTCCATGTGAGTGCCTTGGTGGTAATTTTTCTTCAAAAAACACGAAACTGTGGCCTTTATGGTTGTGATGAGGTAGGGTCCTCCCAGCTGTTAGCAGCAGACAGCTTCATCGCGTTTCCTGTGCATCGTGTTACGCTCGGCTGTTGTGTGGTGAATTCGGGCTCAGAAGGAACCGCCTCTGCTGCAGCCTGGCGAGCCGTGAAAACGTGCAGCATTAACGTTTGTGGTACTTGGGCCTTTGGTTCTGTCTTTCAGAAAATGGCAGTTAATGTGTATTCTACTTCAGTGACCAGCGATAACTTGAGCCGACATGACATGCTCGCGTGGATCAATGAGTCTCTGCAGCTGACGCTGACCAAGATCGAACAGCTCTGCTCAGGTGAGGGTGGTGTGCGTTGGTGTGCACCCCGGTTCTGTAGAGGTACAGCTGCTCCGTCCGAACTGTCTGTGCTGGCCCTCTGTGGCCACACTGTTGGCTTAATTCCTGGTCTGAGCAGATTCACAGCCGCTGTTATAATCTGGCTGTGGTTAGAGTTTTATTGAAATGGTGGTTAATAACGTAAGTACAATGAAAGGGCATATTCTTCTGACTCACTGCAGCATAGGTGCAGTAAGAAGGAATGGGTGTTAATGTGAAAAAAAGGCTCTTAGGAGAGGGTGTTTTCCAATGAGGAATTAAGCATTAATCTTGATGGATAGAGTAAGTCTTACCAGTGTAGTAACCAGCATAAACAAATGTGATTTTTTTTTTTTTTTTTTTTTTTTTTATGGGAGAGGACTGCTTGGGGTTTGGGGAGGCTGGGCAGAAGGAGCGGTGTGAGGAAGGCGAACTGGTGACTCGGGTTCACCTTCAGGGCTTTCCGAGTCTGTGTGGTAGAGGCGCACGTCAGGCTGCGTCACCCCAGCTGACTCCGGCTTGAGCCGACTTTAGCAGAGCTGAGTCTCGGATGGAGTCGTGGGCAGAAAAGGAGAAGTGATTGTGGTACCGAAATGGAGTCAAGTGTCATCATGGGGAGGTGTGTGTGTGTGGGAGGAGGCTTGTAGCAACGAATGAAAGATAATAGTCTATGTATGGAGTAAGAGCTGAAAAAAACTCAAGTGGGTAAAAGATGGTGATTTGGATAACTGCAACAGGCAGGTGAAAGGGACTTGGCGAAAAGTGGAAGTGCAGCTCGTGCAGTGAGTTTGAGATAAGGTGTGGCTCACAGAATGAGATATATGGAAATTGGAGGTGGAATAAAAGGAGGAATAAATTTAAAATAAGTTTGGGACTGTCAGTACAGCCTGTGAAAGAAACATTGACAAAGATTACGGAGAAGTAGGGGGCTTACAGCAGACGTCTGACAGGTATGTGCACTGGCTTTTGTCTAGTGAGATGGTGGAGAAAAACTGTAAGGATGAACTAAAGATCTACAACCACAGAAGTAAGGGAAATGATAAGCACTGTCCGCTTTCAGATAGGTTTTTTTAACCTGTGTGCAGTGTTGATTTATACCACTGAGAAGTTTTGCTTAGGGTTGGTGTGAGTCTTGAACGCTGCGAGAGCTCTGTCTCAAGAAGTGAGGATAATTAGTGCTGGCTCTGCAGAATTTCAGCTCACCTGTTTTCAGGAAAAGGCTGGGAGCTGTTGATGTGGTATGTGCTGAGTAATGTCCCTTTCCTGTGTCTGCAAAAATGCTTTGTGCCTCTGCAGGTATGGAGGTGGCTTTCCCTGTCATGTGGAAATGGGAGTTTCCAGGCTTGCTGTGCTACCCTTGGCAAGGGCAGTAGTGACAGCAGCAGTTTGAGGTTGCATAAATGCACAAAAGATAACCTTTGGCTTATGCTGTGATCTCTGTTTTTTTTATCCTGCTTATTGCTCAGACTACCAATAGTTAGCAAAACCCTGATTTCTGGCAAGTCATCTGTTTTTGAGTTGAGCATTGGAGTTCTTCAGCAAGTGAACTGAAAGACAGTGGGGAATCAAACAGCAAGATTTTTTTTTTTTTTTTTTTTGATTTGCATCAGTGGATGAGCAGCAGTCTTCTAGTACTGCAGGTGAAAGTGGGAGCCCCAAAAGACCTGCAGAATACCTTGGTAGAAAGTGAGCACTGCAGGACTTTGCTGCCTGTGGTTGAGATGAGCAGGGTAGTTTAGCGCGACACTGTGATGTGTTACTTCTTGGCCTTTGGTAACTCGCAAGAGCTTGTCATGGTGCTGTTTGTTTTACTCTGTGTGCACGTCGTTTGTTGATACTGGTAGGGGGAACAGTGCTCGGAACATTGCAGCTGTATTTTCAGTGGCACACAGTTGCAGATCATCACTGCGGAGTGAGGATATAGTTTAAAAGTATCTCTTTTTGTTGGGGGTGTTTATTCTACAAAAGCTATTTTTTTGGAGGTGATTGTGTGCTCTTTGTGGCTGAACTGAATCATTCTTTTGCTCTTATTACAGTAAGAGCTGAATTGAAGGACATGAAGGATTTAAAATTAATAGAAACACTATCTTATTTCAGTTCTTTGATTAAGGCTTGATTTAAATATAATCCATCTTAATTGGGCCTCTTACCTTTGAGGGCACCTTGAATTGTGTATAGGTTCTGTTCGTAGTAAGTAAATGTGTCACTATTTTAATAATGATTAAGAATAATTTTTAGAATAATTATTTTTCTAGTTTAGTGTTAACAGATTACATGCCTGTTAGACACATGTAACATCTCAGATCTGTACTGATATCTGTGAAGAACAGAAAGTTAAATTACTCATTGGAATCTTTTTTTCTTTTGAAATTATGGAGGCAGGGTTGCTCTTTTCATAAGAGTTCAAGTCACGAGACCGGAAGTTTGGTTCTGTAGCTCGCTTAAGCTTATTTACAGCCATGCTGCACCAAAAAATGGGAGACTGAAGGTTCCTGTTTTCTTGCTCTTGTTGCCTTTAAGGGATTGTGTAGCTGAGGAATGAGTCAGGTCCGTTTGCTGATCTGACTGAAGAGTAACTTCCACAGGCTATCGAGCTGACTTGATTCACCCTGGGTGCTGTATTTTTCTTTTGGCAGGTGCTGCATACTGTCAGTTTATGGACATGCTCTTCCCAGGTTCTGTAGCACTCAAGAAAGTGAAGTTTCAAGCAAAATTGGAACATGAGTACATTCAAAACTTCAAGGTTCTACAAGCAGGTTTTAAACGAATGGGTGTCGACAAAGTAAGCTGGGTTGTAACTGATTCTCTGTGCTCCCAATGTCAAAGTAGATGGAATGTACTTTCAGATTTAGAGCTGAATAAATCTAGGAATAGAGTCTGCTTTTGGTTTGTAAATCTGAGAAGTTTTGATTTTGGATTGCACTGGGGTCCTCACTGGATTTAGGACGCTGTCTGCTTTGCTCCAGCTAAGGTTAGGTTTTCTTTTCTTGCACTTTGTGATTAATTTTTCCATTTTAATTCTGTGCAATTTATGTAGCACAGGCTAATTTTGAAATTTCTATGAGAGAAGGTTTACTTGACCTTCCTGTTTGAACCACCTTTGTACCAGGAATGTTCCTGTAATCTACTGGTATGGTGGTCCTAAGGATTTCATGTTCCTCTTTACGAGCAGATAGAATCGTTTAGGCTGGGAAGGACCTTTAAGATCGAGTCCAACCGTTAACCCAGCACTGCCAAATCACGTTAAGCCATGTCCCTAAGTGCCACATCTACATGTCTTTTAGATACCTCCAGGTATTAGAATATGTAATTTTAAGCTAGTGAAAATGAGATCAGTGAAAAAACTTTTTCAGATCCAATGATAGTTATGCTTATGGAAGGGTGGTTTCATCTGGTACGGTGCAGAACATTTCTGTGTTAAAGGTTTCTCCTGCCTTTAAGAAGGCGTCTCGTTCTGTGTTGGCCGGCAGCGTCAGCACACACCTGAGGGAGGTAACTTGGGGGTGTCCAGAGCCGGAGAGCCAGTTGGGCTCCCAAATGCCAAACGATCACATAACAGCTCCTGTCCCCTGCCAGGGCACGGGCTCTCGGCTCACCAGACAAGACTTCACAATTTGCTGCATCTTTTTAATAATCTTCAGTTATACTCCTCATTCCAGAGGAACTGTAACTGTAATCTACTAAAAAGGAGCTGTTCGGGTCTCGTAGCAGTTGTGTGTGTTAGTCTGTGAAAGTGGCCAGCAGTTCCGACGGGTGGCAGCTGGCCCTGGGGGAGCCAGCTCTGGATTTACAGAAGGAAGTTTTGTGTTGGAGCTTGGTGTGGCAGAAACCTCACTGCAGAATTATTTAAGATCATTTGGACCCTCACAGTGAATGCATGATTTGTTTTTAATTCCAATTATTAGCAAAAATCCTACTATTTGACATAGTTATGTTCAAGGAGGATTTTCTCTAGACTGGATGAAGAATTACATTTGCATATCTTCCGAGTGCACTGATTTTAAAACTTTATGTAAAGAGAGAGAGGGAGGCTCTTTACCCTTAATATGAGTTTGACTTTTTTTTTTTCCCCCCCTCCAGATAATTCCCGTGGACAAACTAGTGAAAGGAAAATTTCAGGACAACTTTGAATTTGTTCAGTGGTTCAAAAAATTTTTTGATGCAAACTATGATGGGAAGGAGTATGATCCTGTTGCTGCTCGACAAGGCCAAGAGACAGTAGCACCAAACCTTGTTGCTCCAGTTGTGAACAAACCCAAGAAATCTCTCAGTTCTAGCAGTGCAGGTAGAGACAATAGTTAAAAGATTATGTAGATCATTAAAAACTCTGGGGAAAATAAGACTGGGTTGCTATTTAAAATTAGTGTATGAAATTATAGTATCTTGCATCTTGGTTCAGAGGTGCTAGGCTTCAAACACGGAGTCATCCTCTAGCACCCGGTTATCTGGGGGCTACAGAAAGAACAGTCTTCTCTAAAAAGAGAAAATGGCAAGGACTGATGCCAACACGTGCCAAAAAAAAAGGATGTGTCATATGGAGTCAAGAAAAAGGAAGGAACTTTTACATGCCTGAGCATATTTGGAAGGGGGATAGTACCTTTATAGAAGGGAGAAAGATATTCTGCAAGGAACTAACACTGAATTAATCTTGCAGCCCCACAGAGGCCCATTGTTACACAGAGGACTGCAGCAACTCCAAAAGCTGGTTCTGGAATGGTCAAAAAGACTGCGGGGGACGAGGAATCCGCAGGATTGATTGAGCAGGTGTGTTGACTGAAATGGCCCTGTGTGCTGACCTGTGCTTCGCAGATTTAGGTGCAGAATTGGGGTTTTTTTTTTTTAGTAGCATGAAATGACTGGGTCAGGCAGATGGAAGAAAATGATCTGAATCTAGTAAGCTCATTTAAAGTCCCTTAATGGGAAGCCTTCATTAGAATGGCCTTGCTCTCCTGACAGGAGCGAAACCCCTCCTGCAGCACATGAGTACCCAGACACTGAAGCCTCGGGTGTGCCGTGTCGCACATAGCATTGTTTTTAAGTATTTCCACAGCTGCGTGGCAGCTATCGCAGCATTCCAACCGAGCTATGAGCAGCTGCTGCTTCCCTGAAATGCTGCATGGAATACAACTAAAACTGCCGTCGGCGTGAGAGTTGTCTTGGAAGAATGTGTTAGTGAGGAAGACTGCAGGCAGTTAGTGTGTTACCGACTTCATGTCGTAAGCCTTTAGAATTTCCAAGTGGTGTTGCATGTGTTAGACTGGGTGTTTGTTGTGGCAATAATATTACAATTTGAGAAACAGACCTTTTCCTCCTCTTGCAGTCCCCCTTCCCCCCCATCTTGGTTACTTCTGAAGGACTTTGCATATTAACACCCTTCCGAGAACTTTGGGGACCTTGCCTTTTGAATAGATCCTGCTGAATTCTCTCTTTGGTGGATAAATTGTTATTGATGCCCTTTGGCAGATCAATGTATTGAAACTTACTGTTGAAGATCTGGAGAAGGAGAGAGACTTCTACTTTGGCAAATTGAGGAACATTGAATTGATCTGCCAGGAGAATGAAGGGGAGAATGATCCAGTGTTGCAGAGGATTGTGGAAATTCTTTATGCCACAGATGTAAGTAGTCTGGTATAAATTGTATTGCATAGTTCCTCCCTCTCCTTGTAATTGGAAGCTGGTTTGCTTTCCAGGACTCCCTCTATTTCTACCTTTTTTTTCCTTTAGGTTTATAGTCTCGCTTTTTCCTGTAGTAAAGGAACAGATAACGTAATTACAGTCAGGCAGCAAACAAGGTTAGCCTTTTATGAAGAGTATGTAACAAATAGATCAAAGATGAGGAAAATAACTCTTCTGGTAATATATCTTGACACTGTAAATGGTGACTTAAGGGTATCTATCCTAAGTAAAGCTTTAAAAAAAAGGCATACAGAGTAGTCGGGAACTGGTTTGACATCAGATGTTCATTAAAGCACTTGTTTTATTCCCCTTCAGGAAGGCTTTGTGATACCTGACGAAGGAGCACCGCAGGAGGAACAAGAAGAGTATTAACAGACCACATACTGTACCAGCAGAGCAGCAACATCAGAATTCTTTGCCCCAGATCATGTGCTTAACTGTAAAATACTCCACTTTATTCTTAGAGGACTCACTGGTTTCTTTTCATAAGCAAAAAAGTACCTCTTCTTAAAGTGCACTTTGCGGAAGTTTCACTTTTACAGTGGGTTTGAGTTAGGAGCTCTTTCTCACTTTGTAGCAGAGCAGTATTCACATCGAGGTGGTATATTTAGGGAGCAAGAGGCTGAATATTTGGAACTTGTTGCAGAATGGTTTGCTGGTAAAACACTGGTTTGTGGGAAGACTCTTCGTATCTAAGGTGGTGTGTAGTAGAGAAATTAAAGACTCTGACTCACAGAAAGATTGAGTTAATGTGAAGTTGCAGCACAGAAATTATAATAAAATGCCTTAAGAGTATTTAAAATATGCTTCCATATGCCAAATTGAAGTAATGTGACAGGAGATTTTATGTGCTTCGTATTGGGGTAGACGTTTGTTTAACTCCATTCACTGCTGCCTGAGAGGCCTTGCGTGGCAATCTCACTGTCAGCAAGTGCTCAAAAGGGGCTATTAAAACAAAACTCCATTCCTGTGTAAAGCTGCTTACTAAGTGATTAGTTCTCGATGAAATAGGCCTTAACGTTGCCTGTCACAAGATTAGAGGGAGTATGAACAGCTGAGACACATAAATTACCTTGAAGAGTGCTAAAGCCTGTTCTATGGCATTGTGGCTAATGACTTTGCCAAAATGTACTGTGTTTTCTGTAAGAAAAACAAAAAAAAAAAAAGCAAAGGGCATCCAGTCTTACTGCCGAAAATGTTCTTCAGAAGTAATTTTCCTTCCTGGCTCTTGTTTCTATTTGTCCCATTTCTTTTTATTTTTGTTGGTATACTTTTTGGTCTCTCACTTGTTCTTTTCCCTTTCCCATCCCAAGGAATGCTGGTCAAATCCAATAGTTGTAACAGGACTTGCACTGTGCAACTATCTTAGAATGAAAGTGAATTGAGCACATGAGGAGGATGATTTTTCTGTCTTTTTTTTTTCCTTTTCAAACCAGGTCATATCGAATAATAATAATTGCCAGTTCAGTAGTCTTCTGGGGTAAAAACTAAAAGATGCTGGCTAACAGAGCTAATGTTATTGCAGAAAATACAGTACTGAGACTAACTTAAATATTAATATTTAAAGTACTTTCCTTAACTGTCCTTTTTTGCTCTCATGCCCCTCATTACTGTTGTGTTTGGCAAGATCCTGCAAGACTTCTGATCCCCCTTCACTACTGAGATTGATCAGTCCTGTTGTGCTTGTATTCATTTGTTTCTGGTGGTAGCTTGTCCTAAAATGTGTGTAGGAGAGCATTTTATGGTAATTGTTGTGTAGTGCATGAATCTTTGTGAAATTCAGAGAAAAACCCAAATTCAGTGAATGCCAAAAATGCAAGTATCTAGCCATTGTTTAAAATTGCAGTGGTGCTATTTCTCTTGTGGCCTTTTAGACTTTTGTTGCCCTAAAACTCCATTTTATCGAGAAATCATATTTGACTTGGATTTTTCTTGACAGGGTTTTTCTATTTTAAGCAGTTTCTAAATAAAGTTCTGTATTTCAAGAGTGTCCTGTCTACTGGAGTCTCTCATGCTTTCAGACCCGATTAGGCAAAGCTAAAGTTCCTGATAGTGTTCGTGGAGAAGCTTGCAGGACCTGGAGTCTCAGCTTCCCTTCTCCAGCCCCAGTCGTAGTTACTGCGAACTTGGGCAGCAGTGATGGTGAAACTTTGTTTGGAGCGTGCTGGGGGAAGCCATTGCTTGAGTCTGGGGGTTTTTTTAAATCTTTTTTTCCCTCCCACCAATGGAGGAAATGGGAGTGTATTGTTGGCTTCCTCCCTCCAAGGGTGTGAGATGGGGCTGTATATCAGGAGTGCTGTCACATGACTTTTAAGTGTGTTTAAAGTGTTTTAAAACTGCTAAAACACTGGTTATTGGTTACTAACAAATCAGGTGTTAACTGCCTCTGTCAGCAGGCTCTCTGAGCAGACTGACTAAACTTAGTTGATTTGTTTCATTTGAAGTGTGTTTCATAGACAGGCTGAAACGTTACTGAAATGTCACAGGCGTGTGCACAGAGCAGCATCTTCAGAGCCGAGCTCGTGTGAGGGATCTGACCTTGAAATTGGAAGTGTCCCCTGCAGGGCCTCTATCTCGAGCTGAGCACCCCCTGCCCCCGCGTGCTCTGGGGGTGCCTTGTTCTCCAGAACAGGCACTGCTGGCGCTGCCGAGCTGTGGTGGGCTGCAGAGGTGCAGACGTAGAACGGAGGTGTTGATGCACATAAAATCTTCTTCACCATTACTTGCTTTGAGGTCGGAAGCATATTTTTTCGACTCTAAATATTCCATTATTCCAGCAACTCAAAGCAGAAGGAGGCAATAGCATGTGGCTGAATTTGAAGGGGACTTGGGTGTCTGCTCTTTGCAGTCCCGTTGCGCACTGGGACCTGGTTGCTTCAAGGCTCTTTTGAACAGGATTGTGTGTGTGGAACTGCAGCACCCAGGTGGTCTCTGTTGGTCTCTGTTAGCACAGCAAGCAAATGCCCTTTTATGTGAAGAGGAGGATGAGTCAGAGATACTGCTAGTGCGCCGTGTGAGACTGTTGGATGTGTGGACGTGCATTGTAAAACTAAATTGAAACTGCAGTTCTGTAAGTCCAACGCTGCTAACGTTTCCGATTGCTTACATCACTCCTTTGCTACCAAGACGAGTTACAAATAGAATGGGGACAAACTCATGTAGTCACCTTATGACTATGTTATAGAGATCTTGGCGTAATGTGGTTTTTTTTAATGTCCTTTTTGGGAAGAAAACAACAATCAGCCCAACTCAAACCCATAGACTTAACCTAGCTCCTCTGTTACACTGGTACAGTATATGCTGTTGAATATGAAATGCTCACCTGCCGGAACAATTCCGATAGCAGCCGACCTTTCTTAGTATCTTAGTTCTGTCAGATATTTGAAAAACGAACAGAATGGAAGAAGCAAAAGCTCACATCTCCTTTCTGTACCAACATGTCTTACTTGCAGGTGGACTTGTGGATGGTTTTTTTAACTTTTATTGTTGAATTTTTTAAAAATTCCTGGTTTGCAATGACAATTCTTACTGTAACTGTTAAAAGCCTTCAAATAAAGGCCGAGAACTTACTTGCTGTTGTATCCTATCGCTATTTAATGTGGCTGCTTGAGCACTCGGTTATCTCGTAGTCTGGTCGAATGTCCGTTCACAGGAACGGGTCTGTCCTTCAGGAGCGGGTGTTCTTCTTTCTTAGAACATCCTTCCAAGGATAAGGCTGGAATCTACTCACAAGAGAAAGGAATTTTTTGCAAGTCGGTGTGGAAACCGAATGAGGCCTGTACGGTGGCTTTGCAGACCCTGCAGGAATAGAGGGGGTGGTTGTGTGGGGCTCACGTGTGGGCTGTTACCGCAGGGGCTGGGAACAACCCAGGGTACTGGCAGAGGAAAAGGAACGTGCAGCAGGGCACCTGCACCTGTCAGCAGGACAGCTAAAAAATGTACTGATCTTTTAATGCAGAGAAAGGAAGGAGAGACGGAGTCATTGCAGATCCGCTTCAGGTTAATCGGAATATGAAATCGCAAGCAGTTGGGACGAGTGGGCAGCACTGTAGCTGATGATGCTTAGAACGCAGGGAGCAAAAGTGCAAACCGTGGTTTTGCTGAAAGACTCTGGTAAGTAACATCTCCTGGGGTGAAATTTTGTGTCTGTGACTGTCAGTTCCTCACAGAAATGGTGTTTGGAGAGTTAATGGCCCTGGAATCAGGAAGGGGGTTAAATGTGACTGGAGAACGTGAAAGGTATGGAAGTAGAAATTAGAGAAGGTTGTGGTTAGAAAGGAACAAGATAAATGCAGAGGGATAAAATGATGAATGGTACAGATAATACTTGAAAGGAATCTGATGTGAGAGAAACACTTAAGGAAGCAAAAGTGCAATATTCTGTGGCTAAAGAGGCATAATGGATGCACAAATACCAGACAGGGAAATATGTGGTTAGGTAGCAGTCCTGCAGAAAAGGAGCTAGTTTTGATACAAAGTCCAACCAAAGAAATGGAAAACAAAGAGGTTTTCTTTTTTGACTAATACCTGTTAAACTGAAGGATCAGGCTATGGAAGAAAATGGTATTTTTGAGGATATGTGTACTTACACTGTCACAAAGACAGACAATCTGTATCTTCCAAGAAAGCAATTTCTTTTTAATAGAAAGGAACAAAGTTAAATTTACCTCTTGAAATTTTCTAAAACCAAAAGGAAAGCTCCCAGAAGGCAATCCCAGCTTTGAAGAGGCAAAGCCAGCTGGCTGGCTTTTTGAACTGTGGCCCTTAAATAACATATATATTTAACAGATTGATACATAATTCTATGTATAAATATTTATTAAAACAAAATATAAATATTTACATATCACAATAAAATATAATAATATTAAAACATTATATATAAATATGTAGAGTGTGTATATATATATATATATATATATATATATAAAAAAAGAAAAATCTTAGGCTGACCTGTCAGAACTGTAGGAAACGTGAACTGGTGTTTTTAAGTCTGAGAGATGTTTTGCAGACATTTTCCTCTTGAAAATAATTTCGTAAAATGGTTGTCTGTCAATCTTCTCCTGGTGCTCTGACTCTGACTTTGTCCCCAGGGGATGCACAAGGATGAATGGACATTCAGGAGACATTAAATCTCGTGGGACAGCGTGGATATAAATCTCGACATATTCGAAGATCCGCAGATTGGTATTTATGAAGTGATGAGCAGATGAGGTTAAAATGAGGGGACAGTGGAGGTGGGTCCATTTTCAAAACACGACTACAAAACCATATTTAATCTTGGCTTTTCTCTCAGAAGGGCTTTCTGGAAGAATGAGGAGGGAAAGGGATGGGGGTGTTTGACAGTGGCTCTCAAGGTGAAGCTCCACAGCAGCCCCACGTACAGGCAGAGAAAGGTGAAGAGGTGGAGCAGCCACCCCCGGGAGCTGCCCCCTGCGGCTGGTGGGTGCGCAGGGAGGTGGGAACAGATGAAATGTGTGGCTACAGGGTGAGTAGCACCACGAGAAGTGACAACCATCTTCCTCTGACACTGTGCTGAAAGATGGGGCACAAAGAACTCCTGGTGGCAGCTGGTTTCCTTCTTTTTTTGATAAGGCTGCTCTTTCTGAACCTCCCTAGAAATCCCAATCACAGCAGATCCTGATTAAATACTTGGATGGATATGAAGAGCTTAAGAGCTCTCAGTTTCCTCGTATGTAATAAAGGAATGAGAGATCTTCGCTCTTACTGCTGTATTATTGTTAGCTCAGGTCATGTGGGCCTGGGAGGTTCAGCGCGTGGGTGATTAGTGTGTGCAGGGCTTGGTACTGCCATGGCTACCCTGATAGTATTATCTGAGCTGGCTAATCTTAAACCAGCTCGGCTGTGAGCTGCAGTCAAGGCATTGTCACGGCCAGTGTGGTCCTAAGGGTACTTCCATTCATTTCACATTTCAGGGTAGACATGGGCTGCTCTTGTTTAATGATCTTTTTGTCCTCAAAAACAGCACAAGGTGAGTGAGCAACCATGATGCAGGTGGCTAGGAAAAAACCTCAAAAAACCCCAAAACAAAAACCCAAACCCCCCAAATCCCTGCGTTCTCTAGCTCTGTTAAAACATAATTTGGATGGGCTCAATGAAACAGCTGCAATAGGCCACTCATTGCTTGCAAGATTCTTTGAAACTTTCGATCACTGCTTTGGGTGTTTTACATTGCTTTGGGTTTTTATGGTTGTAAGTTCACAAAACCGTATTGAGATGAGTGGATGGGGTAAGCCCTGCCAGCCAAATCTCCAGGAGGGGGGAATGTGCTCGGGGCCCTTGGAGCTGGGGAGGAAAGTTTTCTTCTGTACTAGAAGTTTCCTGCAGTGCTCTTTGATCCGAAGTATGTGTGTGCAGTTACCTTTGAGGCTGCTCCGAGCGGGAAACATCCGTGTTTACGTAATCCTTCTGCAGGGAAGGTTTTGTTTTCTGTGCTGGGTGTGCTGTTTGGAGGCTTTACTCGATTGTCCCTGTTGCTCTCGGGGCCGCTGAGCCCCAGGAGCTGCTGGGACAGGGTGGCTGGAGCCAGCTGGCTCAGCGTGTTCCTGGGGGTCGATGCCCCCTCGAGCACGATAATTTCCTGTTGGCTGCACCACAGCTGTGAATTGAAACCTGTACTACTAAGGATGGGTTGAAATTTGTCACAAAGCATTATCAAAATCGAGGTTTATTGCTTGCATTATCCTGAATTTGTCTCGGCTAGCTCTGGTCTGATGGGCTAGTCTCTCTAAAGCGTGCTTGCCCGAGCAGATGTTGGCTCGGTTACCTTGGTGGTAAAGCTTTTCAAACAGAGGCCGTTCTTCCAGCTATAGACGTGTGTCAGAAACAGTAATCCTGTAAGAGTCTTCCAGTGCCTTTGCTGTACTGCAACTCCTCCTGCCTTCCTGCAGGAAGTAATTATGAGATTCTGGATGCCATAAAACATCCAGGCAGTCCATTCTTGAATCGGGCTGGTTTTCAGCCTAGGAGACATTCAGACAGAGGTCAGAGATGCCTTTCGGAGAAGTGGAAGATATTATTTCTGATCACTTACAGTAAACAACAAGCTGGCTGGGAAACATCTCTTGAAATATTTGATGAAAAGAGTTTCTTCACCTCCGAATTTATGATATGCTTTTTATGAAAAATGTGTCTTCACCTCCTCCTTCAAACATTCAATATTTAAAGGCAATAACATACATGCTAGAGATTTCTAACAGTAAGGCAAGATAACAGCTGCAACCTGTGATTCCCTTCTGATCGATTTAGGGAAGTTTTGATTAGTGAGTGGTGTTCACAACACAATTTTCAGAGTTAGATAGTTTGTTCTATGTGCAGAATCGCTGCAGCTGCATGTGCAAACTGGAAGGCAGCAGATCTAAATGCCCAATTTAAAGATAGCTGCCCACCGGACCTGTCTGGGTGCGTAATGGCTGTGAGCTGCACCATTTAGGCTTCCCATAAATGCATTTGCTGATTTGGAACCTGTAGAAATGTGCTGCAGGGTTCTTTTTGGGTTCACCTTTGATACGATGCTATTACAGCATGTCATCTTTATGATCTTTTTTTCTCGGTTATGAATTATCTGGTTGAGTTTAGGTCTCAATTTGCAATACTTCTTTTCACAGCTTTGAATGAGTTCTGCATGGCAATGAAAGAAATTATAGATAATACTAACAATAAAGACATTGATGACATTGACTGTGATGCTTCATAGCCTAGGTAATGACACTGTCCTCTGCAATGAAGGATGAGGGCTAAGGAGTAGTAGTTGCAAAAGTAATTTCCTGATTTATTAAAAAAAAAAATTGAACATCATTTGTTATTGGTGGTAGGGCAGTGTTTATTTTCATAGCTATCTTCCATAATTCGTGCTCTGTCAACACCACAGAACCTCAGATAATTAATTCTACTCTCCCTTTGATACTGTGCAAATGAAATCGCTGTCTTGCAGGAAGAGTACCTGGACTATGTGCTGCCCAGACTCAGAAGCGAGGATACCATGCTGGAAAGCACATCGCACCGCTCTCCGGAATGCCCAAGGAAGTAATCAGACTGTAAGATATTTTTGAGGTGCAATCCTGCATTAAGAGCTGCTTGTATTTGTCTTCCACTTAAATGATTCTCTTGTGCTGCTGTGAAAAATGTCTGCGACTTAAGCATTCATTTTTTCATCAAATAGAAAACATGAGCATCCTCCCTGATGAAATTGGCTTAATAAACCAGTCCCTCATTTAAGACCAGTGTCTACTATAAAGTAATAGATTCGGTGATAAATGACTCCTTTAAATGGGTTCTCTTTTGGGTTTAATCAGTCTGGTTTGGCTATTGTATGTAAAACCATGAATTTAGTAGATTGTGCCTGTTACAGAGGCAAACCAGGACATAAGATATGACAGCTATTCTCCTTCACGGGTTTTAGATTTACAAAGGTAAAATGGCCTATTTAGGAAGATTAAAAGAACTGACGTTAATCTCACCTAGAGAGAAGGCTGCACTGAGGTTAGAGGAGGAGACTTAAGTCTTTGTATGCACGAGAGGCTGTTGCAAAAGAAAGAAAAAAAGTCTGGCCATGTCCACAGTGAAACAAACTCATGGAATTAAATTCCACATTAGACAAATAATTTTCTTCCTTTCTAATAGTAAAGGCAGGGCAGTAGTAGAGCATGTCTTTCGAAGGAGAGTGCAGAAGTCTGACAGACATTTAGCTGGATATAAGGGTCCTGACTCCACTGTAGGCAGATGTTGGATTAGATCCCCCCCTCCTCTGAGGTCCCTTCTATTTCCCTTGTTGATTCTATGATTCAAAACCCAAGTGGTTCTGAGTCTTTAGAGATTGTGGAGGTGTTCAATAAGGTGGAATATGAACTTCTTGTGCATGCTTGCCTCTTCATCAATGCACAACATCCCCTCTCCTACTTCACCCCACTACCATCTTTTTCTTTTGCCATGCAGCTCTCCTCCCGAGAGAGCCCATGGAGTGAAACCCTTCCAGGTGACTTCAGAGTTAGCAACTGTGGGTGCTGAGAAGGGAGGGGAGGAAGGAGCAGTGTCACAGGGTGGTCGAAGCGTGTGTGAATTTATGGTTGAAGATGTCTGCAAGAAATGCTTTCCTTTGTAGTGGCATTGATCTCCTGAAGACACTTTAGGAAGTGTAAGAGGGAAAACAATTTTTCACATAAGGAATATTTTTCATTAATTTCCCAGAAGGGTCTGTTTAAACAAAGCATCTAGTCTCAGCTCAAGTTACTGCCTGCTAAGTCGACTGTTCTAGACTGAGCCCAAGGTAACAAATCAAGGCTGAATTCTGGAGAGGGGTAGTTAGACCCTTGATTCCTGTTTCTCTCCATTTTGTCACTAGTGAGCTTCAAGCTCGGATTGTTTGTAGGATTTTTCTTGAACTTTTTGTTTTTCTCTAAAGGTTATTGTGGGTGAAAAACGTTTGACTTGCAGCTCTTTTGGGGTGGAGTTCATCCAAGAGCAGAGGCACGAGGAAGCCTGTTTATCACTTAGAGTGACAGTGAAGCTTAGAGGGGCAGATGGTGACACCTTTTTGCCTGAATTCTGAAAACAGCCTGTTTCTTCTCTGCAGCTTGGCTAGATTAATCAAGGACTACATCAAAAGACGTGGGTCTGAGCAATGTCAGTTTGCTGGGATCTGCTGATGAAACTATTGGCAGGTATTTACATAAATTATTACCTGTTCTGGGGCTGTGCGCAGTGACATTTCCTTGCAAGTCAAAAGAACTTTGCCTTTGTCAGCTGGCTTGTGATTTTTGTCCTTGAGGATATTACCAGCACATCTAGTGCTGCATGTGCTTGTGGATTGTTGTCAAAAGGGCTGTGGATGCCTTTGGTTAAAAGCGGGTGAAGCCACGGTGCCATCAGCGTGTCATTAGCCCTGGGTCATGGGATCTCTCTCTGCAGACCTGGCACCAAATTCTTTGATATCGGTGACAACAAATGCGACGGGATCTTTTGCCTCGTCGAGCGGGACAGCTGTGACACGGCCTTGGATTACTGGTGGGATGCTTCTTTGCAACAGGACTTTGGATCAGACGTCTGTGCCTCCCTCCTGTGAAAGGGGTCCCTGAGGGGGGAGAAGAACTGTGCTCGTGAGCTCCAGTTGCATTCCCTGGGGTGTAAAACGATGCTTCTGTTTCTGGGCTCTGCTCCTGACACTTAGGGACGATTCTGCTCGGTGCTGGGGGTGGGAGCTTTTGCTTTCGGTTTGTGGGACCTGAGCTCCACACTGATCGTGTAGCAATGTCCAGGGTGGCTGCTGTGTGCCACGTAGTCACGGTGGCAAATTCCAGGTAATCACTCATTTGTTACTTGTGGATTAATTCAGGTTCCCACTCGTTGCTAATTCATGTTTTGCAAGTAGTAAGACCTTTTTATGGTTTATTTAATTATTTACTTCTGACTACTAAATGGTATGGAGACAATTAAACCACTTCTGCCATTTTAGATATCTTTTTCAACCATTTGTCACCCTCTTCCAGGTCCTTCTAATGCACTTGTCTCCTGCCAGGAGACCTGAGGCATCTCTTTTGAGAACTCTGTACTTTACAGAGAAGACCTCAGAGCCTTTTCTTGTAAGGCAGCGTAGCAAACTGTTGCTGTGGCTCTGTATCTCAAATGGGCAGCGAATCTTATGTATAAAATTGTTCTTGGATGTTTTTATTGCTCATAAGCTACTGGCATAATACAAATATTAATAACAGCGGATCGGTGGGGCTCCTACTTCTCTCCTTGCTCGTACCTTCCTCTATCAGAATAGGAATCGTACTTTGCTGCTGGTGCTCCTGCACCTTCTGGGTCACCAGGAGATGGAGACTGCACGCTGTGAGCAGCTCTGCTGGCTGCCCCCCCCAGGGCCACCTCCGCAAGGAGCGGTGCGGGTGACATTGGGCTGCTGCTCTAGCCCTGGGCTGCAGGGGAATCCCTCTGGGGGGATGTTACTGCTCTTGTTGCAGTTAAGACACTCTTGTGGCCTTTATTCAGCGCCAATGCCGTGTGCTCACTCTGCTGGTTATCCCGATCCGCGTTATGCACAGAAATGCCGTAACCTGCTCTGTTCTCCTTTGGCTTTCTATTGTGTTTCTCTTTTCTCTGCCTTCTCTGGCCAGTCCCCTCCACTCCCTCCTGTTTGCTGCTTCCCCTCAGACTTACATGTTACTGTCTGTGTTCCACTGGGCTCCTTAGGAAGTGGGAACAGTGGACTAGACCGAACTGGCCCCCATCCCTTCTCCTCCCCTAAAAGCAAGGCTTTTGCAGTAAAACACGTTGAGGTTCAAACCACGATGTCATTAAGTGAAATCTTTCCTCTTTTGCAGGCATTCCTTGGGAACTGGTGTCACCAGATAAAGTTCATTCCTGAGCTCAAGCTTTTTGCCTCCTGCTCAGCAGCTGATAAGAGCCATGATGCTTATTTCGCTTCTGTTAAAATAACCTGGGCAAGCTCTGGTGCAGCAGCTCTCTGCCTCTGTGCTGCAACGCATCCCCTGTGTGACGGCCTCGGGCAGTGCTGCTGGTGTTTGAACGTTCTCTGCCTCCCAGGTAGAACGGGCTGGTACCAAACTGTCGGGTGCTGGGAAACATAAGTTGGGGAGAAAATGTTGAAGGAACTCACTTTATTTATTTTTTTAAACCTGTAAATAAATGAAGATTTGAAGGTTGCTTTAGATTGTGTGAGGGCAGCTCTGGCAGAGCAGAACGGTTGGTGACAGGGTCAGTCTGTCGGAAGCGGTGCCCTTTGGAAGGGGATCTGGAGCCATTCTCTGGCCTGGCTTAGGAACCCGAGCGAAGGGGACTGGCTCGGGGCTTTGCGGCCCGGGGAGAACCTGGGGTCTCCCTCCAGCATTGCCTTTGGCAGGCCCGGCAGCGGGGGCTCGGCTGTGGCAGGGAGGCTCGGGGAGGCGGGAGCCTGGGGAGGCGTCGGCATTTGCAGGGAGACTGGGTGAGGTGCTGGAGGGAGCTGGGCATCTTCCTGGTCAATCACCTCCCTCAACTTTCCGGTTCACCCTTCAGTCTTATTTCTCTGCCTTTTCTTGTAAATATTACTCAACTTTCCCACCATTTAAATTTCTCTTTTCCTTTTTCCCCCATCTCTTTTTTTGTTCACACTCCTTGATTGCGTCTCTTCTTTATATGCATCTCATTTCTCTTTCATTCCTGTTTCTCACTTTTTCCCCTCTTGTGGCTCTGCATTCTCCCATCCCCCTTCTCTGCTTTCATAATGCATTTAGTCTGGCAGCAATCCACCATCTCCTGAAAGCTAATGGGGTACAACAGAAAGCCCCAGAGTTGCTATTTAGCATGCTGGCAATTGTCCAGACATGTTTCTGTGTCTGGTCTGCTATAAAGTTGGGAGACATCGGACAATTTTTTCTACCTACCGCTGTATTGTTTGTGCTGTTTTCCTCAGCCTCAGTAATCATGCTTTCCTCTGTTTTACCTCTTTGGGCTCTGCTCTGCTCTTCGGCAGCGTAGGCTGAATAATGTCTGCCTGGGAATTGCGGGTCTCTGCAACTGCGGTTTCGCCTGTCCAAACAATTCTGCAATAACAAAAGATGTGAATGTTAAATTACCGCTCCCAAGAGTCTAAAATCCTGGTTGCTGGCACCTGGACTCCTAAACTTCTCTGGTTTTGATGCTGGTGGGTGGGATAATGTTGAGTCTTCTGCGGCTGTTGCAATTTATCAATCTGTAAGTTTTGTCTTACTTAAAAAAAAAAAAAAAATCTTTCTCGTGCATCTGGATGGATGAATTTAAAGGAAATGGTGTGATTTGGAGGCCATTCTCCACGTGGCCTTGTTGCCTTTCTCCCCAGGAAAGTCGCTTCTCTGTGCTTCTGACAAACTTGTGGTTTTTAAACCCACGGCTTCTGGTGGTCCCCCTCGGTGTACGGGAGTGAGCTCTGACGGTGGTGTCACGCTCTGCCACCGTTTAAAACCGGTTTGTTTTAATATGCTGAATGAATTTAATGGTTTTTCAGCTTCTGGCTGTAGCAGAAGAGGATTACCACCAGGTGGTACTGTTGGGCTTTCGTTTGGGCTGTAAACAGCCTGGGGTTTTGTGTACGGTTTTCAGAGAAGGATTTATATGGTGGGATTAACCTGTGTCATCTCTGCGGAATTTTTTTTGTTTTGTTATTTGCACATAAGCTTTGTATATGAAGGAATTTCAGCCCGTGAGTGGCTTGCAAATTCTCGACTGCTCCCCGAATATTCAGAATTTGGCGCTGGAGGTGTGCTGGTGGTTGTTTAAATTGTTTCTTTGGGGGCCCGTTGCTGCTGTTAATCTATACACCTGCATCCTTGCAAACCGTAGTGGGGTTTTTTTTAGCAACTGAGCAAACCTGGGATCGTGCTGCAGGGCCAGAACTGCTCCTCATAGCCATCCCTCACGTGTGCTACATGGCAAGGGGATGGAGAAGGCCAGCCTGAAAGAGGTTCCTTTTAGAAATGCCTTTTCTGTTTGCAAAGCAATTTTCTTTAGGGCAAGGAGATAATAATTTCTGGGCATCTCGGTACATGACTTAGGTTTGAGCTTCTTATTTGTGCCCCTTCTCAAAGCCAAAATTTGATCTCGGTTTTTAATCAGTTGGCCCTGTGCTCACAGCATTCGCCTCATTTTCTTGTCAGTGTTCTAGTTTTTAGCAGTAACTGTGTTTCTTCCTTTAGAGTACAGGGTGCTATGGATCTGGAAAGTGCCTCTTTGGTGTCTGAACCTCCTGCTCGGGGGGGTGTCCAGGACAGAGCAACCAGCCACCCCCAGAGCAAACCAGGAGCCCCTTCGCCCGCCCTCCCGGCAGCAGAGCCCATTGCCCGGGGTTGGTCATTCCTTTTCCTTGACAGCAGTTGCTGTAAGTGGCTGCTCCAAGAGGCTGGCAGGCCTCTGCAAGCACCATCACTTACACTGACAGGCTGTTATTTTTGTATTAGGACTCTCTGATTTTAGGTTGTAAATCACTGACTATATTACTTGCCAGAGCCCAGTCCTGGCTGTTGTGCTACCCGAGGGATTGTATGAAGAGTGGTTGCACCTGACTTCTGCTTCCTCATTGTTCCTGCTTGCAGGAGGAGCACATGCTGGATCCCCCTCCTGAGCTGCTCTTCCCACACCTTATTTCTCTGCCTGGATCATGATATCATGCACCTTTGTCTTTCCTTCTCCTTGCAGTCTTTAACAGCTTCCAAACTCCTAGTGCCAGCCCACTGCAGAAAGAGATTTTCTCTTCCTCTCTCATTCCTCAGAAAGGAATGAAGGGACCAGCTGTGTGCTGGGTTTCTCTGGTTTTCCTTCTGGGAACAGAGTTAGGAATTTGCATAGCGCTTGCAGGTAGCATTGGCTTTGCGTGAAATGGAGGCCAGCAACAGCCCCTGCTCTTCTGTAATAATTTTTTACCTGGGTATGGATCTAATCAATTGAGCTTCACTGTCTGGGTGGGGGCTTTCTTCTAAATCTATTTAGGTCAGGAATTTGCCTGTGAGCACTACAGAGGTTCAGAGTTGGCCTACTTATTTTCGCCTTGCCTTCTTTTTATCCAATCTCTCTTCTTCAATATTCTCAGATTTCCTATAAGTTTCCCTTTTGTGCCCTCTTTGCTTACCCTGGAATCTCTCTCCTTCATGTAGGTGCTTTCAGACAGACGTACAGACCTGTCCTACGCAGCCTTCGCTGAGAATCTGCAACGTGTTTCAAATGACCTGCTGTCATTTTCATGCACAGCTGTATATTTTCTCTGCTCATAGGCCATCAGCGATTGCTTTAGAGAAAGGCATCCTCTGTTTTGATGGTTCCCCAGAGATGAATTTATTGGCAAGACACCATAAAAGTTCTTTCTTTCTTCATTCTGCAGCTGAAATCATACATGCTTATAATGGCTATTATTTCTGACGCTTGCTGTTTTATTAGTAATATTGAGATTTGTGTCTTCATCAGCCGGTTGATGCTGATCAGCATTAATGGCAGTACTGTTCTGGTAGTAGGGCAGAATTGTCATAAATTTGGTAGAAATTTCTGCAAAGGCTGCTATATAAAGCCTGTATTCTGTCAGGGTTCTCTTGTAACCTTAAAAATAATTAAGTAACATTCATGCAATTAGAATTTTTCTGCCTCCTCATTCCCTGTCTTTTTGGCCTCACGATGTTTGTTGCATGTTAATGTGATTTTTACAGTGTTGTGCTTGATGGATCGCCCTTGTCTGCGAGCTGTTCCTGGCAGGAATATATTGAATTGTCCTGTTGTTGATGCCTGTTACAGTACAGTGAGCAACTTCATATGCACCACCTTCCCGGTGGAAAGGGGGCGTGGGTGAGAGGAGAGAAATCCTTCTTAATGTACCTGCAAGGAGATAATGATTTAGACTCTGATGGCAGGGTATTTCGGTGTATGCTAGGCTTTAATGGCACTCTCACCACTAACACAGCACTGCAGATGTCCTTAAGGCATTGTTTCCTTCCTCCTTTAAAATTGTTACAGAGCCTCCATTCCAACAAGCTATATTTACCCGTCTCCTAATCCAGTTATTGTGCCATTACATTTGTCTGGTAGTGATCATGTCCTCTCTCCATCAAGAGCTAGTAATGAGTGTGTTCTTCGCTCTCATTTATAAATTTGTATAACGAATAGTTCTGAAGTTGTACGTTAGGAAGAGTTGGTGTGTAACTGATGAGGTGCTGATGATCTCTCCTCTCGGGACAGCTCGTGGGAGCCCTCCTGTAACGCTGGGTGAAACTCTGCAAGATGTGTGTCATCCAGCGTGGGAGACGTGAACTGGTCTCTGGCACAGCCCAGCCTCTACCCAACCCAGCCCGTTTCTAGCGGCGCAGGTGCGCCCGAGGCCTGGGGGCACGGGGAGCTGCTCCCTCTCTGGACTGGGGCATGACCAGCTCTCCCAATGGATGCTTTGTCTGGCCCACGCAGGCACTCATTATACATTGTCCAGCTCATCAAATTACACTTATGCTTACTTATTTAATTTTTAAAAGATTTTCTATTGTTTCTCATCAGTGCTAATTAACGCATGGCTTTGTTACGTTTTACTTCATCGCTGTTCTGCAGTCCTGTCTGTCCTTAGCCTGTCCTGGGCAGGGACCGTGGTGGATATTTGTAGAGGTAGTATGGTTTTGGAGAAGTGCCCACTAGAAACTAGTTGAGGAGTGATGCAGAAGTTATCCAGATAAAAGCAGTATGCATAGTAATAGTACTCCAGCAGTAAAAAAACAAGTAGAATTAAATGGACTGTGTTTGTAAGAAATATCTTGGCTTCTAGCAGGCTGAAACATGAGCTAAATCTACTCACTTGCACATCATAACATAAACAGCTTGATGTGGAACAAATCTTCTGCCACATCAGTGGAACAAATTTAGTAAAACTCTGATCATGACTCACTGGGTGCTCTGATTTACATCAGAATCTCTTCCAGCTTCCAGACAGCACCGCTGGCACCCAGGCGGGGTTAGTGTGTGCTTTGCAGATGCATCATGCTTTTTACCTTAGGTTTTCCAAAGCAGCTGGTTGAGAAAAGTAGGGGGGATTTCATCTTCTTGGTACTCTAATGAATATTGTTTGAACGTGGAGCCATTGTAAGTTGAGTCCAGTGGAAGCTGCTGTAGCCATCCTGCCAGGCGCGTCTCTAACCAAGCGATTTGACTTTTCCAGGTGCTTCTAGTCGTGGAGGCTGTTTTGCTCTTAGTGCTGTTGGAGCCAATGAATGGTATTAAATGCAGCATGATGAAAGAAAGATAGTAGAAAACATCAATAGAGTCTTTCATGGTGGACTGTGACTCATTTCCAGTGGTCAAACATTTACTGAGAATCAAGAGGAATCCATGAGAAGTATGCAAAAGAAACAGAAAGTTTTTGTGCAAGCTGCAGGTGAGGCTGATGGGAGGAAACATGCTGGGTGGGCTCATACAGGCAGTCTTCAGCGATGCCTCAAGGTGCTACAGAGCCTTTTCCTGTTTTTACACTTGGCATCTGCTTCACTCGTCATGAAACAGCCCAAAGGAGGGGAGACAGCTCAAGCAAAAGGACATTAGTGAGTGTGGGTCTGTGCTCTGGGTCAGAGCCGGGGCAAAGTCAGGCTTGATCCAAACTGCGTAAGCACTGCTGCTGCTTCTCTGTGCATCCTGCTCCCAAACAACAGATTCTGTTAGAAATGAGGAAGCATCACCTTCTAGCAGTCTTCCTCTCTCTGCCTTGTCTTGGTCAGCAGCATAGCTTCCCAATTCTGGCTATTTTATAGCTCAGTAAAGTTGTGGTGGAATCTGCCTTTACAAGACATTCTCTTGCGCTTCATCTTGAAATAATGCACCTCAAAAAGTGCTGTCACCGACTTCAAACGTGTAGACTGTACTTCAGATGAAAGCAGGACTGTGCTGGCCTGTGGGGCACAGTCTGAAGTGTGGGAACTTTGGGCATGTGATCTGCTTCTGACATTTGCAGGCAACCCAACCAGCAGAAGGTGAAAATGTCAAGATATGTGTCAATTCTCTCAAGACCCAGAGAGCTGCTGCTGAAACTCAAGTTTTCCAAAAACAAAATGAGCAAAACTGGCAGAAAGATCTAAGGGGTGAAGCAGCAGCTGTACAAAAGGTTGGAAGTGTTGGTCCTGCTCCACAGCCTACCCACGGGTCAGCGAGGGAGGAGAGCAGACAGTGTGTGTCACTCTGTCCTCCCGTCTGGGTGATTTTACAGCAGAAATGTGAATACAATCCTGACACCGCTCTCCTGATCACCAGGTCTGAGGATGGTGCATTTATGCTCCATCAGTAGATCAGGAAGGAGGGATGCTGGGCCGATCCTGCGCAGAGCACTGCAAAGGTGAGTGCGGTTGCCCAGACCACGTCTGTGGTTGCTGACGGCTGGACCTGCCTGGCTGGGCACGGAGCTGGGGTATCGTCAGGAGGAAACGCAGCTGAACTACTCACCTGGACTGGATGCAGAAATATGGTCCAGCAGGGTCCTGACTTTACGTCAGGCAAATCTCTAAACAAGACTGTGCTCAGCTGATCCGTGCTGTGTCTAAGAGTCACAGGCTTTGGTCTAATATTTCCTGTGAACTGCTGAACCCTACAAGCTGTTTGTTATTGCCATCCATATCCCTGGAGGGATGAAAGTCTCCCTTTTTCTTTTTTTGGCAGGTAACTTTCTTGCAGTTTCTTAAAGTCACAGTGACAGTTTCTACAGAAATAATTTAGGTAGTGGAGAAGATGTAAAGGTTAAAGTGACAAGAACCTCCATAAATTGTTGAGCTTGTCCTTAGTGAGAATCTGCATGAATTAATTTTATTTTATCTGTTCAGCAGATTGGGAATGGTTGGATTTCATCCCTGGTCCCATCAGAGCTGCTGAGCTCTTGGAGGGTCATTTGAAGAACATATCTCACATTTTGTATATAAAACGTCTCAGGCTTATCGTTGCTTCAGCAGCAAGTGCAATGTCAGGCTGTGGAAGCTGCCGGGGAGACCCGTAGGTACAGCCCCACGGAATACCCCCCCCTTAGTGGCGGCTGCCTTTTGCCAAGGGGCGCCCTGGCTCTGGGGCAGAATAGTCCCAGCAGAGCAGATATTTACCTCCCAGTGGTTTATTAGCTGCTATAACTGGTTTTATAATTAAGATGCGATTTGTTTATACTCTGCATATTCTTATTTGAAAGCGTGGGAGGATGCCTGGTTCCTACCAAAAGGGTTTCATTCTTAGAAATGCTTTTAGTCTTTGGCCAGTTGCGGGAGGTCAGGAGCAGGGTTTGCTTCCAGCTGAAGTGCCAGCGGGTCTCCAGAGCTTGTGCCACGGAAAGGCTGAAACGAGGCATGTGCAGGAACAGACCCTGGCTCTGACGGGTCCCTGACAGCCCTTATAGTATGTTCCTACTTATATATAGGTTTTAAAAAGAAAAGAAACACATAAATATTTATCTGTTTATTTTTAATTGCCTTATCCTCAAAGTGTTAGTTATTTTGGCCTCTAGCTTTTGCTCTCCTAAGATGTTGTAAGATCTGTTGCTCTTGAGCAAACAAATCTGGGTTCAACCATGTTTTAGGCACAGATGCTTAAATTTTACAGTAAGTAAAAATTACTTTATGTAAAAAATATACTTTTTATATAAACTTACTTATAGCAAATAAAAATTAATTTCAGCCTGGCCAAAACACAATCAAAAATGGTGGGAAAATGCTGCTGCAGTTCTTGTCACCTCACATAACTTTGATCAGGAATATTTACAGCCAATCTTCATGTTTACAGTAATTGCAACTATTAGTGAAAATACCCTGAACTAACTCTCGAGCCCCCGGGTGCAGGCAGGGCAGGTTTCCTGGAGCTCCTGTCGCCAGCATCCTCAGGCAGGAGCCACTGCAGCCTTGCCCCATCTGGGCTGGGCTCTCAGGTGCCCGGGTGTGTCGGCCTCCCTGAATCCTGTGAGAGCAGAGATGTTCCTTGGAACAGATTATTTAAAAACACAGACGATGAAAACCAAGCTCACTGAGAACTGGCTGAGCAGGTTGCTCAGAGCTGACAAACTGCGCAGACATGTTGCTGCCTCTTTTCCGAGAGTGAAATCTGTTGGGGGCAGGTTCAGGATTGCTGGAAAGAGCAGGGATGTGAGAGAGAGGAAAGGACTTGTGAGCTTTATTGTTTTTATCAATGGCTAAAACGCCTCCTTTGCAGTCTTCTTTCTGGCCTTGGGATCTTCTGGGTTGGTCCCTGTGGCACTGCAGGCATTGAGGGGGTCATCTGCCGCGGCTCTGTCCCGTGGTGCTGGCTCTGGAGCAGAATGTGGCCCCAGGCTCTGAGGGGTGAGACCCGCAGGTGGGACTCGCTGCAGTGGGGAGGAGACCTGGCCATACGCATTCACACAGGGCAGCAGCTGCCGTGAAGTGCAGATACACCATTTGTACGGGCTCACGATCCTTCTTCTGAACACTCAGTCCTTGAAACACTGATAGTTTGTTATTTGTATTGCCTGAAATCCTGAGCAGCAACCTGTCAGCAGCTTTGGCCAGGGGAAAGCGGCGCGTTGCGTGGTGTTCTGCTCACGAGTGCGAGGTGAGGTGTGGTGAGAACGGGCGCTGGCCAGAGACCCGCAGCAAGAGAGTGCTGAGCGGCTGATGCCCCTTCCGCGGCGGCAGCCTGACTGCCAAGGACATGTTCGTGTTCGCGCACGTTATTTGGTAATTATACTTAGTAGACCGTAGGGGACAGTTAGGAGAGCTTAAACATGTGGCAGCTTCCACTCCATCATCACCGTAAGCACCAGCCAGGCTTGGGCTGCAGCCTTAGACAGGGTCTGTGCAGTGCAACGGGTCGCGGTGTCCCCCAGCGAAGCGCAGAGGAGCAGCTTTTCGGGGGCAGGCGTTGCGCTGGGCCTCCGAGTGGCCTTTTGGTTGTTGGGAGAGAGAGGGGATGCCCCTGAGTGCTTTTAACGAGTAATTGATGTTGCTTTTTTCTAATCTAAGCCTGAGCTTTACTGCATGTGTATTTACCTTTGTATTCAACATAAGTGGTGGAAAAATGCTTTGTACTGTACCAAGTGCCTTGGAATTTTTTTAATTATCCCTTTTCTAGAAAACTATCGTTTGTGAAATGACTTGGAGCTTGTGTTGAGCAAGGAAGGAGACTGCAGGAGGGCTAACGAGGCAGCTGCGGTGTTTGCCATCGCAGATGGGGATATACTTGCCCAGCGCAGGCAGAAGGGCAGCGGAGCAGCCTCAGCTCAGCACCAGGCGCTGCCAGTGTGGAAGTTCAGAGTGTAGAGCTCCAGCCAGGGTGGGCACCTCTGAAATAAAACTGGCTGCAGCAGACCACTGAGTAGCTCCGGTGTGCAACTCTTGGCCAATGCTTGGTGAGGCAAATAGCAGCTCAGGGCTTAAGCTGGTGCAGGCAGCACCTTTAACTGTGCGTGGAGCTCTGCTGGGGCAGGTGGAAACCTCCCCTCGAGTGGCCTTCGCCCGGGCTGCCCCCAAAGCTGCCGCAGGCTGCGTGTGCAAGGCAAGGGGCAGGGCAAAAGACGGTCAGCGGGGGTTTTGAGGGCAAAACTTTTCCAGACAGGGATTCTGGTCAAGTGGACTGGTGAGACAGAGCTCCTGTGACCCCTGGGACGGCCAGAACCCACATGGTGTCCATCTGTGCCCGAAAGGCTGTTGGTTTTTTGTGCTTCTGTTTGCCTGAAGTTGTTGGCCTGCAGTTGACAGAGATGCTGGGTATTGACATTTCATCTGTAAATCTAATTTAAAATACAGATTTATATTCTTGGGGTGTATCCCCTGGGACTATAGCCAAGCACGTGGTGTTACTGTGCAGTGGCAGATGAGCAATTAGCAGCTCTGTGCAGGAGCCTTGTGCTGTGCAGAGCTCTCCGAGGTGTCGTTAGCGTGCGATTATGGGACCGTCTTGAAGTGTCGTATTTGAGCGGAGCCTGGGCAAGGGCTGCTGCTGGCAGCGCAGCCGGGGGCTCGGGTGGGCAGGGCCTGTTGCCTCTGTGGTGGCAAACGGGCAGCAGCGTGGGTTCACCTCCCCGAGGGCGATGTGAAGATGCAGAGTGTGGGTGGTGGGAGAGGAGGGAGGGCGCCGTGGGCTCGCGAGGAAGAAGGTCCCGTCCTGCTCCCCGTGTCGGCGGGGGCAGCTTTGCGCTGGGCACGATCCTGTGGGTTGGCCTTTCCCCTCTCACCCCGCCAGCGACCGATGTGGCCTGAGAGGTCGGGGTGACCCGTGCGAGGGACCACTGCAGCCTGGTCACTGCGGAGGCCCCTGGGGTGGAACGGCTCTATTTAAGGGGGTTCCTGCAGCTCTGGGTACCTGCTGGAGCTGGCAGGGCGGAGGAGGAGGAAGGGCTGCAGGATGTGTTCTTGTACACTGCCTGCAGCTGGAGGAGCGCACCTTCACGCTGTTGACTGAGTGTGTTTATTTGCCCTTTTTACCTGGGAGGGGGAAGGACTTGGGTGGTGCAGCCAGGAAGGTCTGCAGGCAGCTCAGCGCGGGGATGTCTGCCTGGAGGGACGGGTGCCTGGGGAGTCGGCGATGAGGCTGCCTCTGCGTCGTAGCGTGGGGAAGGTGCATTAATTCATCAGCTTTATGTTCTACTTTTAGGGCATTTTTCTGATCTTTTGTATTCCTAAGCTTTTGTGCTGTGGGGCTATTTGGTATCCACATCTCATCACTCAACTTCCCAGAACTAAGCACATTTTTCTCATCATTAGAGGTAAGAGTAAAGCAACTGGGCAAGGCCCTTATTATTTTTTAATGTTAGCTGTATTTATTATGAATGTTTTGTACAAACTGATCTTTACTTCATGATTTGGGGAATTGAGAGTCATAACAGCACATGATGAAACACTTGCACAGAGGAGCTTTGCGGATTGACTCTTCCCAGCACGCCCGGAGGGGTTTGTGGGCTGGCTGCCGTGGGAGCGGGGTTGCCAGGGCTGGATTGGGGTGGTTGTCTGGGGGAAGGACCTCTGGCTTCACCCCGCGCGAGGGAGGGTTCCCTGCACGCGCCACAGCGTGTTAAGGAAAAACAGAGTTGTGTTGCCTAAAAGTGTGCTTCAAATACCACCTCAGCATTGCCTTGCAAACTGTGTCAGACCTAAAATCACTGATGGTGGCTGGATTATTCCAGAGAAAAAGTAAAAAGAGAAGTTACAGGATCTTAAATATTTATAGGGATTTCTACTAATTTATCTGAATTGTTGGGTGTGTCTGTCCTTCTGTCCCAATTATTAGTGAGAAAGGGGGCAAAGGGAGAATTCTCTTTGTTGTACTGACAGGAGTGTCACTGGCAGGTTATGTAGGTTGAAGATGATGAAGGTTTGAGTCTCTCCTGTGTGGTCACCGACATCACTGCAAGGTTCAAATGCAGAGAGCACCGTCATCTCTCAAGAAGTGTGAGAGAAGGGTGAGTAAAACCTCTCCAGTTTTACCCCAGCTGTTCTGCACATTGAGCATTTCTCCGTGCCCATTTCCTCACTGCTCTGTTTGTTTCTGTCCCGTTAAAGTCCCCAGATATTTGACATGTCATCTCTTTTAGGAAACAAAGCCAGTTGTGTTTGGGAGACCCCTTCCTCTCAGCCCTGCTGACTTCTGAAAGATTCAGTTTTTCAATCTATCCGGCAGCATCAGCTGTTTTTGAGCTGCAATCCGCTTGAATTCAGACCACAAATGCCTCCCCCTGCCCCTCATAAACCAAGCAAGCTCTGCTTCCTTGGGAACCCCTGCCTGCACCCAGATATCTGACTTCCACCGTGTGCAGCTTCAGCTGACTGAAAACACAGAGCCTGCGCTGAGCTCCTTGAGTGTCACCTCCCCTAAGAGGAGAAGTGAGACAATGACACAGTTTAGATGCTCTTCCACAGTTACAGGTCAGCATCCAGAGCGTTAGTCCTGGGCAGGGCTTTTCTCCACAGCTTGTGAAGACTCAACAAATACCCTTTTTGAGTCTGAAATGAGCAAATTCACACTCCCAGAATTAAAGGTGGATTCAATAGCTGTCAGAGGATTAGTGGCAAATAGAATAAAGGCTTCTGCCTGATTCTTTGTCTTCTGACAGGGTCTCGAGGCCCAGCTGCAGACTGAGGTGTGGGCAGCGAATGCTGCAGGCAGCGTGGCAGAACTGGTGACTGCAGGAGGAACTTCAGTGAGAAGTGAAGGTGTTGAGTTCACAGTTTGTACATCATGAATGTTACAATTCTTCCAGTCAAGGCCAAGTGTGTCCTTGGAGCTGGGGTCAAGGTGGGTTTTTTTGTCTGCTCTTCTTAGCATCTTTGGTACTTGGTGAGTTTTGGCTGTGGAGGCTCTAGTGGCATTTGCATTTCTTTCAGCAGTGTAAGAAAAGTATAATGAAGGCTTCTGCAAGGGCAAGAGGAGGGAGAAATGACATTTTTCATCAAGAAATTTTGCAGAAATCAAACACTATACTTAGGTCCCTTCTTGTTAAAATAATGTGGGGAGCCCCAAAAAGTGGTAGATGATGAAGAGCCAAGAAGGTTTCCTGAGGATACTGGATGCTGTTATCACTGTTCGGGTTCGTGTCGATCTCTCGGCAGCTCCCCGGCTCCTGGTGCCCGTGCCCAGGCGAAGGGGCAGCGAGAGGCCAGCAGAGACCCGTGCCCTGGTCTCGTTATGGGTAGCCACGGTGCACGGGGGTGTCTGCTCGCAGCGGACTGAGAGCTTTGGGGTGTCGCAGCCACCGGAGAAGTACGTGTCCTCCCCTGCGGGGGTGCTTGGCAAGGGGCTCCTCTGCGGGGCTGTGCAGGGAGCGGGCGCCGGGGAGGGCAGCGCTGGGGCAGCTCTCGGGGGAAGCGGGTTTCAATCCTGCAGAGAGCAGCTCTCGGGAGCTGTGATGGTGCACAGCAGATACTCAGTGTGGCTTTGTCTCTGCGGGGGAAAAGCCCTTGTCCCTGGCGCAGTTGCTGTGGGGCTGGACCCCCATGTGCTGCTCCTGCCGGCCTCACCAGCAACGGTGTCAGGGGCTGTGCACGTGATGCGAGTCTGGTAGATGTCAAAATAAGCCTGAGGCAAGCGCTGCTGATTTTTCCCACGCAGAAAAATCTGTGTGGGCCAGAGCCCTGTGCTAAGGCCTGTCAACGGCTCTTATTTTCTATCTACCACCTTGTTTTGGATTTATTTACAACAGAATTGCTGTTTGATCAAGTGCCTGGAGAAAGGTTTCCTCCGTGTCTCTGTGTATCACGGTGTCACCCACTGAGAATATTTTGATTTTAAATTCTTCTTGGCAAGTTCACCTCTGCCTCTGTGCCCAGGCAGTGACTTGCACAGATGCCAGCTCGCCACGATACTGTCCCACTGTTTGCTTCTCCACAGCCTTTCATTAGGTGTGAACCATTTTATATTTTAGACTAACTTAACAGCCATGTATTTTGCGAAGAGGCTTCAGCTCTACCCCTCTAGAGGGAGAAAATGCTCTTATTTGGGTAAATGCAGAGTTCCCACTGCGCTGCATGGACCGTGTGGCCCTGCAGAGGTGAAGGCTGGCCTCCAGTCACTGCAGCCCATGCCGTGGCACGGGGACCTGGGGAGGGCTGGCCCTGGGGCCCTCAGCTGTGGTCTCCCTGGGTCCAGACCTTGCTCTCGGCAATGAGCCCTTGGAATCAGCCTTCGGGCTGGGGGTTTGACTGGCCTGGGGACGGCTGGGAAGCGAAGCCGCTGAGCTTTGTTACTCCCTGTTCACGGGGGAGGAGTAGGGTTCATCTGCTTGCCAAGACTGCCCTCTCCTGAGGCAGCAGCCTGGAGGCAGCACTGAAAAACATTAAATTGGGTTCAAATCATCTCCTGATGATCAGCTCTCTTATTTCTCTCAATTGCTTTTGTCTGATAATGGTTTGTTTTGTTTTCATAATAGTTTCATTTTGTCTGCAGCAATATTGATGCAACTGTGGAAGCCACATTAAGAAACAACATCCTGTTTGAGTTAAAAAACAAGGTGCAGCTCATTTCTGAGTATGTTCCCTAGAGCCATGAGGAAGAGAAAAGGAATTTTTGCGGCTCCTCCAGGTGTAGACGTGGAGTATGTGCTTTGTGAGACCCCCTTCTGCACACCCGTGTTATAAATTGAGACCACAATGGACTATAATTCATTCTTTATTAATTATAGCAAGTAGAATATGAGCAAAGACAGCGCTGGATGGCAGGGGAGTCTGCGCTCCGCCAACTGCCGTGCTGAGTAGTTCAAACAGTCCCCTTTTTATACATCTTTACTTCCGTGCTCATGAGGTAGTGGAGGTACTCCGCGCATGCTTCAGTTGTTGTTAGGGGGGGTCGTTTCCTGCCTCCTGGTATTTGTTGAGGCCGAAGTAAGAAGTCTTCCCTCTTTGTCTCATAGTTGACCTCTCACTCATATATCCTTATATGGGGCTGTCTTGTCCTGTTTCTTGTCGCTTCCTGGAAATCTGGCGGTTATCTTGCATGAGCAGTATCTGGTTCAGTTTGTGTGAGCGATTGCAGTTATCTTATCTCACACAGGCGGCGTCCGGTGGTTGTTTGCATGAGTGATTTCTGTCGTCTAACTTTACATTGAGCTTAACATAAATCTTAATAAACAATACCTTAGTCCACAGTTTTTCACAATCCCCCCTTTTTCTTTTTATCCTATTGTTTATTAGGTGCTACTTTCATCTTCATTCTTGTGAACAATTTCTTTTTCACAATTTCGACATTTATTATAGCACTCACAATAATGATTTTCGCGTGGCATAATACATTCACAATAATTTTCATCTTCATTATTAGATACACTTTCATATTCTACTCTCGAGGTTAAAATAAGCAATTTAGCTGCGTCAAACCGTTCTTTAATAAAATGAAAAATATAGTGTAATATACAAGGCCCAAATATAAGTCCCAGGATCAACATAATAAGCGGTCCTGCTAAAGCCGACAACAAAGTGGTTAGCCAAGGTGAAACATTAAACCAGTTTTCATACCGTGACCTGCCCGCTTCACGATCCTTTCTACGTTGGTCTAACCTTTTCCGAAGTTCAGACATGGTGTCTTGGACGACTCCCGTATGGTCAGCAAAAGAACCACATTCTTCACTGAGAGCTACACATAACCCTCCTTCCTTCAAAAACAATAGGTCTAATCCTCTTCTATTTTGTAGCACTACTTCTGATAAAGACTTTACTGAAGTGACTAAATTTTGGATAGATTGTTCTATTTTTGCTAAATCCTCATCTACAGCCATTTGCAAACTTTGTAATTCCTGACCTTGTACTAGAGAGGCTATACCTGTGCCTGCTCCAACTCCACCCGCTATCAGTAGTGTAGCTAGGGTTACCGCTGTAATTGGTTCTCGTTTTTGTCTATTCTGGTCTCCCTCAAAGTGGTGCAATATTTCTTCCGAGGTGTGATAGATTAGACGAGGAACAATAATTACCTGCACGCAAAACTGAGATTGATTAAACACGTTTAGAGATAGACAAGGCGTTATTCCGATGTCTGAACAAACCCATTTAGCTCCTGGTGTCGGGATAGCCCATTTGTCCTTTTGATTTTTGTGTTTCTCTATATTGGTATTAGTGACTGTTCGGTTGCATAAAGGCTGATACTTTTCGGGCACTGTACCTATACATTTTCCTTGACCCGTTACTAATTGAATAGTAATTCCTTGCGTATGATTCCTCCGGCCATCCCATGGACATTCTCGTGGGTTTGAACCATTAGACCATCGAATCCTTCCTGGTTTTCCAATTGCCTCAAAATATGGTGGTCTAATATTATAACATAACCAGCATTCTTCAGTTAAATTTGGTTTGCTTTCATTAAGGGTACGATAAGAGGCTTGCATTAGATTCCATAAAGGGTCTTTGGATTCTAACAACTTTAAATCCCTGGATAAGGAGAATTCAGTCATGGTACCATTAGCTGTTTTCAAGAAGGAGTCTGGGGAAGAGGTTGCGATGTTCACGGGGACAACCTTTTTTTTTTAGAGAAAGTGGGTGGATTCAGGACCGGATTTGGTCCTACTGGTAAAGGATCGTGGGGTATCCTTTCTTTTATTATTTTGAAAAAGCTTCCTCTATCTGCTCCAGGTTCCCAATATCTAATTCCCCAGGTACGGCCAATTAACCATGTGTCATCTTCTGGTTGTTTAACTTCAATTTCTATTCTGTCGCATTCTGATGGAGATGATTTCACCCCCCTTACGGATCCCCAGACCCCGGAGCCGTCAGATCCATGTTGTGGTGGAATGCAACCTGGAGGTCCCCAAGTGATACTTATATATTTATCTCCTTTTGTTGGCCAGTCTGAGGCTATTGTCTCGCAACCCCAATAACCGCAATAAAAATGGCCTGGATAGTTGCAATAACTCTTTCCAGGATTGGAAGCTGGACACACATAGAAGGCTTTAGAGTTGGCTTCTGTCGCCTCCCAGCCTCTTTGGATATCGACAGGAATCATTGAGACTAATTGGACAGTAAAATTCCAATTTCCCAGAGAGGTCTGATTTTGTATTAGTCTAGATTCCTGTAAGTTATATAGTTTCCAGAGCATTGGTTCATGGGGGTTTCCATTTGCTTGGGTTATTATCAATAACAAAACTAGCGGTACACCAGAAAAAAAGGTGTTTGTCAATTTTGCCAATTTAAGTATATTTTTATCATCCCTGGGGAACTTTGGCCATTGTTGCCTTTGTGTCCCATTGTTCTGATTCTTTTCTCCACGGTTTGTTTCTCCTCTGCCTAGCCCGTTGACTCGGTTGCTTTGAGCCACGGGGTGTACCATCTTCTCGGCAGCAAGGGAATTCTTCAGGAGAACAGCTGTTTCGGGCTTTCTGCCTGTTTATATAGGCTTCCCACTTTACAGCTTTAACTAATGGGATGAGGCAAGGCACAGTTGGTACTTCCCTTCTTACACTTTATAGCCAAGATTTCAGTTACAAAGGGGATTGGTTCGTTGGAATAGTAACAATAATATTGAGGGTTTATTCCTTTGGTAAAAATTTCCCACCACTCATGGGATTCTTGAATAATTTCTTGTTTAGACTCTAATTGTTTTGATTTCCACTCAGTGAGAGTTCTTTGGATTTTCCAACACTGTGTGCAAACCCCTATTGAAGGGTATCCACATTCACAGTGAGTCCACCATTTATCCTGGCATACCATACACTTGGAACAAGCAAACGGATAACAATTGCAGTTCAAATTATTACACTTAATTCGTATATCTAGAGTGTTTATATTATTTATATCAACATATTTTCTATATTCAATATTGTGTGGTTGCATGAGTTTAACAATTTCCTTCAGTACATTTTGTATGCTTCCATATATAATATACGAAGAGAGAAATAATTATTGCGAATATAAACAACAATACACACTTTATACCAAAAGGTAATGCTCAAAATGATCAAGCAAAGTTTTTTATCATTACTTTATCTTTTCAGGGTTATCTTGGTGTCACCTGGAGTACTGATTACTTTCCAGTGGGGTCTTGTCACTGGGCCTTTAACGCGACTGGCATGAGTCCATCCACGCTCAGCAGTCCGGACAGCTGTTTCTGTTGTAAGCAAAACAAGATAAGGTCCCTCCCAATTGGGTTTTAGGGTTTCTTCTTTCCATGTTTTAACTAATATCCAGTCCCCCGGTTTGAAAGTGTGAATTTTTAAGTCCAATGGAGGTCGTTGCACAATCAGTCCATGTTCCCAAAGTTTGTTACGATGCTCTGCTAATTGTGAAACATATTCATTAATTACACGATCTCGAATTAAAACATTTGTTTGTGGACTTTCAATTCTATAGGACATTCCATATACCATCTCAAACGCTGATATTCCTATATCTGCTCGGGGTCTGGTTCTGAGTATTAATAGTGCCATGGGTAGGCACTTAATCCATGATAGTTTGGTTTCTATCATTAATTTAGTCAAAATAGTTTTGATTTCTCCATTCATCCTTTCAACTTTTCCCGAACTTTGTGGATGCCATGGCGTATGGTATTCCCACTTAATACCCAAGTTTTCTGCTAGATCTCTAACAATTTTTGACACAAAATGTGTTCCTCTGTCTGAGTCGATTACATCAGGTACTCCATATCTAGGTATAATGTGTTCAAGTAATACCTTAGTAACCTGGTTAGCAGTTGCCTTGGAGGTAGGAAAAGCCTCAACATAATGTGTTAAATGATCCACCATTACTAATAAATATTTGTAACGCCCTACTCTGGGTAGTTCAGTAAAATCCACTTGTATGTGTGAGAAAGGTCTGTATGCTGGGGAACGTCCTCCAAGAGGTTTTTGTCTCGTGTTGTTTCGATTAACCTTTTGACAGGTCTCGCAGGCTGCTGTGACTGTCTTTGCTATATTATATACGCCTATACAGGCAAACTGTTGATTGAAATGATCAACTAACGCCTGGGTTCCCCAGTGGGTTTTACTGTGTATTTTTGAAAATATTTCGAGTGCTATGCCCTTCGGCAAGACTTCTCTCCCATCTGGTAATACGTACTTACTATCCTGTTCCTTAGCTCCCCTTTGTTCTAGTTTTTCCTTTTCTGCAGACTCAAAACTCAAATTTTTACTAACAGGTACTTGTTGTATAGTCAAAATCGTATTACAATTGCCTGCCACTCGTTTTGCTTCTATATCAGCTGCGTTATTTCCCCTGACTTGATAATTTGTACCTCGCTGGTGTCCCTTTATATGTACAACTGCTATTTTATTCGGCACTTTCAATGCCCCCAGAACTTGCCGAATTAATTCCGGGTGTATCAATTCTTTTCCTTGTGAGTTAATAAATCCTCTTTTCTCCCATATTTTTCCAAAGGTATGTACCACTCCAAACGCATAGCGTGAGTCTGTATATATAGTTCCATCCTTTCCCTTCAGTGACACTAATGCTTTCCACAATGCATACAGCTCACAGGCTTGAGCTGACCAGCTGGCACTCAGGGGGCCTGATTCTATTGTCTTAAATTCTCCTTTTTCCAACTTAACGATGGCATATCCGGACAATCGTTTACCTTCCACTATTCGTGATGACCCATCTATAAATAATACTTCTCCACATTGTAGTTCTTCTTCTTCTAAGTCTGGCCTAATGCGTGTCTGTTGTTCAATTGTTTGAAAACAATTGTGTAATAGTTCATTACCTTCTCCTGGGTACAAAAATTCAGCGGGGTTAACTGCTCCAATAGTTTTTAAAGAAAGTTTAGGGGATTCTATAAGTATTCCTTCATACTTCAATAGTCGGTTATCTGTAAGCCATTTTTCCGCTTTTTGTTGTAACACTCCCCTGATGTTATGAGGTGCATATAAGACAACTTCTCCATTAAAGGTAATGCGATTTGTTTCCTCAAGTAATAAGGCAGCAGCGACAATGATTTGTAAACAACTTGGCCAACCCCTGCTCACAGGATCCAACAGCTTCGATAAGTATGCCACCGGCTTCTTTTGTCCGGCCCATTCCTGAGTTAATACTCCGAATGCCGTTCCTTCATGTATGTTAACGAATAAATGGAATGGCTGCTTTAAATCTGGGAGGCTTAAAACCGGTGCTTGACTTAGCTCCCTTTTGAGATTAGTAAACTGCTCTTGATCCCGAGGGGTCCACTTGAGTATTTTGTCTTTAGACAATTGTTCGTATAAAAATTTAACTTTAAAGCTGTAGTTCTCTATCCATTGTCTACAATACCCAAATAGCCCTAATGCCTGCCGAATTTGCCTCTTAGTGACAGGCATAGGTAATTCTAGAATTCCTTTAATGCGCTCTGGGTCCAATATTTTTTTTGCCATTAAACAAATAATGTCCCAAATATTTCACTTTTTCCTCCACAAATTGTAACTTCTCTTGTGGTACCCGTAGTCCCTTTTGTGCAAGAAAGTTTAGGAGTCGAATGCTTTCTTTTCTTACATCCTCCTTATTGTTTCCTGCTATGAGCAGATCATCTACATACTGTAACAGCACGTTTCCCGTTTGTACCTGGTATTCTTTTAAGAGTTCTTCCAGGGCCTGTCCAAACAGATTAGGGGACTCAGTGAACCCTTGGGGGAGCACGGTCCATCTCAATTGCTGTCTTCGGCCTGTCTCTATGTCTTCCCATTCAAAGGCAAAATAATCACGGCATTCTTCTGCCAATGGACAGGCCCAAAAGGCATCTTTTAAATCAGCCACACTATACCAGGAGTTATGGGGTCCTAGCTTGCTTAACAGTGTGTATGGATTTGCTACTACAGGGAACCGGGTGATAGTTCTTTTGTTTATTTCCCTTAAGTCATGTACAAGCCGATATTTCCCATTTGGCTTCCTTACAGGCAAAATAGGAGTGTTAAAGGGTGACATACAAGGTTCTAAGATTCCTTGTGTTAACAATCGGTCAATTTCTGGTTTTAATCCCCTCCGTCCTTCTAAGGATATAGGATATTGCCTTACCCTTACAGGTATGTGGGGTTCGGAAATTTGAATTTTAATCGGTGGGATTTCTAGTTTACTTATTGTGTCCGGAGAGTACCAGACATCGGGGTTGATTTGTTTTTGATCATCCACGGTCAAAGGATAAGCAGACACCGTTAGCTCTTGATTTTCTACTTTGATTTCTAATTGCAGTTCAACAATTAAATCCCGTCCCAACAGATTAAATTCTGCTTCAGGGACGAGCAAGAGTTCACCCATTCTAAATTTATTTTCAGTTTTGAATATCACATTTTTGATTTTGCTTACTTTAAAGGGTTCTCCTTTTGCCCCTGTTACTTGTACTTTTTCAAGGGAAGCTTTACATCCCTCAGGTATTTGCCTAATAGTCGATTTCTCAGCCCCTGTGTCTACTAAAAAGGTGAACTCTTGTTTATGGGGACCTATTTTTAACTTTATCAAGGGCTCATGATGACTCCGGTCCCCTAAAATGTAGAGCCCCTGACTCTCCTATTCTGCTTTCAATATTTCCTCATCTCTGATCCTTTCTCTGCAATTCTTCTTTATGTGTCCCTTCTTTCCACAGTAAAAACAACATCTCTGTTCCTTCTTTACTACTGCGTTCCCTTGTTTTATTCCAGCAGATCTGTGTTCACCAGTCCGCCCGTTGCGATCCTCTCTGACAGCTGCTACCATCATTTTTACTTGTCGCTTGCTGCTCTCTTCTTCCCGCCTTACGTAGACTTTCTGAGCTTCCCTCAATAATTCATCCAACCCTCTATTTTGCCAGTCTTCTAGCTTTTCAATCTTTTTTCTGATATCTTCCCATGATTTTGCTACAAACTGAGTTTTTAGGAGCGCTTGCCCTAAAGGGTCGTCTGGATTTACCCCAGAGTATAGTTGAAGGACTTTCCTCAGTCGTTCCAGCCACTCAGTAGGGCTCTCATCTTTCTTTTGCATTTCATTAAATGCTTTATTGATATTCTGGCCACGGGGTACTGCTTCTCTAATCCCCTGAATTACTATAGTTCTCAGGTCTTGCATATGAGTTCTATGCACCGGCTCCTGATTATCCCAGTTAGGTCTTTGGAGTGGCCATTTAATATCTGCTTGGGGTCCCTGGGCATGCTGAACATCCCACAGTCTCATTCCTGCTCGTCTAATCATATCTCTTTCCTCGGTAGTAAATAATTGACCAAGGATAGATTGCATCTCATCCCAAGTATAAAGGTTTGGTCCCAAAAATTGATCTAATCTTTCTGCCACTCCAAGTGGGTCCTCAATCAAGTTTCCCATCTCGGTTCTTTTAAAATCTCATAGGTCAGCCGAGTTTAGGGGTACAGAAATATATCCAATCATAGGTTGAGGTCCCCCCATGGGCATTTCCCTTAGAGGATACATCTGAGCTGCCCCTTTTTGACTTCTAGTCACGCGTCTAGGAGGAGGGGAAGACCCTTGTTCCGACTCCGGTGGGGGAGTGGGAGCTCTGGGGACCTCGGGAGAGGCTGCGGGAGCAGGAGGAGGAATGTAAGGAGGGGGGGTTAGAAGGGTTTCGTCTAACTCTTCCTGCTTTTTCTTTTGTTTAGTTTTTACTTCATTCAGTGGGTAAAGTTTAGCTCCCGGTCTTTTTATCCATACTTCCGCATACTGACTCTCCTCCGGGTTAAGGGGTTTTTTATTATTGACCCAGAGGTTTAATTGCTGTCTTACCCAATCTTCTTCTGACCCATAGACTGGCCAAAAGGTATTTTTAGAAATCTTCTTCCCTCCCCATATCTTAGTACAGTATTCTATCATTTTCTGCTTATCTTTCCCTAGAGTTCCAGGGAAATATCTCCAATTGTCTAAGACATATGCCAAAGGGGTATTCTTAGGTACAGTGTGTACCCTTCCCATGGGAGTCGAAGGCTTGCTGCCCTTCGCCCCCATCTTCTGGAATATCCACAAACATACACTCACTCACTCCCCTTGTTCCTGGCCCAATCCCTCGCGGGAGATGGGAAACGCAGTACTTAAGAGTCCACACTCGCTTGGTTCAGTATATCAAACCTCTCATTCGTTATATTCCAGGAAACCCAGTCCCGCCCGAACGGCAAACCTGCGAGCAAATTCGCAATATACTTACGCGTCCTGCGTCTTCGTCCGGACTCCCGTGCACAGAATTTTATGGGATTTTACCGGTTTCTCCTTTGCTCACTATTCTAGAATTTAGGTTCGTCGGTAAGGTTGAGGTAGGCTGTCAGTCGCGGGGCCGCGGATTGCCGCGGGGCGCCTCCCCGGAGGACAGAAGCCCACCGTTCCTTATCCGAGTCACGGCACCAGGAATTGTTATAAATTGAGACCACAATGGACTATAATTCATTCTTTATTAATTATAGCAAGTAGAATATGAGCAAAGACAGCGCTGGATGGCAGGGGAGTCTGCGCTCCGCCAACTGCCGTGCTGAGTAGTTCAAACAGTCCCCTTTTTATACATCTTTACTTCTGTGCTCATGAGGTAGTGGAGGTACTCCGCGCATGCTTCAGTTGTTGTTAGGGGGGGTCGTTTCCTGCCTCCTGGTATTTGTTGAGGCCGAAGTAAGAAGTCTTCCCTCTTTGTCTCATAGTTGACCTCTCACTCATATATCCTTATATGGGGCTGTCTTGTCCTGTTTCTTGTCGCTTCCTGGAAATCTGGCGGTTATCTTGCATGAGCAGTATCTGGTTCAGTTTGTGTGAGCGATTGCAGTTATCTTATCTCACACAGGCGGCGTCCGGTGGTTGTTTGCATGAGTGATTTCTGTCGTCTAACTTTACATTGAGCTTAACATAAATCTTAATAAACAATACCTTAGTCCACAGTTTCTCACACCCGCACTGCTGAAACGGGGCAGAACCTGGGTTTTTCTTCCTGGCCAGGGCTGCGCAGATGGGTCCCTGCTGGGAGCAGGGAGCTGTAGTTTTGTTACACCTCCAACCCTTCTGAGCAGCGCACGTTACCCTCCTGTGCCCCGTCTCTAGAGGAGATCTCTGCTCAGCCCTGCACTGCCAATGAATAACAGCATCTCTGAAACAACGTGTGTGACAGCACGGGTGACATTCTGCCACCTCTGAAAGGAAAAACAATCCAGGCCTAGGCTTTTTCCCTGACTTAAGCTTAAATCTCTGAGCCTGGAATGGAAAAACATTCTCGTGTGTTTCAGACACCTCAAATACTTTCAAGCTGCTTCTCCATTGTACACAGGAGGTTTCTGCACCCTATAAATTGTAAGTGATGCTCCTTTTCAGTTCCTTTGTGCAGCTGATGGTGCTGTTAGGGAGATGCCCGGTGTGTTCCTGTTCTGTCCAGGTGTTCGTTAGGGGCTGGGACGCTGTGGGCACCCCCAAGGCCACATCCCTGTGCCAGCTGCACACACACCCACCTGCACCCACCTCAGCACCCAGCGTGCCCTGGGAGTGCTTGGAACTGTCCAGAAAAGCTACTCTAAACGTATGGAAAGGGAAAAACCTATGGAAAAGAGAAAGAAAAGTTCAGTGTCTTCTGATGTAGCTGTTTCCATCCAGACCTGTGAAGAGCTAACCGCAGCTGTCCTGAGGGCTTACAGGAAGTGTAGGCATGTAAAGGTTAGCTGGCATCCTAAACTCTCCCTATTTTCCCTTGAATCAGCTTTTGACTGATATTTCTGATTTGTTTTTTGTCTGTAAATTGCTGAATATTGACGTCTCTGTTTTCTTATTGATATATGAATTTATATTTAGATAACTTCTGTAGAGGTGGGCTGTATTTCAAGGTATATGCAGTTTTTAAAAGTTTATTGGAGTAGCTATGTTGACTGGGAGCTGAGCCTGCTTTTTTAAACTAGACTGAAGGGTTTTTTAAAAGAAACAAATATCTCTTATATATCCAGCAGACTTGTTTTGACACCTAATTAAGTTAATTTAGGTGGTTTAATATAGTTCAGCAGCAGCTCAAAATCATGGTCTTCCATCTGATCTGATATATTGATTCTACTGGTGTTTTGTCCATAAATCTTTTCCTGTTTCTGTGCAGCTGTAATTGCATTTGAGAAAGGGAAAATCATATGTGCTCAAGCCACCCAAAGTGCGTAATTACTCCGCTGAAATACCTCAGGGGTAAGCATGAGCTGAGTGTTGTTTGGGAGACTGAAGTTTCACAACAGTTTTCTTGATAGTTTCTGCAACAAGCTGCGTGAAGAGCCCGGGGGTGGGGGGGAGGACGACAAGCCTGTGACAATGCCATGGGCCCCAAACAGCTTTGGGCTGGCTCCTGCCAATGAGGCAACAACGATGTGCAAAAGCCTTTCTAGCAGAAATGCTCTTCCTGCTAGATGGCAAGGGGTAGGATTTCAGCAGGTGTTCCTCTGACTGTCCTATGAGGTCATCTTTTGTTTTTCAGATCAACCTTCTTGGAGACCCCTTGGGAGCTTTTGTTCTGGAAATCAACTGTGAGTCCGCAGGGATGTCTCTTCCCTGACTTCTCATTAGTCAAAATCCAAATTATACAAGCCAAGAGGGGTGGTGGTGGTTTTGTTTGTTTGCTTTTCCCTTTTGGAGCAGTTCAAGTGTCTGTTCTTTGCTGGAGCTATTGCATATTCTACACGTGTTTAATTCTTAAAAGGCAAGCTGGGTATTGGGGATCTTGCGTATACACAACCCTCGGTTTGGCTCTGCCTGCACTGTTTACGTGCTAAAGCAGCGTGTGTATATATATTGTATGAAGATGTGGTTGTCTGGGGGGCTGAACAGTAAAATTCAAAAGCCCTGATGTTTCTGCATACACCTGACTGACTTAGGTTTGTTTATCTCCAGATGCATGCACCAAATCCATCTGTTCCTTCACATTGTAATAAGATAATTTTACTAAGAATTGAGTAAAGGCAGCGTGTTGTCACTGGAGTAATAATCCTGTATATTGTAAATGCACATAAACTTCTGCAAATACAGAAAAAACGTGTTAAATATCTGCACTGAACCTTTCTGGTACTTCCCTTTGTCCCTCATCCTGGTTCTAGTCAAACCTTAGTGGGGAGACTGGACAGGCCAAGGGTGTTGATCTTTTTTAATTCAGCATATGTCAAAGTCAGAAAAATCCCAGTGCTCGGGATCCCAGGACATTTGCTGCCCCCGCTCAGGTAACCCTCGGGCATACGGGGTGAGTCCCCTCTCCCTGCTCCTGGCAGCATCTCGGGGTGTAGTGGCTTTGCTCAACAGCATGTTTTTGGAAGCGTCCTGTCCAGCAGAAGCTGCGCAGAACCAGATACCCCTGAGGAGGCACCTCCTGTCCCTGAACGGTGGCCGGCCTGCTGTGCTGGCTGCCCGCAGGGTTCCCGAGCAGGCTGTCGTGTCCTCGGAAGCGTGTCCTGAGCGTTGGGGCAGGACGTGGCTCACAGGACGCCCCTCCCTGCTGTCGCGTGCGCCCCTTTCCCCGCTGCCTCTGCTCCGCCTGTGAGTTCTACCCCTTGGGCAAGGGCACAGGAATACACAGACTCGTGCCCCTGCAATACTGGAGACTCTTCTGGAAAGGCTCATTTCCTATGGGCTGTAAATCAGCCGCCGGGGAGATGGAGCCGCTGTGATTTACGTCGGCGGCGGAGGGCAGGTCGCGCTGGCCGCGCTCCTCTGCAGCCCGGTGCTGGGCTGGCGCAGGACCAGCCAGGCTCAGAAGTGTTTGCTTGCATTTACGTGGGCCTTGAAAGGCTTCTTAAATTGTATGAAGTTAATACAATGGAAAATGGATTTTTCCTGCCCACCTAAGCAAGCCTTTAGTGATTAATGCTGTAAAGTAAAAACAGCAGCAACAAATTCAGTTTTATAATGTGCTGTGGATTCCAGGTCTATGAAAAATGCGTGCTTTGTAAAAGACATTTTTCCTCCTCCTAGTACTCTCTCGAAAAATATCTTATCTCCGTAAAATCCCCTTGTCTGCGTAGCTGCATTTTGATGCTAATGAGATTCATAGCTTCGTAATTCTTTGTCTCTCTTCTTGCACTGGTACAAGGCTAAACTATTGCAGAGTAGGTATGTTCTACTAGAGACGAACTTAGAAGAAGAGAGGATTCACCCTTTGGTTGTGAAATTAGTTGAGCTTGTTTTATCTGTTGTTCTCCTAGAGATGTATTGTGTGCTGTAACTACCACAAGAAAAAGGAAATCCTGAGGTACAGGATGAGTTGCTTGCTGTTGTCTCTCTGACGCTGAACAGTAAAGAGAAAGACCCTCATGTGCTGAAGATATTTTCCTTCACGTAATTCTTTATTCTAAAACTTTAATTGCTTTTTGTTTAATGGCGGGAAAAACTCCTGTGTGTGCTTTTGAGTTACAGCTAAGGAAGCATAGAGGATCCAAACAAACAGTCTTCTTGTTAAAAATACATTCTGCTGAAAGTGTTGCTCTCCAAACCAGTGTCATTATGTGCTTCCAGGGAAAGTTTGGGGCATGGGCTGTTGCTCCTGCTTTCCTTTGGTTGCTCTGCATAAATGGCTGTACTTCACCAGCACCTTCCTTGTCATCTTTTGGCCCATAACAGGAATTTGCTCTTCTCCAGGGAGGGAGTGAGCGGCTGCACTTTACACACAGACCAGGAGAAGCGGAGTGTGCAGAGGCAGCAGATGTGCTGCAGGGTAGCAGAAGGGTTTCCCGCCACCCCTCCACGCAGCAGAGCTGTGCAGATGCCCCCTGAACCTTTCCTTGGTGTGAGATCAAGCCCAGCAAATGTGTGTCAGAACGTGACGGGAGGCTGCCGGGGAGCCTGCCTGGGCAGCCGGTGGTTCTGCAGGGCTAGTGGTGGCCCCCACACCTCTCTCCCTTTTCTGTGGACAGGAAATAGCTGCAAAACCTCCCTCCCATCTTTCAAAAAGTAGATGAGATGGACTTTCTACAGAGGCAGGGTAGGCCCTCCAGAGAGGGGTCTGTAAGCTCCCCGTGAAGCAGGAGCGGGGCGGTGGGGGCCGGCAGGTCTGGGCAGCGAGTGCCCGCAAGGCCTCGTGCCGGCGGGCGTAGGTGTGGGGAGCGGGCAGGGGAAGGCAGCCAGTGACCCAACCGGCCCCCCCGAGCCCTGCAGCCAGGCTTTCTGGGGGCCACGTCCACCCCCGTCAGAGCCTGCAAGAGGCAGTCGTGCCCTTTGCCGTTTCCCCTGAGCAGAGCACGAGCGAGCAGGGACTCCCCGCCTGCGCGGGCTCTGGCTTCGTGGCTTGCTCGGTGGGAAGGTGAACTGCCACCTCAGCCTGGCCGGTCCCTGCCCCGCTCTCGTACGGCTCTTGGGCTCAGCGCTGGTCCTAACTGGCCTGCTTGGCCCAGCTTCCAGTTTACCCCTCATCCACTGGGCTGACTGTAAAACGAAGGGTTTTCTTTGAACAAGAGGTTTCAGAGGCTGTTCCTGACTGCAGCAAAGCACGCTGCTACTCAGCAGTAAGGGCACAGAGTCAGGATATCCTTCCTGCTCCTGAACTATCCAGAAATTGCAGATACGGATTATGAGACTTGAATGCTGCACTACTTATGATGTGTGTTCAGTCACCTAAATCACGTTGGCAGCGTTTGAGCTTTGCCTGGGTAATTGATTCAAATGTAAATTGAATGAATAAATCCTTTACAGCTAAAATATGCCCCCTTTTTATCTTGATTCTTTTTTGTTGAATGGCATGGAAAATAGGTAGTTATAATCTCATAAATAGATATTTGACTACCTTTGTAGGAGAGCAGGTAAAATGAGGTTTGTATGGTCTGTTTTGAAATGCTTTACTGTTTTGTTTATTGAATTACTAACCTGTTCATAGCTTGGCTTCTGTACTTCTGGTCAATAATCTGCTTGTGGAAATGTTTGTGCCACTCTTCAATGGCAAGGCCAGGTGGCTATTTATTTCTTTAAGTGCACATTAGTCGAGGGCAAAGTATCAGAGAAATTTATTTTTCCTTTTTAATACCCATGGAGTGGATATTGTGGTGAATGTGTACCATGCTGGCATCAAAAGTTCCTTTGGTTTGGGAATCTGCTCAGAGGGACTCAAACTGGCATCAGGACAAGCTTTTCTGAACATTTTGTGAACGTTTTAAGCTATTTTTTCCTTCAGGCTGCCCACACGTTTCATTTAGAGACAGGGTTCACATGCCAGCTACAAGCCAACAAAAGGCTGTCGTTTGAGCTTCCCTCCCAGCCTGGTTGTGTTTAATCAGCAGAGCTGCAGATGGTGATTCTTGGAGCCGGTGTCTCTTCAGCGCGGTCCGGCGGGCCCCTCGCTCCCTCATCCCCGGCAGTTCAGGGACGGCGTTTCTACTCCGGGAGCAAACATCCCGCCAGTGCATGGAACCAGGTGCTTGGCATTCCTCGGGCTATAAATATTTGGGCATTTTTCATGTCTTGGGGCAGGAATCCCAGTGCTGCGTACGCCGGGCACTTGCTGCCTTGTCAGGATTTTGCTCTGCCCTCGTCAGCTTTTCCCTTTGCTCTGGCATTAAAATAATTAAAATACCCTGAACGGATCATCTCTGTCCGTTCGGGACTGTCACTTCTTGCTGACAGCTATTGTGGTCAGGTCCTTCGGAGTGAGGTACTGGCATCTGCAGCACGGGAGAGAACACCCCTCGGCCCCCCTTGCGGTTTTGCTCTCAGAGTCTCTGGGAGTCGGGGTTGGAGCCCACTGGAGTGTAACATCCTTGAAACGTGTTACCGGTCACCGTGATGCTTCCCTGTGTCCTCGGTGTCTGTGTGAATGTCCAGACCTCTTTTGAATCTAATTAACTTCTTGGCTTCGGAGATGTCCTTTGGCAGAATATCCCATATTTTTGTCGCCAATGTCAAAACACATTTCCTCCTGCCAGTTCTCCAAAAGCCCCAAATCCCTGCTTTAGCTGCTTACGCCACGGTCCTGTTTGCTGGAGGTCTTGTGCTTATGTGGTTTCTTTTTCTTTATTTTACTTCTGCCTCTGCTTGTCTCAGCACAGTGCCAGGGGCTGGTTGTTCTGGGGCCACTGGTGCAGCAGTGCCGGGTACTGGGTACGTGATGGGATCGTACCCCAGTGCGACGGCAGTGCTGGGAGGCGCTGCCTGTGCCGCTTCTAAAACCGGTGAGGTCCATCTCCCACTGGTGTCCTGGAGGCACCTGTGTGCCTTCCACCACCCGCTGTTCCCTTGGCTCCTTGCTGGACAGAAAGGGATTGAATTGCTTCTGCATTTGTGTAACAAGAGGCTTGTTTGTGCCCTGTGTTGTTGCTGCCAGCCGTTGAGCATCAATATTTATGGATTTTGTTATACAGCTTCTTCAATGTGTAGTGTTGTTTATAGGGGGAAAAATTGCAAATAAAATGGTTCATGCCCAAACTCGCCACTATCCAGAATCTGAATTTCTCTCTCCCTATCTCTGTGCTGGGCTGTTATGAATAGGAGATTTTTGTGACTGGCTTCAGAGCCCGACTTCGGCTATTTAGAAAACATCCATTCAATAAATCATATGGGGAGCAGCTGCCGCTCTCTGCTGAGCCAAGGCACATCATATAAAATATTGCTCATTTATTTGGTTTGGTAGAAATAAAGTTGCTGTAGTGGAACATCATTACAGGCTGTTCTTAATTCACCTCAGGGCTATTCCTAATAGCAGCACACAATTCTCCTGTGACAGTCTGAGTGAATGAGATGGGTGTTTTGATGTCAAGCTGAATGTAAGAAAGGTTTTAGGAATCAAAGCTTTGAAAGAGAAATAACTACTGTTTGTGCTGTGATACTGGAAGAGGTCCCTGTTTTATTATTAACACTATAGCTATTGAAAGTCCTGACACTTGTTCCTTGGGGATTTGAAGCAATTCAAGCTGTGAAATACTGTTTCAGCTCAGCCTTTTACAAGCCACTGCGTGTTGGTAAAGCCGACGGTGGCCTTGATAGCTGGTGGAGGCACCCAGGGCTGGCATTCAGTTGATAATACTGGTTTGTTTTTTTCAGCTGTGTGGCAACAGGAAACCTGCTTCTGCCCAGCTCTTGGCTTACAGCAGACAGCTGCTTCTGTCCAGGCAGAATGGTTTATGAAAAGCTGTCCAAAGCATTTGAGTTTAGGCTCACTGCTTTGCACAGATGTCAGCAGCATAATATTCAGCAGTGGGGCCATGGCATCTGTAGGCATGTCATCTGCTGATCTGAAAAGATGCTCGAGGCTGTTGCTTTAAAAAATAAAAAAAAAAGGGTGAAGGGGTAGGAAGACAGTGTGTTGCAGTGTAGGACTGAGTGCACATTTCCTTTGACAAGGAACAGGCATCTAATCGGGATCCTGCTTTTCTCCTTAGAAAATTAAGTCTCAAAATGTCTTATCTCCTCCTTGCATCACGGCTCAGCGAAAACAAATGAGAGAATTGTGTGGGTCTGAAGCTGTTGCTGTATCGCAGGCAAGACAGCCAAGCGCTGTGATTTTGTTTTCTGCGTTATGTCTTTAATGTCCGGTCACCTGTGCGAGGCAGCAGGCGCTTCCCCGTCATTGTGGGCGTGGAGAAGGGAGCCGTGTAGCCTGCTCTGCCACAGCAGCGGTTCTTTGCCCTTGCTTGTCTTAATTATTCTCTATAAAACAGAGGTAACTGGCGGAAAATGTATAGTCGCTCCAGCTTCCAGAAAGCAGCTTGTGTCGCTGAGAGCGGTAGAGCTAACAATGCAACAGCAGCACCTGGATTCCTCCGTGCTGAATTGCATTTTGGTTGACAAAACAGCTGCTCTTTGTTGCAGCTGCTGGCGGGTGCAGCAAAGGCAGCGCCTGACCCCGAGCTCCCGCGTGCCCCATCACAAGCGGCGGCTGCGAGGGCCGCGGTGTCGCAGGCGCACGGGGATGTCGGTGCGGGTGACACGATGCTCCTGGTTCCTGGGCAGAAAGGAACAACGGGAGAAAATGATTTACAAGTCGCTGCTCTTACCAGCGTGTGGGCCTGAAGAGCGCGGCCGTGCTTCCCGTGAGCAATATTGCTGAGGCCTGTGGTCGTGTTAAACGTGGCTCCTCTCCTGACAGCCCAGATAGCCCCTGCCTAGCAATAACTTCTGCTGAAGAAGAAGGAGGAATTGTTTGCTGAAATAGCAAAGACCAGGGAGCAGAGCTGTCTTGCTAACTGCTAGAGATGACCTTGATTCTATGTGCGAGAGCTGCGAAGTATCATCATTCAATGAGAATATTTATTCTGAGCTGCGCGGCACAAGCTCAGAGAACCTCAAGACCTCATTTTCATCTGAGTAATTTTATGTGGCAAATAGAAAAGTCAATTTTTTTATTCAGACTCTCTGCTCCAAGTAAACCTCCAGAGTGCTCATCTCCTGTACATAAAAGTTTCTCAAAATACTAGTGATAAAGCTGTTTAGTTCAGCTGTATTTCCATGCTATCGGTGACTTTGTTAAACAGCAGTTCCCTGCAGACACTGTAGCTTTGATGCTACTTGGTGTATGGCACATTAAAAATCCTTAACTTGGTTTCTAAAGTCTCACTAAAAACCCTTCTGGGACTTTGATGTTGAGAAGATTCCACTCAAAGTACCCAAACTCTCTGAAGCTTGCCCGGCCTTATCTCGGAGGCAGACCAGCGAGTGGTTGCCTCGGGCAATAAAATATCAGTGGCAGCAAAAATGTGTAGTGATTATTTATGGTCTGAGCATCTGCAGTCAGGAGAGGCTGCTGGAAATTACCAGAGCCTGGTGATGCCTTGAAGAATCCGGTTCTTCATTTCAGAGACAATACTGCGTGCTGCGGTTCAGCCGTTCCGTGGTGATGCAGCTGGAACGCCGCCGCGGGGCTCCCGGGAACGTCACGCACAAATTCCGGTTGTAAGCGTCTGTGCCCCCGAATGTTTACAAAGGGTGTCTCTTGCTAAATGATAGGATGCTAAAAGCAACCGTGGATCCTTATTTAGGTTTTAATTAGATGGCAGCGAGCTTTTAACCGTGACACCCCTTTTCCTCTGTGCTCTCCGGCGGAGCCGTGGGGCCGCTCGCTCGCGGGGCCGGGGTGGGTGAGAGGTGCCGTTGCTCTGGCTGTGGAGCTCGTTAGTGGATGTTGTTAATGGATCCATCTGGGCTGTTCCAACATTAACAAAGTCTTGGTTTTACTGTGCGAGTGAGTGAAATTGGCCTTGAACCAAATTTTTTTTCTCAAGTTCACTCTCTGCTGTGAAATACTGGGGCCTGGTGTGTCGCTCCACTGTGCTGAATTTGTTTTCTGGGCTGGTACTTCGTTCTTCGCAGTGTCACATACGCATCAAATTGTTTTTCGGAGTTAAAGGGGAATTAAATGATCTCTCACATTTTTGTCTATATTGCATTTTTGTGCCCAGGAATCAATTCGACCCCACTGTGAATTGCTTTAGAAGAGCATTATCCCGTGCGTGTCTTGGAAACGATTTCCTGCAGAACATCCCCCACCATTTTCCATCCCGTTCCAGCTCTGACAGGGGAACACCGGCGCTTCAGCCCCGCGTTCGGCGGCCTCAGGCTTCAGCCTGCACCCGCCCTGATCTTGGTGCGTGGCTCACAAGGTTGGGGGGAGGCGGGGGGGTCCCTGTCCCCGGGGTGGGGTGTGCGTGAGGGTCCCTGTCTCTGGGAGGGGTCTCTGGCCCCAGGGAGGGTGTGTGTGTGTGTGGGTCCTTGTCCCCGGAGTTGGGGGTGTGGGGGGGGTCCCTGTCTCTGGGAGGGGTCTGTGGCCCCAGAGTGGCCCCAGAGTGTGGGGGGGTTCCCTGTCCCCGGGGTGGAAGTCGGGGGGGTGTGTGTGTGTCTCTGTCCCGGGGAGGGGAGGTGTGGGAGGGTCCCTGTCCCCCGGGGGTGTGTGTGGTTGGGAGGGGTCCCTGTCCCCGGAGCCGCCCGCAGGGGGCGGTACAAGCCCAGCCGCGCCCCGGCCCGAGCGGAGCCGCCCCCTGAGCCTCGGGTTCGAGCCCCGCCGGGCCCCGGCTGCTGCGGCCGCCGCAGCCCCGCGCTGGGTGCGCATCGGGCCATTTTCCTGCTCCCGGCACGTCCCCGGGAGCTTCTTCCTGGTGCTGGTGCTCGCTGGGGTGCGTGAGTCTGTCAGCAGCGAGGGCAGCTTGCTCCCACGGTGCAAGGTGTGGGCAGTGCTGGGTCAGCTGCCCGCTCCCAGCATTTGCCGGTACCGTGGCGTGAGGAAACGCGGCTGCTTCTCGCTCCCATTCACTTGTTTCCCCCCTCTGAGAGCTGAGGTCTTCGCCCGTTTTATTTGTATCAGAATTGCTCTGCAGTCTGGAAGCGGAGGAGCCGAGGGAAGATGCGTGTGAGATCTGTAATGCCTCCCCGGAGCGTAGGAGCCAGACGGGTACTCGGAATTCCCCGCTCCAGTTGTGGGTGTGAGTTGGGGGTACTGAGCCTCACAGCCGCCCGCCCCGCGGACGTGACCCTGCTCTTCACCCTCTCCAGCCTGCTCCGGGTTTTAGCTCCTCTAATGCCTCTTTGTCTCCTCCTTTCAGACTCACACGGGTGTTTTGAGGCTTCTGCCCTGAGCCAGGATCCACGTACGGACTGACACTGGCCGGACCGTGGAAGGGAAATAGCATATGGGGCTGTTAGACTTCAGTCCTACTCGTCAGAATAATTAACTCATTAGCGAGGTTTGTTTAACATGAGCTTATGCTCTTGTTTCAGCTGCAGTTTCTTTAGAGCAGTTGGTATCTTCCTAGAAATAAGCATTTATTTACATAATGCTGACTCCAAACCCCTGACTACTTGTAGGGGCTGTAATTTATCCCCTGAGGAATGTCTGGACAAAGCACGGCACTAATTCTGCCACCTGTGCTGATGATGTGTCCAAAGGGACCATGTCAAGTCTCTATTAAAGCTGAGAATAAGACAGAAAGCCTAAAATCTTTACTTACGGAAGATGTATGTGTGTAATATAAGGCTGCTGCTAATTCTTCCCAGGGATTAATAGAGACAATCAAGGACAATTTCACTCGATATTGCCTTTCTTTTTGTAAAGCAAAGCTTCCCCAAACCTGAGGCAAGGCAGAAACATGGCGCTGAGTCTGTGTTGCTCTCCTTCAGTCAAATAGAAATAGCTGTCTTTATTTAAAAAGTCTCTGTTGGCACCATGGTACTGACACTTTCTGAGACAATGCAACGGACAGAAATCCATTTTCCAGGCTGGAAGGAAGGAAAAAAATAAATTGGCAGAATGAAGAGTGAGGAGGAATTGAGGCGTTTACAGCGCTCGCAGCACAAGTGATTGGAAGTGATGGGAAGAAGGCAGGAAGGGGATTCATTCATCTAAAACACAGGGCTAGATATGACTTTAAGGTGGGCGCTGCATCGCTGAGAAAGCCACCCTGCCACGTCTCTGCTGGGGCCTGCGCCCGGGCGGGGATGCCAGGGCAGCTCGGCTGCCTGCAGACGCAGGGGGGTGGTCCTGGCGTGGGGCACCGAGCCCGTGTGCCCCCGTGGCCTTTCACTGGGGGCTCCGGGCTGCCCCGTGGGAAGGTCACGGCCTCTTCCGCTGGCCTGAGCGGGCCTTGGAACATGGGGCGATGTGGGGCGAGCGGCCCAGCCTGGCTCGTGTGGGGCAAGGTGGGAAAGGATGCTCTGGGGAACACGCCAGACCTGAAAAAGTCAAGATGCAGGATTTCCACCCAGAAAGGCGCTCAGGGTGGCGCTTTGACTTCAACGTGGTCTCTGCGGGCTGATGACAGGCACCGACAAGACCTTGCAGAGCTGGGTGACACCAAGGCCTGCCCGCAGCGGCTGGGGGGGGCTTTGCTGAGCTGTTCCCCCTGCGACCCCTGTGGCTGCTGCTGCTCCAGCCCTGCCTCGTGCAGCTCTGGCCTCCTGCTGCGGCCCGAAGTCATTGTCTGCAAAAGTGCCTCTGTTTTTGCACTGCAACTTGTCACGGTGCATCTGGCAAATGAAATTTGTCCCCTTTTTTGTGGCCGGTAACATTTTGCTCGCTTTACTTCAGCTCACATCTTGGAAGCAGAAAGGTTCCTGTCTATAAAATTCCTGGAGACATTGATTTGTTGTTATCTCATGGCACCGATTCGACTCGGCTTCGCTGTTTGTGCTCGGCATTGCGGATGCCTCCAGAAATCAATGCTGCCCTTCTCGCTCCTTTTGACAGGCGGCTCCTTAGAGCTGCTGCTGGGAGTCTTGTGTTATTCTCTGTTTTTCCTGCCTGTGCTCTCGTCGTGGCCCTTCCCTGAGATTATGTTTCTGTTTCTCGAGTTCCCTATGTAGGAAACTGCACGGGTGAGCGATCAGACACAAGGAAATCTGGAAAGGATTCTTCTGACGTCTGCCCACGCACAACATGCCACAAGTCCCCGGTACGTGCGCTAAGCAGGAGTCCTGGGTCAGTGCGAGCCTGGGATCAATTTGGCAAGGCTCACTGTTGTTATAACGAGTGATTGGTGTTAATTAAGCTGCTCTGCCCTTGTGGGCTGCTGACAATGGAAGCTGCTAAACCAACTGTAAATCTGGCTGTGGGGATTGTGGGTTTCTGACAATCCTCGGCTGAAGTCCAGTCCCAAAACTTGAGGAGGGTTTGATTCCTTCAGTTGTTACTAAAACCCTCCAGCTGCTTTCCAGGAGATTTTAGTTCATGCTTTGAAAAATCCTGTTGCTAGAAATTAGCTTTTGAGTTTGGCTCTGGGAGGATTCATCCGGGTGACTGTACAAAGACAGATGCTTCGCTAATGCAGCGTTTCTGGTCAGCATAATTCAGCGTGTTACCCTGCACTGGGAGCTCAGAGAGAGGTTCCCTCCTTCTGCTTCCCTGAGCAATTTCATAAACGGGAGTGGAAGATGATCTCCCCTGAGCAAGGCTGCTTGCACTGAGGAAGGATGAATACAGCACCTAAGGACATTCTCCAGTCTCTGGACTGAACTGCCACTGACCAACGCGCTGGCCGAGGGGACAGACCTACCACAGGGCAAATCCGACTGTTCCCATCGTCGTATTCCCCAGTAAAGTGCCAGGAGGGGAAAACAGTTCATGAAGCTGAACTTCAGGTCTTGGGAAACCAGGCTGGAAGTTACAGCTCAGGTGTAATCAGTCTTTAAAACTCATTTCATTTTTCCCTTTCCTTTTCCAGTTTTTGTTCTAGCAGCCTCATTTAGTTTGAGGTTTGCTGTGTCATTTTCCTACCCGAGTGCTTTCTCCTTTCTCCTGAGCTGGCTGCTGTTTGTTGACACCAGGGAAGTTACTTTCCGTCGCCATTTGAGCTGAGCAGTTTCATTAACGTTCACAGCATCCATTTGGAAGCAGTCACTCACTCCGAGGAAGTGTCCCTGCAGGACAACAGCCTGAATATTTGTACGAGGCAGCTCCATCACAGGCTGTAATTCGTGCTACCAGGTGTAGGTTTTTCACCTTGAGAGATGGGGATTCAGTTTATGTGTATTCTTAATAAGGAGTTACTATTTGCCCATTAAAGAAGTTTTACAGGCTAAGGTTACTCTTCTTTTTTTTTATTTGCCCCATAAAAATGAAGAAATTTTGTGTTTCTGTAGCCTGCAAACCTCTGGAATGTCTCAAACCCACCATTTGTCATAAAAAGATGGGAAAATTCTGATTTTTTTTCTTTTAGTCTTTAATGTTGCTCAACATTTTAGTTTGAGATGTATGTAATTCCCCTAAGTTTTTCCTAGGCTTCTATGACTCTGAGTATTAGAGAAAAAATATCACTGAATTTAATAATATTTAATAAATTATAATATTTATTTAGTATTACTCTTCTGAACTCCCTGTTGCTCTTTAAGCTGCCATCTTTGAGCCACAAGCTCGGGGAATGCCAGAGGCTGCTCCAGAGCTTCTTTCCTCTGCGGGCGTTAGTCTTTCCATAAGCCCTTCCACTTTCTGGCATTTGTGTTGTGATAATCTCTTCTAGCATTTCTTGCAATGCTTCATTTTAATATATATTCCCATGTCACTGCAGAACTGAATTCAGCCTCCTGGTAAGTGATATCTAAATCATTGCTGTAAGGAGAGAATGAAATATAGGTGCGTGAGAGGAGGCAAAGGATATGACTGAATAAGAAAAACTCGCACAGCAAGAAAAAATATCTACAGTGGCGTGTGAAATGTGCTGCTTCCCGTACAGCTTCTGCTCGCTGCTGCTGGTACAACGTGTGTGTGTCAGGTACGAACACGGGTACCTGCCTCTCGCCATTTAACTGCGACATTATCTGATCTGAGCGTGCCCTCGTGCTGTGCATATGCAACCACCCGGGTGTTTGTTGCACACACAGTGGCACGTCTGAAACCATTTGGAAATCGACTTTTGTACGTGCTCAGCAGCTGAGTCGTGCCCACAGCGATGCTCCTGCAGCGCGTCCGAGGCTGGAGCAGAGTCTCCCGAATGCTTCGCTGTGGACATTTGCGATGGCCACTCGGCCTTGAGCATTTGGATGAGGCTCTTTGAAATGGAACCAAAAAGGAGAAGCATGGGTAGGTTGTCCCAGGCAGTAAAAGCCCATTAGGGCAAGCAGCAGAGCCAGCAATAAAAGCACTAAGTGTAAATCACCCTGAGGCAGCTGGGCAGGAACTGGGGAAGCGGGACTAGAGCTGGTGGTCGATGTCGGCACCGCGACGTGCTGGCACGGGCTGCGGGAGGGACCCCGCTGGTGTGCCCCTGTGCTGTGCACCCCCGGAGGGGCCTGCGGGCGGGCTGCCGTGCTGCTCCGTGTCTTCTCCCCGCTGACCAAGTGCTGCAGCCACAATCTCGGTGGGCAGCTGGGCTGCATCTTCTGCGGGAGATGGTTTTTGACTCTGCTCTGCTGCTCCAGCCTTCTCGGAGGGGCTGACCCCATTCCCTGGCTTTGGGACTACTCCACCATCCGTGCACCAGACGCACTCTGGATTGAGCCTGTCTTAAATCGAACAAGGGCTCATACAGCGGTTCATGACGGGGTTGCTTCGTTGAGTCTGAGCTCTTGGAAGTTGGTGCTGAAGGACCCTCCTGCTCGGTGGGAGCACTTTGCTGTTACTGCAGGAAAACACCCTGTGTGGTATCGAAGAGCATCCGAAGAGTGTTTTTGCTGCCTTCTGTATTCCCATGGGAAAGCTAGCCCCAACTCGCCGCGGTGGTAACAGCTTTCTCCTAACTTCAACCTGAATGTATTGGCTTGTGTTTGTTCCTGTGCCAACATTGTCCATGAGCCCGAGCAGCTCTGCTCTCCTCTCCTCTCCTCTCCCTCCCCAGTATTCACCCCTCTCCTGTGTTTGTGGAGAACGATTGTATCTCTGCTCGTCTTTGTTCCCCGAGGCCGAGCGCGCCGGCCCCTCTCTGGTTTCCCCGTCAGCTCGCAGCCCGTTGCTGCCCAGTTTCCATCTGAGTCCGTCCCTGTTGAACATGGGTGACCAGACCTGAACAAAGTCCCCAGATAAGATCTTCCTGGGGCCCTGCACAATGGAAACTTCCGCGAAGCCTGGCCAAGGTGTCCACTGAGGGGTAAGATTTTCATCCCCACGGGATGAGATTTTCCTTTGAAATACGTGCTTCTGCTGCCCTGGGCTCGTTCAGCTAGCTTAAGCCTTGCTTATTCAAAATGATATTTATTGTTGCCTTTATACATTTCAATACAACTTCATTTTTTACAGTCAATTCATGACACACTTTATGGATACAACTGCAATCAATTTGAAGCTTGGTTTTAACAGAGCCTACATTTATGAGGTTTCTACAGCCTCTCCACGTTGCTTTTTGTCAAGAAAATCTGTTTCCAGCGCTGCATTTGAAACAGAAATGAGCACTGTAAGTCCCACAGCTCCACAGGGATTGTTTCCTACTGTAAGTCCCCTTGAACCCATGCCCGTGTGCTCCATGTGCTGCCTTCCCATGCAGGCAGCCCCATCAGCCTCCTGTCAGATTTAGATGCTTCAGTAATTCTCACGATTTCCCGAAAGGTTGGTTTCCTCAAAGCACGGGGATCCCCGCTGGGGCACCATTACAGGGCATCCTTCTTAAGACAGACTGGGGGGGAAAGCGGCATCTGAGTGATCCAGGCCACAAAGGGAAACGGCAACCGGTCAAGTCAGCGGTGACGTTACCTCATATAAATCAAGAGAGGTGGCAGCTGGGTGTTGCTTGCAAAGAGCAAGAGCGCGGAGGGATGTCTGCTCACGAGACGTGGAGGCTGCGAGGAAAAGGTGTGTCTGCTTGGCTGCGGTTTTTATATAAGGGCAACTTCTTCCATCTCCGCTGCAGGAAAAAAAGGGAGGACGACGCAGAGTCTCGACAACTTCCAGCAGAGCCCGAGCGGACCCAAGAGCCCTTCCCAGCTGGCTGCAGCTGATGCAGGTAGTAGCCTGGTCTGTGCCCGGCTGGCGCAGGCTGCGCGGCGGCAGGGAGGGCTGCGGCGTCCCCGAGAGCTCCGGAGGACGCGCACGGCGTGCCTCGTGCTGGGCTGCTTTAGTTTGAGATCGAGCTGTGCACCAAGCTCCTAATCATCTGCCTAGGTCTGTCACTTCATAATTAAATTTATGTTCATAATTATTCTTTATAACTTTATAGTTAGCTTACTTCTGTCGCTTGAGCTTTGGCTTATTGCTTTTGAGGTTAGAAAGAACAAGAATAATCCTCAGGTGCTTCCCTTGGCAAAGACCCTTACCAGAACACGTGTAACTTTGCATCTGAGGGATACAGAAATAATGACTGCGTAAACATCAGTTCAGGGGAAAAGCAGCTTGGTTTTCTTTTGTGTGAACATGTAGGATATTTTGGGCAAGTCACAAAGGACCAGGAAAGGGCTTTTATTGACCCACCCTTGAAGTCTGTCCACGTGTGTGGATGTGAACAAGTTGTCCTGCCCCAGGCTCACGCAAAGTCTTACTTGAGCTCGGTGAAGTGTAGAGGGGGGATTTCTCACTTGGCCTCTTCCCTCGTAAAGACACTGGGATCCCTTCTTGGAGCCTTTCCCTCACTTTTCACTCTGATGTCTCCCTCGCCAGCAGGGGAGTCTCCTGGAGATGACGATGTTGAAGCTTTTTGGAATCGTCTTTTTCTGCGGTCTCCTCTCACCCTCTCAGGAAGTCTTGTCCGGTCTGTCCTGCGCCGTCAGCGCGGGGGCGATGCAGAACGGTAACGAGGAACCACGAGCCCTGTTTGTTTTGAAAGTGATGTGGGACCGTGACATGGAGTGAAACCTCCTGAGTGTCTTCATCTTTGTTTTATAGTTGCTCAGGGCTGCAGGCTTCGCTCAGAGCTTCTGACAGCCATCGCGGGGTTCGCGGGACAGGGAACTGGCTCTGCTCCAGAACCGGGGCATGTTTCAGCACCAAACAGCCCTACAGAATTTCAGGGCTAGATCTGGATTAGTTCCTCTTTTTGTCTTAGTTTCTCATTTCCATATTGGAGCAGCTGATATTTGGCAAAGAACTGCTGTGAAGTTTAGCAGCCGTGTTAATATTTGCAGTGCTCCAGCAAAAGAGAGAGAGACTTATTTCAGGTTGCTTCTATTAGTAAAAAAAAAACCCAAACAAACCCCCTTTACAAATGGGAAACGAGTTGTGAGTTGAAGCACAACCGCTGAGTGGGGTCACTGTTGTTTCTGGTAGTGCACAACCTGACTGTAGTCTGTAAGTGGGAGGTCTGGGGTGTTCTCTGCTGCTGCCCCTCGAGGTTAATTCACTGAGGGCAGCTTTGGTTTAGTGCACGCTGTAAAATATCATCATTCCCTGTGTGATCTGACTGCACCGGAACAGCTAATGACTCGCTAAGGGGTTTTGGGGAGCCCTGGGGCTTTGTGGGAGCCCTTCGCCAGGACAGATCTGACCGAGAGGAGGGAGGTCGTTGCTGCAGGTGCCGGCCCTCATGCAGAGCTGTTTTCCAGTTCTCTCAGATGCCATACTCCAGAACGGGCTTCTCCAGCAGCACCTGCAGGGCCTCGTGCTCCCCAACATCCTGGGTGAGGGGGGTCTGCTGAACTCTCCCACCAGCATCACCGGGTAAGTGGAGAGAGAGGCCTTTCTCCGGGAGCGCACCTTCACCATCGATTCCGACGCAACCAAAGCTGAGCTGCAGTTGCCACGATTGGCCCGAGTAGTTATCCTTGTTGTATTTTGATACTGAAATTCTGACTCGATAGGAGTTTTCTGTGTGGGAGCAGGTGGATGGTGAAGCGCACTGCAGGTTGTGGGTGCAGATGCAGAACAACAGCTCTGGTGCTGCTGTTGATACCGAGATGCTTGACAGCACTGAGAAGGGGAGGAAGGGGCCGCAGAGAGAAAAACCTGACTGCTCTCCGAAGTTGGCTTCCACCCCAATCTGATTCTAGGTTGCTGCCTTTCGGGTTTCGGCTGCAGGCTGCCTCTCCCCCGGAGCTGGTGTCTCCTGTTTATAATAGTCGTGCCTCCAGCTGGAGGTGGCCGTGGTGACGTGGGCACTGTAGGTTCCTGGGTGGGTGCAGCTGCTCAGCTGTAGGAAGATGCTTTTAATTTGTGCCAGCTTTTGCTGTTGTTTGCAGCCTTCACCTTGTCAAGGTTTGGCTCCCCAAGCTGTCAGTGGTGCTGCTGCCAGGAATCGGGGTCCAGCTGACCATCGCCGCGAAGCTGGAGCTCAGCGGCAACTGGTGAGTGCGGTGTTTCGCGGTGGGTGTTAAGGGAAACCCCTACCCACAGGCTTCCTATTGTGCAGCGTTTTGCATTTTTTACAGATTTCTAGGTATTTCTTACCTATAATAAAGTCACAGAGCAGAGCAGGCACCAGAAGATGCCTCGTGGCGTTTGTAATGAATTGCAGGAGATGGAGGCGCAGTTTGTTGCGTCTGGCTTTGCTGAATTTCTCTGGTTAGAGGCTGAGAGATAAAATCTGTTCAACCCATTTACTTTTTTCAGCTTGGTTGGCCTTCTTTCAGAACTAATTGATATCTTAGTGGATGTGAACATTACTGCAAACATTAAATGCACGAATTTTGAGTCGGGCACAGTCCAGGTCGTCATTGAAGACTGCCTCTGCATTCTTGGTGCCATAAAGATCAAGCTCCTTTCTGGGTAAGTGCCTGTGGATTTATGTTTTCCGCTGCCTGTAATCCTCTTCTCTTTATCCAGTGATCTGGACAGTCTGCCAGGACACAGACGGTGCTAAGCTGATACAGAGCCAGGCCTCAGGGAAGTAATTTCTTTCCCATTGCCAAAGCCAGTTGCTTCAGTGGAACTGTCAAAAAATGTGGTTGTTGGAAGATGAGGGTTAATTTGCCCTGTTTGCCCGTGGAAATTTTCAGATCTGAAGTAGGAGGTTTGGTACCTCTTCCAGTGCACTTTCTTCAGGCTTAGCGAGTGAACTGATGTCCAAAGGGTAGGAATTAACAGGGCGGGGAGTGTTCTGGGAAAACAGGGCCATTGCTTGCCCTGGTTTTCTCCTCTGCCTTTGGCTGCTGTCACAGAAAGATGCTGGGCATATGGCCGTTCTGTCTGACCGCTGTGGGTGGGTGTAATTCCATGCAAATGTCCCATCTCTTGCTCAGTCTTATTAAATTCTTGGCAGAAAGAATTTGCTGACTTTGTGTATTGATGAATGCAACAGTAAATTGATCATGGGAAATATTTTCTTTTATTGCTTTTGAATGACTCACTTTTCAGGTTCATTGAATTTCTCCTAATTAATTTTTGCATTATGCATGATATTTCAATCAGTGCAGCAGCTGGTTTAAAAGAGACCGTGTAAGTGAACAGAGGAACACGGCTCACCCGCTCTGCGGGTCATATTTTAAGTTTCAGCAGGATTTAAGTGCTGGTGTGCAGGAAGTGAGCTCCCTGTGGGGTAAGGGCGAGAGTGGATGGACGCGATTGACTTCATGGCAGTTCCTCAGATGTGTCTGTAGGCAGAACTTGGGCATAAATAATGAGATGCATTATGAATTCCTGCTGGCTGTGGCTTGCTGAGTGTGCTGCTGCATGTTCTAACCCAATAGTCCAGAAATATATTGATTATCAAAAGTAAATGGCTCTGCGCTGCCTGCATGCATCGTGCACCCTGGAGTGATCTCATTCAGCAGCAGTGTGGAAATGTCACGCGGCAGATTTCTCCTCTTGTTATTCCACATGTTAATTGTTTGTTTCCCATCACTGACATGGAGATATTTCATAACAACTCCACCTTCCCTTAACTACAGCACTGATTTAAATACCAGAGGGAGACAATGAAACTCGGGTTATGCTGTGAGAGGCTCACTCCTTTTGCGCAGCGATGGCTGTGCACCCCGAGTGCTGAAGCCTTCGCCTCTCAGAAATGAGCCCAGCTCTCCCCTCGGTGAGGCGGGCGGCTCCTTGCCCTCCCCACCTTCTGCACAGCCCCTGCTCCTGCCAGTATTCGCTGCAGCCGCGTCCCTGAAGAGCCGGCTGAGGACATCGCAGGGTGTGAAATGAAGGCTGGCGATCCTTTGGTCTGGAGCTGTGTTTGTAGTGATTGGAATGATTTTTTTTTTTCTCCTTTCCAGTTTACTGTCCCTATCAGTAAATGAGATAGTGCTTAACCAGCTGACAGCAACTCTGCCCGGTCTGGTAAGCCTGAAGATTGCTCTCCTTTCATAGCCGAAACACACAAATATCAGGAACAGCATGTTACAAGGTCAGAGCAGGCTGCAGCATCTCTTGGTGTTGCTGGCCTGCGCTGCCTGGCAGGGATGCCCGTGCCCAGCCCAGCTGCTGCTGGCATCTTCCTGCCTGCAGAGTGATGCCCGAAATATTCCCCAGATCAAAGCGATCCCCTTCGGCTCAGCACCACGGCTCCAGGGCTGCTCCGCTGCCCCCAAGCCCTTGGCAGCACCCCAGCTCCTGCCTAACGCCCCGCAGCACCTTTCCCCTGGGCACTGAGGTTAGAAGCAGCGGGGCTGCGGGGGGGCGGCGAGGGGGTGCTGAGCCGTCGTGTTTCTGCTGTGTGTTGCAGCTGTGTCCGGTGGTCGATATCGTCGTCAACCTCGTGAACATCCAGCTCCTGGGCACTCTGAACGGTGCGTTCCTCGGGGGGCGCGAGGGGCCGCAGTCCCACCGCGGGACCTGCCCTTCCCCACGTCTGGTCCGTAAGCGCGTCGGGGAGGAGCCGCGTGGCCGTAGGGACCTTCAACTCGCACCCGAGCTGTCCCCGTGGACTGCGCCCACCCTGGGCCTCCTGACGCCGTTTTTATATGTCACCCTTGGATTTAGCTTTTTAGCTTTGATGCTCTTTACGGGCTGTATTCAAACAGCAGATCCCACAAAGCTGAATTTGGGGATGTTTTGCCTGTTTTGAGGTCAGCGAGCCTCCCGCAGAGGTGCCCGGTTGTGGGTGTGAGGTCTGGCTGGTGGCCTGCAGGGTCGGGGGACGACTTCATGTCACTGCTTATTTCCTAACGTTGTAATGATCTGTTTTTTCTCCGTGAAGCGGTGATCCCGGTCGGCACGGCGGGAACGATTCACTACCAACTGGCCAGCCTCCCGTTTACCTCCGGCTTGTTCCTCGGGTTGGATTTAGATGTAAGTTAACGTTGGGCAACAAGACCCTGCGGGCCCGAGCACAGCGCGGTGCCTGTCCCACCCTTCGCTCATCCCACGGGAGCCGTTGTCTTCCAATACAGTGGGCTAATGGCTTATCCAAATCACCCCGAAATGACTGTGTGTACTTTCTTCAAGCCCTCTTTTGCTGTTTACAGACTTACCCCGAGAGTATCTGTCTGTCATTTGTAACTGCTGGGACCAGCAGTTTTCATCCCCTCCCTGCCCGCAGCCTGGGTGTGGGCGCTCTTTGCCTTCACTCTTCAGTCTCTGTGGTGGGCAAATGCTAACCAAAGCTAATGGATGAATTTTTTACTTCTGTCTCACTGGGGAGAAAAAACCCAAACAAACCAGCAAAAAACAAACTGTGCTTTCAAACAGGAGAGCTTAAATAAAAGAAAGTGGGCAGTGAGAAGCAACATAAGCACTAAGGAGTAGCAGGGGCTGATAACAAACACCGCGGTCTGGACGGCCGCCGCTGCTGCTTCGCTTTAGTGCAGATACTTCGCCGGGGTTAGTCTTTGCGCCCCACGCTGGGATGGTCAGAGTCGGTCTCCTTAGCGAGGGGTTGGTGTCGGGGCGAGTTCGTTTGGAGCCTGAGGATGGCTCAGGCCCAGCTGGGTGCTGGAGAGGGGGAGGGCAGGGCTGGGACCACCGGGCTGGCAGTTCTTCACCACTCCTGGAGTGAAATCACAAGGATGAGCTGGAGCAGTGAGTTGTGATTTGGATGAAATGTGTTATTAGCTCAGGCAGCCTCCACTACGTGCTCTGGCCTCTATCAGCTCCTTTCATCTATTAAATACAGAGGGAATTACTCTGAGTCCTCTGCTTTCCCTAAGCTGCTGGCTGGAGGAGGGCTGTTCAGCTGGCACAGACCCTGCTCTCTCCCTCTCGAGGATCTGGGCTTCCCTCACAGCTTTGGCGGGTCAGTTTAATGTCCGTGTCTCCTCTCTGCAGGGTGCAGTGAAGCAGGTGGGCGGCAGCATCATCCCCCACGACTCGTCCCCCTCTGCCCTGCCTCCGCTGCTCGACAGGCTTCTGGTCTTGGGACTGCGCCAGAGCTTTCTCAACGCGGTCCTGTCCCTCCTGATCCAGATACCGCCGCAGACCTTCCCCTGCACGTCGGAAGCTGTGAGTGCAGCAGCAGCTGTATTTCGTGCCGGGGGAGGTGGCAGGGGACATGTCTCAGCCCGGCCCTTGCCTGGTGCAGGGTGCGGGCAGTGTCTGGCACGCACGGCACGTGCAGCCACCCTGGACCTGGGTGCTTGTGCTCACTTGCAGGTGCTCCAGGCCCCAGCGCTGCTCCTTACTGCTCTTTTCAGAAAACTGTAGTAGCTCGTGCAATGATCAGCACTTCTTGTTTCTGTAGGGGCACCCCCAGGGATACCAGTTGTGTACTGGTTATGCCCCAGACTCCTGGAGGTCTGTAATCTGTTACAAGGAGTCTGCAAAATGTCACTGAGAAAAGCCACTTCATATAAGCAATGCGATTCTCTGGGCGTATGTGTCTTCCATACCTCCAATCTGTGCTTCTACTGGGAAATGCTGGGGCTCTACACACTGACAGATGTTGAAAGCCTCTGGGTTACATCCCATCCGCTGCTGGTTGCTCTCACCTTGCCTGACCGGGCAGCTGGGAAGCGGTGGAAAAGGTGGAGGGCTTGGGGTGCTGCCGTGACGTGGGTCTGTGTGTGACTGAGCTGCCTGGGGTGTCACTGGGGACAGCGGGTAGATGAGGGCTTGGGGACTGGCCCCAGGAGCACCAACAAGCTGGCTGGGAACAGGGACACAAGAGGGAGAGGGCTGGGGGTGGCAGGACAGGCGGCTGAAGTCCTCTGGAGTGCTCACGGGGGCTGCTCGCTCTTTTATTCCAACAGTTCTCCGGTGCCAGCCACCTGCAAGAGGCCATCACGACCCTCATCCCTGCCGGGGTGAGTCACTTCTGCTGGCGTGAGGGTTTGTGTGGAAGTCCAAGGCCGTCCATGATGCGCCTGGACGTGCCGCCGTGCTGCTGCCAAAGTTCTCCAGTCCTCTGCCCCCTCCTCTTGGCCGTGCTGAGCTCACACCAGCAGCACAGCTCGAGGCTGCCCTGCTGAGCCCGGGAGGGGCTGGGGGTTTGCACCCAGCCCCCGGCATGGTGCTGGCTCTCCTTTGTGCCCTCTGCTGTAGCCAACCTTCTCCTGCTCCCTAAGCGGGTGAACATCTTCTCTCACAACTCAAGAGAAAGAGCTGATCAGTGTCTGGCATCTCCCCTTTCCTGGGCACCCTCCTATCCCCCAGTGTCCACCTTCGGTTCCTCAGTCCCTCGCTGCCTGCAGCAGGGAGCGCTGACCCGTGCTGCTGGACCTATTTGCTCTGTAAATTTGGTGTGTCCAAGGTCTGTGTGACCTTGGGGGAGGCCCTGCGGAGTTAGGGGGCTGTGAGCCCACCACAGGGCTGCCGGTGCAGGTACCCACACCCCTGCGTCCCCCATTCCTGCAGTGCTCCGCCTGCCCCGGGACCAGTCCTCTGAGCATCAAGCTGGCGTTGTCTGGGAACCCGCTCATCCTCTTGGAAGAAAACAAAGCCACCGTCGAGCTTTCGGTTGTCATTCAGGTGTTCGTTAAGAGTTTAGATGGCTCCATCCTCAACCTGCTGCTGCTGAAGGCTGTAAGTGTGGCTGTGAAGAGCTCGGACGGCCTGGCAGCCGGGCTGGGGACGTCTCCGTGGGCTGATCCTCTCCCTGTCTGCTCGCAGGACCTCGCCCTGAACGCCCGCGTGTCCATTGCTGGAGGCCGACTGGTGCTGGGCTTGTCCCTGGGCAGGTAGGCTGAGCGCGGGGTGTTGGACCCCAGCCCGCTCCCGCGCCCCGAGGCAGCCCTGGCTGTTCAGCCACGCTGGGGAGCTCCGGCTTTCCCAGAGCTCGGGGCACAGGCTCAGTTTTCTGGGAAGCAGCGGCCAGAGGAGAGCAGGACAGCAGGAAGGTCTGTAACTGTGTCCCTTGGTGACCCGGAGCTGCCTGAGCTCGGGCAGAAGGGACAGGAGCGTTGAACAAACACGGCGTTGCAGGTGCTGCCCTCTCACAGGCCGGTGATGTTCTCTGCATTGGGACGTTCGCTCCGGAGCCGCTAACAAAATGTTTGTCAGAGTCTGTAAAACAGACGTTTCATTTCCTGAATCTGAGAATGTCTCATACCTGGCCCATGGCATGAGGTGGACAGGTATCGCTGACTCTCAGGAAACATTACAGCAGTGGGAAAGTTTTAGGAGACTGGAAGAAAAGTGTCAGTTTTATAACAAGGAGAAATGATGTAACCTGAATAATTGTAAGAGTGTCAGCTTGACTTTGATCCTGGGCAGTAGTTTGAAATGTCTGATATTGGACATGAGTGATAAAGGAGTAAAGGAAAGTACTGTCATTAATGCCAGTCAAGGTATGATTAAAGATTGGAAAGCATTCCTTATAGTGTGAGGTTTGAGGATTTCAACCCATTTAGCTTGTCAAAGAGCTAGATTTAGAAGCAAAATTGGCCTAGCATGTATGCAGCGATATAGAGAATAGAAATGCATCAAAGGCTTTTACTTCAATAGACGAAGATATAACAAGATCCAGTAGAAGCAGAAAGGAGAAATTCAAAGTGGAAATAAAGCATACGCTTTAGCTGTGGAGACAGTTGTCTGACTGCAGTGATAGATGAGGAGCTGTAGCAAATTCTCCAGAGCTCATGATCTTTAAATCCAGACTGGATGGTTTTTCTAGAAGCTTTGCAACTCCTTTCCTAGGATGAGTAACTACCTGAGCACAGGAGAGGGAAGGGAAGCCAGGGGCTACTGTGTGCCCCCTTGCAGTGCTGCTTCACTTACAAGCAAATAAAAATTAGGTGAAGCTTCTATTTTCCTATTGTCTGCTCTCTCTCGCGAGTGCAGCAGTGCCAGCTTTTTGTGTCACGCTGCTGCGATCCCTTCAGGGACGCCCCGGTGGCTCCTCGCAGGGACCCCGGGCTGGGGTGGGGGGAGGTGGTCGGGGTCTCCCGGTGGGGGTCGGTGAGCTCTGGCGCCTGACGGGCTGTTTGCTTTCCTTTCCTGCAGCACTTCCCTCTCCTTGGAGTCTTCCGACGTTGGCATCAGTAACGTGAGTCTCTCGTGCCAGTCTGGGCTTTACTGGGCGGGCAGGGCCGAGCCCCTCGGCCTGGGGACGGGGGGGACACGCGGTCACTGCGTGGTGCTGTAACGTGTCTGGCTGCGGTGGGTCACGTCTGCCAATGGTCTTGGTTGCCAGCTGCTCCGCTTTGTAGGCCGTAGAGATTCTTCTTTTGCTGCTTTTCTTTTTCCTTCTGCCTTTTCTAATAACGGCCCCCAAAGTCTGTCTGTTTATTCGCCCCTGCTTGGGCAAAGCTTCCACGGAGCTCCGGCGGGAGTTTTACCTGGTAGAAGGTTTCCCAAAGGAAGCACCAAATACAAATCGAGGAAGAGAAGTAGATTTGCCTTAAAGAAAAGAGGGACTCTTTGTTCTCTTGCTGTGTCGGTGGGGAAGCGGTTTCCAGTCCCGAGCTCTGGCTGCCTTCCAGCCGCAGCGCTGGGCTGCGCTTGCTGCTGCCGGGTGCCTGCCAGCGCCGCTCACGCGCTTGTTCCTTCTCTGGTTCAGATCTCGGACTTGAAGCCCCACTGCAGCAGTCTGCTGGCGGAAACGTTATTGCCCCTTCTCAACGGTAAGGCGAGCGGGATAGCCATAACCCTGGGAGTGCTTGGAGGAGGGCAGAGGGATGTGTGTGCATGGCTGAAGGCTGTCAGGAGAGTCGGAGCAACTAAAGGTCTGCAGTCCCCACTGTGAGGCTGTAGTTAAAATCCCAACTTTATTCTTACACCATCCACCCCAGCTTCAGTCCTAAGGGCCCTGTCAACAGCTGGTGGCAGAGAACATAAGGAAAACCCAACCACATCGTCCCTGCTCTGCTCCCCTCACCCTCCCTGGGAGCAGCTCTGTCGCGGGGCGGGAGCTGGGCTCACCCCTCCGGGGGGTAAGGACCTGTCTGTCCCCTGCAGGTGCTCTGGGCGTCGGGATCCCTCTGCCAAACGTGCTGGGCATTCCCTTGCTGAAGGTGGATATTCGGATATTAGTGGTAAGTGTTCACTGAGGCTGTTTCCTGCTGCGGAGCACCGGTGCTGGTCACTGGGGCAGTTTCTAGCAGCTGGCTCTGTAGCAGGGCCCTGCCAGTGGTGGCTGAGTGTGCCAGAGCTGTAGGCTTTAAGCCAGAAAGGGTTGTTCTGTCTGACCTTCAGGGCAGAAAATGCTGCCTGAGTGCTTCATGCCCACGAGCGTTATCGAACCAGGTGGGCAGTGAGCAACGTTCAGCCCCACTGAGGCGGGTCCGGGTTCCCCCCCAGCTGCCTTTCCTTTCTGGAGAGCTCCATGTGAGCAGCGCTGGTGCGGGTCCAGGGGGTCTGACAAGCCCTTTCGAGTGGCACCATTCAAAGTGTCTCGAATTGCCCTAAATTCCAGCCCTGTGCATCCTGGAGAGGTCCCAGAGGAGCTGGGATATTCTCCGACACTTCCCCAAGGGCACTGTGCCCTCCTCAGTACGAATTTGGCGTAAGGATTTTTGCCAGAGGGTTTTCTGTTCTCTGGGTGTTGCTGACAAGCGGTTGTGAGCCAGCACCCCTCGAAGTCGGGAAATAACGTGGATGTGTCACTCCTTGTGCTTCTTCAGGGCCTGCTGGTGATTCTTGTGTGAGCTGGGGAGTACAAGGCACAGAGGGCTCTTTCTGGGCAGAGAAGGAGGAAGAAAAACCAGCGAGGATGGAACATCGAGACTGGCATGATCTATTTTTCTTTTCTGAACTTGATTCAAGATTCTTGATAACATTTAAGACACTGTAAGGTTAATTGGCTCGTGTGAGTACTAAGATACTTGTGTAAGCCAAAACCCAATAGGCAGCTCTGTGTAAAAATATTTATTTAGAGAAATTAGCATGATTTTGGGGTCACAGTCACAGCAGTTGCACGTGATGCTGTAGTGGAATTGTTAACTTTGTTCTGAGGGAAAACTGTTCTTGATATAATGAAAATATTGCATATGGCTTCCCAAGTAAATGCCACCATCCGCGTTCAGGAGGGTGTGAAGGGCTGAGCAGGAGCTCAGGATACATTTGTCATGTAACTCTGTTAATAAACATTCCTACTTTTTTAGTGCTTGGAATGAGGTTCTGGTTTCTGATGCTTCTCTGGGAGAGTATCTGTCCTGCCTTCTTTTTTGCTGGAGGGGATTAATTTTGCTGGCACGCTACAAAGTCATCTGTGATCTGTCACTGTCCGGGGGATCTGTTTGACTTCAGAAAGCGTAACCGGGGCGCTCGCTGTCTCGCAGAGCCGGGGCGGGGGCTGCGCGAGCCTGGGATCGCAGAAAAGGGGAAAAGTTGTCTTGTACATCTGGAAATGGCTTTTCCTCCCGGGGCCTGGCCTCCATCTCGCCGTTTATCGCGTGGGGCTGAGAGGGAAGGAGCCGAGGAACCTTTTCAAAAGGAAAGGGCAGCGTCTCCTTGGTGTAACTCGTTACTTCTGCAGCTCGTAAATCTAGTGCTCTGAAATGCTGGTGTCGGGGTCCAGGAGTAAATCCAGAGCAGGAAACTGCAAGTCAGAATTCATAAGAACGGGGACAATCCTGCCCACAGTGGAAAAAACACTGAACGGTTGTTTTCCAGTGTACTGGCACCCCAACACGCTGGGAAAACCTTTTAATGGGTGAGCAGTGGGAGCGGGGTGTGATGGCCCAGCTGCTCTGCCTGGGCTGTGCCTGGGACTCCGGCCTCTCCAGCCCTTGCTCCAGGAACATCCTGGTAAAGCTTCGTCCCTCGGCTGCTCCATGGGGGCTGGCGAAGGGGCTTGTCCCTGTTTCTGCAGCGTTTGATCCATCCGGGCGTCACGTCCTGCTCCGTGTGCCCCCGGCAAGGGAAGCGGCGCGTCGCCCGGCGGCGATTCCTGTGGGACCCTGGGATACTGCCCAGGAAAATCACAGGTTTTGTTTATGCCAAAGACACTAATACAAACACTTTTTTCAGCATTTCTTTTTCTGGGTGAACCCAAAGTGACTGCTGGGGACAGCACCGGCCATCTCCTGCAGAGGCAGCTGTGCTGGGGGGCTCTGTAAATCGGGGGATGGAGGGGGGGAGCAGCAGAAGACCCCAGTTCTCCAGCGTGAGCCAGCTCTGCCCCGAGCCCGCAGCTGGGCCCAGGTAGGTCGTGTGGGGCTGGGGGTTGGGGTGTGCAGCTCCTGTGACCCCACACTGCAGATACAGAGCTGAGCACTAAAGCCAGAATATCCACCGGCAAATAAATACATCTTTTTACCACTGTAGCTTATTCCTTTTGGGAAACTGGTTTAAGATATATTAGTCAAAGAATAATGGTTGCAGCTCTACCAGGAAACTTTTATTAGGAGCAGTTCCCGCTATTGCCAACTTCGAGCATTAAAATCATTAGTCAGGTCCCCAAGCTGGGCATATAAACCTTCAGGGTTTTTTACTCCTTATAATAAATCAGCTTGACTTGTTTTGTTTGCTTTCCTATTTCTGAGTCTCTGAAATATGAGGTTTTGAAGTGCTTTTCAGCAGCTCCAGAGGCTAGAAACGATGTGTATAGCTGTTGCAAGTGAAAGCAGATGTGTGCGTAATTAATATGATTTCACGGGCATCACCACGGCAGAGCTCAGGCGGGAGCTGCGCGGCCGGGGGCAAGGAGGCTCCTCCGGGCGTCGTCACAGCGACGCGCTCGCCCTGGCCGGGGGCGGCTGCCAACAGCCCCCAGCGATGGAGGAACTGGGGCGGCCTTAGGAGCTGCGTTACCATCCCACCCTCCCATCTCAGACCCTCGGGTCTGGTGTGGGTTTTTCCCCCCCTTTAGTTTCCCGAACACGAGCGCGGAGGCACGTCTGGTCAGAAGGAGGGAGCAAGAGTGTCCCAGCACTGACCAGTGCAGCCGCTGGTGCCCTGGGGCGGGCACGTGCCGAGCTGGCGTGTGACCCGTCTCTACGTGTGCCGTCACCTTTCATTCAGCATTTTCCCTGTGATGAGCTTTGTCAGAAGTACAGTTTGGAAAATATAACTGCCTTCAAGTCTAAAATTAGAAACCATTGTGCAGACTGATTTTTTTTTTTTTTTTTTTTCCCCCTCCTCTTTCTGACCCAGGGAAAACCACCAGCTGTAATGTTCCCATAGTAACACGAGAAGTGGAGGAAAAGCAGATGAAAGATCTCTTGTTGGTAGGGGCCATGTCGTTCTGCAGCTGAGGCACGGGGCTGCTCTGCATCCTTATAAATTAGTGGAATGTTCGTGCTCCCTTAATTAAATGTAAGGTCTGGACATCTGTACTGGTACCAGTACTTAGCAAGACAAAATTCATCTGTCTTTAGGTGCAAATTGTTGAGGGGAAAAAAGTCAATAGTCATACCAGAAAATGCAGTATGAAAGGGAAATGTTTAATTAAAGTGTGGAACATTGTTACAATCCATCCTCTTTGTGCAACAAAAATACCAAGAGCAGGACTGGAAGAGAAAGGTGCTAGTGCAATGCCCGTACTGTCCTAAATATGCAAAAGTCTTGGTCTTTTAGTAAGGCAAGAAATAAGATTTTCAACATTTCAAGCAGTGACAAGACACAAAGCACAATTTCAGAGCCAAGAGAACAATCTTGCTGCTGCTCTCCTCCGGACACCAGACTTCACCCCACGGTGCTCTGCTCCCCGGCCACCGCCTGTAGCTCGAGGTTGCAGGGGACCAAGACGTAGTCCTAAGCGTGGGGAGGAACGAAGCCTGAAGGTACCTATGGGGCTCTCCACAGGCCCGTGGCCCCTCCAACACGGTTACTGCTCGTGTCAGTGGGGCTAGAGAGGAGCTACGCCTGGCGCAGGCAGTGAACCTCGGTTCTGCGGGTTAACAGGGCTGGAGGAGCAGGTTCCCATTTATTTTGGAGCCAGGGGGTGGGTGTTGCTCCTGGGTTCCCTTTAAATCAAACATAGTAGGGGTCAAGTTAAATGTCTTCTTTCTTACCTTGTGAATCACAATGTTGACGTCCGTGTAGGTAAAGCTGGAGATGTGGGGCAGGAATACGCCTTCGCTCAGGACCCCTGGGGAAAGAAAGAGGGAATGTTGCCGGCCGGGTGCTGCCTTCGTCATCGTCGCGCGTCCTGGGTGGCAACACCCCATCAACGCTCACCGTTCATCTGAGCCGGGACCGCCTCACGGATTGGGGGCAAAAATAACTCCTCCAGTAAGTCAGCCTGCCGAAGGGAATCCGTGGTCAGCTCACGATGTGACTCTGAAGCAGGAGTGGAGGGGCAGGGACCAGCGAGAGCGGGGTCCTGGCGCCCACTGCACCTCCCCTAATCCCCCACGGACCTGCCTCTCCCTTCTGCAGGGCACAGCGAGCACCCAAGGTAAATATTTCCCCGCTGACAGCCGCTGCCTGGGGTGGTTTAGGGCAGCCCCAGCTGGCGGGTGCAGCTGCGGTGACCCAGGCGTGGGCTGTTGTGTTCAGCAGCCGCAGCAGCACGGTGCAAGGAGGGGACGCGGCTGCGCTCGGTCACTTGGGGGGTGCGCGGCTGCGGGCACCTACCGGCACGGGACCCACGTCAGAGGCAGCCAGGCTGAGTTCAACATCCCTGCAAAACAAAGAGCAGCAGCACAGGGGCTGCTTGTAGTAAGTGGTGACTTTCATGTTCCCCCAAACACCCCGGCTGAGTCCAGGGCCAAGCCAGCAGCGAACTTGGTGCCTGGGCACATCTGAGCAGGCGCCTGGAGCCTTAGTTCCCCTGCCCTGGCACAGCAGCAAAGGCTTGAGGAGGCTTTTTCCCCGGGATACAGACTGAACAGCTTTTGTGGGGGACCGTGCTGGGGTGTGGGATACTGCGGGGCTGGGGCCTGGGGCATTGGCTGGGCCCCCTGGAGCCCCCCAGCCACAGGCTGTGTGTTCAGACGGGGTGTTGAGCATGTGTTTCCCCGGCAGCAGAGCCGGGGCTGTGGCAGGGACAGGCAGAGGCGACGGTGTTGGTGTGTGCCTGTCGCCTGCCTACGCCTGTGCTGAGCGTGGGGGGTGACGGGTGCAATTTCCACTTTTCTCTCCAACCACGTTACTGGAGTCTCGCCGTTTCCCTCGGGGTAGAGCTACCCCTGCAGTGCCCAAACTAAGAAATTCCCCAGACCACTTTGCCTCTCCTTTCCCTGCTACGCCTGGGATGTGGAGCGTAGCTGGGTCATTACTCTGTCACCGCTGCAGAGATCATCATCTTTGTGCTGGCGACGCTGAGGACGAGGCCCGCAGACATGTCCTGCACGGGGAGAAGAGAGGGCGGGAGCGGAGTGAGCAAAGGGTCCCGGTTCAGCTTTGACGAGTGGGATGCGATGAGCCCGTCCCTGTGCTGCCACCTGTGACCTGCTCCTCGCACCTGGCTCTGCCCTCGGGACCACGAGCTAAATCAGCAGCAGTTGGGCTCGCAGGGCACACCCGGCACACCCGGCACGCTGCCAGGGCACACTCACCACGTTCACGCTCAGGAAGCTCTGGAAAGCCGGTGCTCCGGTCCCGATGTGGACAGTGAGGAAGAGCTTCAGGGCTGCTTTGCCTTCCTCCAGCACCACCCGGGGCGAGCTCCTGAACACAGCCTGCAGCACCACCGGCTGCTCCTCCTGGAAGAGGGAGCCCATCTGCCGAGGGAGGGGGGTTATTTCTGCGCCCGGCAGTGGTACTCTGTGCCCCCGGGGTGATGGGCAGGCGGCTGGAGGGCACTGCCCGAGCTGGGGCTGTGCCTCTCGGAGCAACGGCAACGAACCTGGGTGATCTTCTGTGCCACAGTGGTGGTGGTCAGTGGGCTCTGGAAGATAAAGCATGGCTTGTGACCCGCCTGGGGCTGCTGTGCCGGGGCTCGTGCCCAGCACGGCTGTGGTGAGCACTGGGCTGGGGCCTTCCTGCACGCTGCCGGGAGCAGCATCGGGTTACTCCTCATGGCACGTTCTCCCACATCATTAGACCAGCAATATTTTTGGGAGCACAGGGGTGAGGGGCTGTGGCTGCCACAGGTGCTCAGACACACACTCTCGTTTCTTCGCAGGGTGCATGGCTTCTCCAAGCCATTCATGGGGCAGGGCTGTCCCTCCAAACACGTATTTTTTTACTCCTTCCTTGCTCACTTGCTCTACTCACCGGGATGGTCATGTTGAAGGCTCCAGCTATTTCCAGGGCAAAGAAGAGGCTGGTGTAGAAGTGCTCGGAGAAAGCCAAGGTGAGGTGGGAAGGGCTGGAGCTCACCGGCTCGGGCATGCTGAAGGGCACAGGGCTGATTGGCAGGGGGATTGCCATCCCCGCCACCTGGAAGGTCGTCTGTAGGGACACAGGCAAGGAGAAAAGGAGTTTGAGGGGTCTTGGGGCACATAGCACAGGGAGGAAGTGGCTCTCCCAAAGCCTGGAGCCAGGCTGTGGGTGCTGGGAAGCGAGGACTTACTTGCAAGGAGATGGTGATTCCCTGCTCGGAAAACATGGGTGCAGCCAGGGGCACATACTGGACCTGGCAGCTTGGCGTGATGGGGAAGGGAGCTGCAAATCGAGCAGAGGGACACTCAGAAAGAGGAGGGGAGCAGCGATGGCAGGCTGGGGCTGGGAAACATCTGGGTTTCCCGAGTAAAGAGGCAGGGAAAGGGAGTGGGCAGAGGGAGCGGGTCCCGGGGGGGGGGGGGGGGGTGACAGTGGCAGAGCCGCTGCTGCAGGGTGGGAGCCCGTCCCATTCCGTGACCGGCTGCAAAATGAGCCCCGAAGCCCTCGGTCCCTAACGAGGATGGAAGCCAAACACTCACCTGTCAGAGACATCAGCCATTCATTTGGTGAAAGCAGCAATTTGGAGACTTCCAGGCAGATCTGTGGAATGAAGAACAAAGAGAGAGCTGGTGGATGGACACGAGGGTCTGCTGGCACCAGGTGTCCCCTGAACCCCTCAGACGTGGGTGTCCCTGTTGTCCGGCCGCGCGGCAGCGTCCAGTGACCACGGGGCTGCTGCTCCTCGCCCCGTGTGCGGGGCTGTGGGGGCACCTGGCAAAGCACCAGCTTGACTTTAAGTGATCTAATTCTTGCAGAACCATCCAACTTTGTCTTCTCCTCTCTCACACCGTTACAAGCGTTATCTTACCTTATCGACGTTAATCTCCTTGTCTGCGTCCGAACTAGAGGACTTGCTGGATGGAAACAACAGAACGGAAGAAGTTAGGTGAGACCCAGCTCAGCCAAGGGTAGGTGAGCCTCTTTTATCTCACCCCAAAGGCATCCAGAGACAGTATTACCATTATTTTCTATCATCTATTAAGCTGTGATTACAATTCAGAATCCTAAAACACTGAAGAACTGCCATTGGACTTGCATTAAAAACGTTCCTGCTACACTACTTTAAAAGACGCACTCCCTTATGAGAGAATTAAACTCTCTTAAAATGGGGGAAACCAACCCTGCAAGCAGAACAAAGTTCCTCCCATAAAGATAAATTTTTGGTAAGCTTTGAGGGCAGTGAGCAGATCTTAGTCATATCCCCTTCCTGCCTGGAAATGCTTGTGCCTCTGTTTCTTCTTTTCCCCTGTTACCCAGATCCCGTAACAAGGAAAACCGCGGGGTCGACCTTTCCGTCTCCTCGGTGCTCTGCATCTCCTCCACGGTGGGTTTGCAGGCAGAGGTCACCAGCTCCAGGTTCCCTTCGGGGTTCGTTTCCACGTGGAAGTCGGCCAGGATGGACAGTCTCATCACCTTGGTGGTGGAGCTGTGCCGGGGGGGAGAGGCGGCAGCTGGAGGCAGGGGGCTGCTCCCGGCCCCGCTCGCCCCAGCCCCCCCTGCTCCTGCAGGTGCTGGATGCGGTGCCGGATGCGGCCCCATTGCCCCGGCCGGGAGCTTGGGCAACTTCCAGCCCCCCATTCCTGGCACTCACGGGGCGGGGGTGACGCCGAGGTCCACATCGATGCTCAGCCGCAGCCCGGCGTCAGGGATGAGCGACAGAGACAGCTCGGCCACTTTGACAGAGGTAATTTGGTTCCTGCCGGAGCAGAAGGGAAGGGGTTGGGAGACAGACTGATGTGCGGTTCCTGGCTGCTCTCACAACGGGCAAACCCCCAAAACCCGTGAGATCTGCACAGATAAATCAGTGCCCGAGGGTGGAACTGGGTGGCACTGGGGTGCTGCCCTCAGACCCCAGAGGAGGAGCCAGGAGCTTGTTTCTGAACTGCTCTGGCAAACAACCGTGTTGGTGTCCAGGAGGATTTTTGTCCTTGCTGGCAAAATGCCTTTTGTGACGATATTTGAAGCACTCCAGCTAAACACCAGTTGAACCAGTGGCAAAGCCTGGGCAAGGCAGAGCCACGGACTCACCTGCTGGACTCTGGGGAGCTGAGAACCAGGTCTGGGGCTGTCGGGGCCATGAGGTCCTGCCTGAGGACTGCCTCTGCGTGCGCCTTTGAAACTTCAGCAACTGTGAAATAGGGCAGATGATGTTTTACAAGACCCTCTGGAGCTTGTGGTCTGATGCACAGAGATGGACAGACTGAAATCCATCCAGGTGACACTTCCACCCCTTCCGAACCCCCCTGTTACTGCTCTAGAAAGGAGGTGATGAAAGTGAGCTGATTAATGGCATAAGTTTCTGGTGAGGGTGTTTGGAACAGAAAGATGCTGCTGGCAGTGTGGGAGATCAGGGTCCAGACTTACGGTAGCTCAGCCCTGAGGGGGTGAGGATGCCGCCGCAGTCGGGTGACCTGGTGGGGTGAGCGGGGACCAGGAGGCTCAGGAGGATGCTCAGGGTGCGGAGCTTCGCCGTGCCGGCGCCTGGAGGAGGAGGAGGGAACCAGCAGCAGCTCAGTCAGACCAGTGTGTCCCTGGCCAGGCCACTGAGGCCACGCTTGGGAGCCACAGACCCGCTCCTGGGTTGGGTTTGTTGTCCTGAGCTTGTCGACTTTTGTGCAATAACAGCGTGTGGTGCCTGGGGATTTAAAAGCGCTAACAGAAGGCTCGGCCTTGAAAGCCCCCCTGCAAGTCTGTAAGGCAGAGTGGTGCTTGCAGCCGTATCGTGCCTGCTGAGGAGCATATAATGGCCTAAATGGTATAAAACTAGCAAATAAAGAGGAGCTAAAATTAACTGAGGAATGAATGGAAGTTATGGAGGAAGCTAAAATCAAATAAAAAGGTGAAAGTTTGATCTACCCCTCTGAAAAACATTTGAGAATTGTTTATAGCATTTGTAATGCTCTTACAGTATTAAGAAAACAAGTAATTCAGAAAGTTCAGCCTGCAGAAAACGCACATATTTATAGCAGTCTTTGCAGAAAAGGGAACTTCTGATGAGAACTGACCCTTACAGAGACACCCCAAAGGAAGTACAAGCAGTGCCTGCGCCAAGCTCTCCGGTTTGCGGAGGCATCTTTACCTGTCCTGCCCAGTCTTCCCATTCTTCTAACGCCGTCCATGTCTTGCCGTGGCCGCACCAAGGAATCGAGCTGGCTTTAAATATCCTCACAACGCAGGCAATGGGGCAGAAACTGGCAAAGAGGGCTGGACACCAGGACAGCGGATGGACACTTTGTTTTATTTGCCATTTTTATTGTTTCCCCGTGTACTTGATTGCGTTGGCCGTTGACCTGCCGAGGTGAAATATTGACCAGCAGGTGCTGGGGCAGCTCGCCTTCCTTGTGGCGCTACTGAGGAGCAGAAAGAAAGGTCTCTGGGTGCAGGGTGCCAAGAAATCAAACACTGAGAAAGGGAATGTTGGTCTCTTTGCTCTGCGGCCGTGCTTTCTTCCGAACGCCCGGGCACAGCCAGCACCGTGGCCACCCCAGCAAGAAGCCGCTGTGGTTTGTGTCGCTCTCCCAGCCGGGCAGCTCGGACCAGAAGGGCTGAGACCTGCACGTGTGGCGCTGAAGGGGATCTTGCCAATTCATCAAAGATGCTTCCATCAGGCCTGGGTATGTCTGTTGAAGGCAGCAGGAGTGTTTCTGTTGGGTTCAGTGAGTTTTAGACCGGACAGAAGATCTGTTTTTTTCAAGGTATCTCCTCTAACCTCCAGAATGGCCCATGTGCAATAATTCCTTCCTCTCTTTAACCCATTCCCAACCAAAAGCCACTGGCAATATTTGTTACAACTGGTAGAAGAAATGGTGGGTGATGCCCACCCTCTTTGATAAGGTCTCTACAAGCAGTGAAAGTGTTCATGAAAGGGAGTCAGAGTCCCTCTCCTTCCTGTGCTTGGGGTCCATCGTGTTTTCCTGGCTTCCTTTTAGTCTGGAGGACAGAGCGTGGACCACCTGCAAATGCCACGTAAGTGCATCCTCCACGGCCTCACCCAGCTCTCCTTCATGCTTCATGTTCTGACTTTACCCCCCCCCCCCCTGTATTTGTGAGCTTTGAGGCATGACCTGTCTTCCAGAGAGGGTTGAATTGCCCATTTTGGTCTGAATCCCTTGGCAGTGGGGTGAGGTGTTCGGTGCTTGTTGAAACACCTGCTGCCTGGGGAGGCAACCATTGTCCTTTGTGCACAGGTGAAGTGAGTTATTGGGTGCTGGTTCCAGGTGCATCTCGACACGCTCAAAGCCTTTGGCTCTCGCCAGCGCAGTTCCTTCTCAGCACGGCACAGAAATGCCGAGAGAAACAGAGTTTCAGCCATGCTGTGCATTCCCATTGAAGGCATCCAGAGAGCAGTGCCAAGAGAAAATATGAGGATATATGTCTCGCAGCCTACCGAGGGAGGTCAGGATTTACGCTCTACGCTGATGTATGCAGCCTATTTAGAGGCAAGAAATGTGTTCAGAAAAGTAAATCCATTGAGAAAGTTATAACCTGCGGATGAGTCCCCTGGGGCCATGGGAGGCATTTCGTGGCATCTGATTTGGGTAGAGACGTGGACACAACCTAGAAAAGTCTCTGAGAAATAAGTCTTTGCTGTGTTTTAGAGCAGGGGTTGGAAATCTGCCCTGCTATACCTTGTTTCAGCGTAGGTAATATCAGCAGCTCTTCCTGAAGCAGCACTGGAGATTTATCTGTGGAGCGTTATTATCATTTACAGCAGTGCAAGGGTCTGGGGATAAGCTGCCAGGACGAGATGGCACCGTGGTGCTCAGAGGTGGATTTTCTCCTCCTGAAGAGCTGTTCTGGACCTGACGATCCCTGTGGAGGCTTAATTAGATGTCAACTTACAGCATAATGACTGATCAAGTTACTAGCACAAAAGTGTCTTTCTGGCATGATGCGTTCCTTATCGGGAATTATCTATAAATCTTGCACTCCTGCTAGATAAGATGTAAATCTCCCTGTCTGGGCTTAGCAGAGAGCCACGAGTGCATCACTGGGAGGGCGGTAATGACAGATTAAACCTCATGACACGTCTTATACAGAAATGAAGAAATAAATTACTTGGAACTGGCAGAGCCGGGTCCTGCTGGCTGGGGTACCCGGGGGGTTGGGTGAGCACACTGTGGTGGCCACTAGCCCCGGCTCAGGCAGGGCTGGTGCGTGGGCAGCAGCGTGGCCAGCCCGATGAGAGCTCTGTGCAGCCTGTCTGTGGTCTGGCAGGACACGTGGCTCTCCCACGGTGGGATGGGGACGGGGTTGGGGCTGAGAAGCCTGTTCTCTGGGCAGGTGATGGTTCTTCTCAGCCTCACTCCAACCCTGCTGAAATCAGTAAGAATATTACTAAGATTACCACATTTTTCACGAGGTTATCCACCAGTGGATCCCACATCCTCCCCTAGCGTTTGCACAAACTCCATGAACCTTTGAGGAGCGAAAGTCACTCATCCCGGGAGTCGCAGTTACCCTGTGCAGAGTTTATCATTACACATCTTAGGTTTCCCCTCACCCCCATGTCTGTCTGTACCATGTAATTAAGCAGATCAGGATTATCTTTCAGCCTTGACATGCAAGTCTCTGTTGGCTCTTCCTGGGCATTGAGCAAGAGCGCTGGCTTTGCTGGGAGCACTTGCCTGGTACCCGAGGCCTGAGGGCTTACCCAGACTTTCAAATTTATTACTGCAATTATTTGTATTGGTGGATGTCAGAAACACTCGGGGATTAGCTTACACCACGGTAATTACCCAGCCCTTTACTTTAGGTTTCCCCTTTCTCGGTCAGGGTTTATATACAGGCTGCTCCTTGTCTCTCTCCAGAAGATCAGCGCAAAGCTTGGACAACCCCTGGGGACTCTCTGGGTGAGGTGGTGGCGGGGCCCTTCCCTGCAGGATTCCCCGTCGTGCACCAGCTCACGTCATTTGCCTCCGGTGCAAGCAAGAAGCGGGCGGCCAAGCGGGAGCAGAGGTGGAGCCGTGTCCTCAGCCCGTGGAAAGGCTCATCACGCCTCGTGCCACGGCCAACAGCCGTGAGCTCTCCTGCCGCTCCTACGCCCAAGGCTCGGGGTGGCCCTGAGATCCAGCCAGCCACGTGCTGCCCCAGGCAGCTCCAGCCCTTTCTCCACAGCAGGTTTTAGGCATCATGAGCAGCTCTGGTGCTTGTGGAAGAGGAAGGCTTAGCGCCCTGCTTGGGTACCAACTCCGGGGTGGGTGATACAGGACGCAGGCACGTCCTGATGGGGCTGCTCTGGGGTGTTAACTGAGTTTTGGGGAGTGATTCCTGTATTGAGGCCGGGTTTTGGCTAGTGTAGCTCTGCCAGACTTGCACGGAGCCCTGCTTGCTTTCCTCTAGCGTGAGTGAAGTGTTTAGCCCCTGATGTGCGGTTGGGGAACCATCTCCAGCTCGCTGTCTGTCTCTGTCCGTTGAAGCTCTCACACTTCTGGAAGCCTCTGCCACCTCCGGAGCTCCGTGAGCAGCCGGACCGACTCAGATGTCTGGAGTTTGGTGCGTTTTACTCCTTGGTGGCTGGCTGGTGTGGTCGGGAGGAGCTGCTGGCCCGGGGGCTGTCATCAGGATCGATCTCGGAACGATTGGCCGCGGTAAGCGCGCGGTCACATTAGCGTCGCAGTGTGGGCACGAGTCTGTCTGTGCAGACAAACGGGCAGCGCTGCACCGGCTGCACCGCAGCGAGGAGGCTGCCCTTTGCTGCCCAGCCTGCATCCCCCAGCTCAGCACCCCCGGGCACAGCCCCAGCCTGCACCCCGAGTGCTGCCGGCCAGGTGGGCTTCAGGCGCTGCCTGTGATCTGCAGTGGGAGCTGCTTCCCCAAGGTGTACGTGCCCCGTGGGGTTGCTGCAAGCGGGACCCTGCGGCCGTGATGCCCTGATGCGGGCATGCGGGTTGTCTCCCCCCTGTGTGGTATGTTAAGGTGGGAACCTGAAAAAACCCCCGTGTCTCACATCTGAAATCGCAATGTGTGCGCAGCAAGCGCCCGCCGAGCTCCAGCCGTTACCCGGGGACGGCAGAACTGCTGGTAATCCGAATTTACAGCACGCGGAGTGTCCTGCTGCTGCCGGGGGGTGTTGGAATGGGACTATGGTAATAACGATGTTGTATAGGGTACAGCGGGGAGTCCCCCCACCCTCCGGCACAGGCTCCTCCCTGGAGATTTTGTGCTAAACTCCTCGTCTTGTGCAAATCTTCCAGCCGTCTCCACTGCTCTGAATGAGAGTGATGTTCTGCAGAAAATGGCAGAGGAAGCTGCGAAAAAAACGCCCAACGCCAAACCCATCAAAGGCATCTTGGGGTGAGTGATGATCAGCAGCGTTACACCACGAGCCTGAACCTGGGAACGAGGAAATAAAAGCAGAAGGTTGGGAAGTGTCAGCCTGGAGGCAGAAACGAATCACTCCCCGCTAACAAGTGTGATATTAAAGCCGGTGATTTTCTGCATGGTCGTGTCTACAAATACATGGAGAAACTATAACTTAAAGGCAACAAAGCGCGTCGGCTCCTGCCTCAGCGCCGGCTGGGGACTGCTGCAGCAGCTCTGCGGCGCGGGGTGGGGTTTGCTCTCAAAGCCGGCGCTGCCTGGCTTTTGTCCGCAATATCCTGAGGGAACCCCAGAATTTTGGGGGGATCAGAGCTGGCCCTCCATCCCGCAGATTCGAGCTGGGTGAAAGCATGGAGATGTTTTGAATGCCAACATGTTTTTTCCAAATTTTTTCAAAATTAAACTTGTTAGGAAGAAACGTATTTCTAAATTTAAAAGTGGTTTCAGATGGAAAGTTTAAACCAGAAGTGGAAGAATAAAGAAAGTTGGTGATGGCAATATCAGTGATAGGTGACTTTGATGTAAGCAGCCCGACCTGGCTGCTCTGCCGGCTCCTCTTTCCCAATAATTTTCCTCTGTTTTTTTCCACAGGCTGAAGGTGAAAGACCTCCGTCCCCCGGTGATCTCGCTGATGCTCTTGCCAGGCTCAGGGCTCTTCATGGTCATCTTAGTCCAAATGACCATCACTGGGAGAAGGTGAGCAGGGGCCGATGCCCGCAGGGAGAGACGCTGGGGTGGGCTGGGCCGCTCCCGGGGCTTGGCCCCACCGTGACCGAGCTTTGCTCTGAGCAGCTTTATAGGGAGAAACATGGAAATCGCTCTGGCCGCAAACCTGACGGCGGGCAGCCGGCTGCAGCAGGACGCCGCGGGCATCCCCAGCTTCAGCATCAGGAACTGCCACATCGTTCTTGTCAGCGTTAAAACCGACCTCCCCAGCAGGTGAGGCCCAAAGCACAACACAGTGATATTAATAATTTGCCGATATTAATAATTCCTAAGAGGCAGGTAACTGCATGGTTGAACTTTTCGGTCTCCAGGTGTGGGTTTCTACAGAACACAAATACTTTTCACTGTTCATTTTTTCCACTAAGGAAACCAAAATGTTTTATGCTCAAATTCAGGTCAGTTCTATCTGTGGTATTCCATGCAATGTTCATCTTTGGCACCAGCCCTCATTTAAGTGCTGTACTCCTGGGTGTATCGCAGCTTCTTTTAGGCATGGAAACTTCTAGCTTTGTTTAAAGCCAGAAGATGGCATTCTTGAGAAAAGGTTTGTAAAGAAAGAAAACATCTTTTATTAGACATTTTGGTCGAATCCATACCAGATAGGTTTCTTTAGTGGTTAACTTTCTTACCTCTTGATCTACTGATAGTAAATAATTATTGCCATGTGCATAACGGCCGTGTCGGCTGATGTGCTGTCTCTGCCCAGCATGCTGCCCAAAGTCATGAGCAACTTTCTGGACAAGACCCTTCAGAAAGTGCTGCCAGGTCTGGTAAGTCCGGTCCTCCTCCCATCCCTGTTTCCTGGAGATCACTCCTCCTCCTCCTCCTCTCACTGGGCTGTAACAGATTTCACATTTTTGCCACACAAAGGAGCTTGCAGGCTGGTAAAAGGCGGCAGTTACTGGTTTCATGCAGTCAACATCTGCAGCAAAGGCGCTGTCACTGCCTAAAGCCTCCTCGTCCCAGCCCAGCGGTGAGGGGTGGGATGTTCGGACAGAGCTGATCTCGATGCTGAGCACCTTGTTCCTAAAGGCTTGTCAAAGGGCAGACTTGCAGCCTCTTAACACGTGTCATAAAGTTGGTCTGGTTTTGTTGGGTATCTGTGGGGGTCTGGCCCTGTTCTCCGCTCAGCTTAAGGTTTACTCCAGAATAACCCAATTCAACCAGGGACAGAGAAAACTGAGGCAAGCCCTTGTCTGGGTAATTAATAGTGGAGGGCCCTGGTGCTTCTGGGTGGGAGCTGTGCTGGTCTGGCAGCCATGAAGCTATGCTCCCACCAGAAGCCTCCATGTAATGTTTTCTCACACCTTTCTTCTCGCCCTACAGCTGTGTCCAGCTGTGGACGCAGTGCTCAACCTTGTCAATGCAAAATTCACCACCATGACTTGTGAGTTGGCATCCCTCCCTCCCTCCCTCCCTCCCTCCCTCTCCTTCCCTTCCCCTGGCAAGGAGGAAGCACAGCTCTATCACTGGGGACAGAAAATCTGCTGAGCCCTGACTAGGACCAGGGAGGGACAAACCCCGACAAGGGCCATACAAATATCCACCCCCTCCTCGGTGCAGATTCAGGAGAACCTGGCACCACAGGGGCTGGCAGGGAGGCAGGAGCCCACCGAGGCAGTAGATGGCACGTGGCTCTGGTGCAGCAGCAGTCTGGCGCCCGCTCTGCCCGCGGTGCAGACCAAGCACCCCACTTTGCTTCCACGCAGCTGAGATCCCGCTTGGGACTGCTGGGACCCTCCAGTACGTTTTGCTGAACCCCCCTCTGACGAGTGAAACTTTCATAGAGCTGGATTTGAAGGTGAGTGCTGCTGCCTGGCACCGGGTCTGGGAGCGGTGACATTTCTGACATCCCTTTGCTCAGAGGCATTGTCCTTCTCAGCGTTGGGAGGCTTTGGGAGGGGTGCAGACACGTGCTGGCTGCGTTATATCACCTAACCGCTTCCTCCGCTCACCGCTTTCTATGGAGTTTATTGCTCTGTTTTTTTGCTGAGGCCACGGAGCATCCCGTACCTTGTACCTGGTCCAAATGCAAATCCTGGAAGCGGACCTGTGCTCACTGACATGGCTCTTCTTACTGGTCCTTTTAGACCATTCTCCACCAGAAGGAGGGACAGGAGGTTGACCTTCCCACAAACCAGCTGTCTCTTGCTTCTCTGCCACCCAAGAGGGCTGGTGCTACCCAGCTCATCCTGTCTGCAAACTTCTTGAGTGCTGAGCTCGCTGTTCTGCAGGCGTCCTTCCACCTGGAGATCAGCAATAACATGGTGGGTGGTTTGGGCTTGGGATTTTCCTCAAGAGGCCGCTAAAGAACCTTCACCCAGGTTCGAGGCAGATCCATGTCAACGCCTCTTCCCTTCCTTGTGTTAAACTCCTCCCCACTCAAGTGAGTGGATTAAGTCCCAGCCCTGAGACACTTTTTCAACAGGTTCTTGGACTTCCCGCACTGGTGACCACGATGCTTGGAGCCCTCATCCCCGAGGTGGGTGGACTTTGCTTGATCCCACTGGTCTGTGGGTCATCTCAGGCTACTTATGGCAGCAGCTAAAGCTGCTCTCCATTCACAAAGACATCCTGGGAACCTTTTCCCCAAGGTCAAACCGGTGCTCACCTTATTTTATTAGTAAAACTTTTATTAATAAGACTATTTAAGGGACATACTATTGACCAGTATGGACCAGTTTCACTGACTGGGGAATGTCACTGATGTGCAGCACCCACCAGGATAATCCCCAGAGGAGTGAACTGGGAAGGAAAGGGATTGTCACCCCTTTGCTTTGATTCTCCACAGATTTCCAGGATGCTGCCTCCATCACAGCCGGTGGTGATTGAGATGCAAGCAGTGAAAGCGCCAGTGGTGACCATAACCCCAGACAAAAGCTTTTTGCAGCTCTTCAGCACCGCTGAGTTTTGGGTTTTGCCTTCAGACTCTGCTCCCGAATCCCTCTTCGTCCTGGACGTTGTGAGTTGAAGCCTTTTGCAACTGGCGAGGGCTGAACGTGGCCGTCCCTGTCCCGAGCCAACAAACTCGCACCAAGTCTGGCACGAGAGATGTGGGACAGTGGGCAGGGACGTCTGCCAGGAGGATGCCTGGCCGGGGGGTCCTGCGGGACTGGAGTGGCCAGAGGGGGACCAGGGTCCTGGTGGGGACTCCCCTTCCCTTTCCCTCTGCAGCACAGTGACCTGGAGGTGCAGTTTGCCATTGCAGATGAGAAGCTGCGGCTCTCCCTCGCTCTGCAAAGGTACCGCTGGTCCCCAGTGCCACCACCAGCAGAGTGACAGTCCCTGGGTGGCCGGGGAGGCCACATGCTGCATCTCACCCCCGTGTTTCCAGAAGGAACCTTTGCTGTCTCTGCATGACTTTGTTAGAGTTTATACTAACAGCTTTTAAAAAAATAGATGAGGGTCAACGTGATGTAATTCAGCTGAGCTAAAACCTGTTTGGGTCTGTAAGATTGAAGAGTTGAACTTGGTTCAGGGTGGAGAAAATGCTGTTGGTGGGACGCAGCCCCTCCCTGGAGGGAGACCACGGCACCACTGGTGCAAGGGGGGGTTTGCTGGAGGGTGAGATCTGGGTGAGGAGTTTTCTGGGGGTGACAGGGTGACTCGCCAGGAGGCAAATGACACCCTGCCGTTCCTCTCCCTGCAGCCTGTCGCGTGCGGCCTTGGCTTCCTCCTCCCTCGGGACATTTGACGTGAGTTGGACGCTCCGTGCCGGGCGTGGGGCTGGGGTTGCTGCTGTGAATCTCCACACCGGTGGTTTGTGTAATCCCGTACCAGGAATTCACTCCCCAGAGCCCTGCCCTGCTGCTTTCATTATCAATAACAGATTTGTTAAAAAAACCCCAAGAAAACCAAAGCGAATGCTAAAGATTGAAACGTTATTTTGAGGACAAATCAACTGCCAAAACTATTTGCCCACAGGCACGGATGCCCTGGAAGGGCCCCTGCTCATAACACACCGTATCCATCCATGGGAGAGTTTTGGCCATGAGTAACTGTGCCCAGTGGCACCGGCGGGGTGGGGGTGTGGGCTGGGGTGGTGCGGGCTGGGTGTTTAATCTCCTCATCGCCCTCTAATCCTGATGCTGAGCGGGAGACGCTTGGGAGAGTGAGCGCCGACACCGTCTGTCCTGAGCAGGGCTTTGGGCTGCGAGGAGGGTGCCAGCGCCGGCTGAAGGGCAGAGCACAGAGGGCTGCTGGGGCTGAGAACAGCCTCATCTGGGGCAGTTTGCACAGAAATTTAGTTTTTCAAATGTTCCCATTCCGCTCAGGGGACCTTGGCAGTTTTCCTGCGGTTGGAGAGGGCGCTGGATGAATCGATGGGGCGAGCCGGGCGGCCGTGGCTCTGGCACGCGGGGCGATGGGCAGTTTACACCATCTCTCTGTGTTTCAGGAGCTTCCACTGAGAGGAGTTTTGGCAGATATTATTCATGTGACTTATGTGCCATCCATCAACAGTAAGCACAGCTACGGCTTCATCTGCGGCTTTGCTATCTGCACGGGGAAAATAGTTCTCATTTCTTTTCCTATAGACTATCTTTTTTTTTTTTTTTTTTGAAATGGCATTGCCTGGCTGACCTTGCATGCTTTTCCTGCCCTCAAGGCTGTGAGGGACTCTGCCAGAATTGCTGGCCAGCCATTTGGCACCGGGGGGTTTGCTGAGGGAGCTGGAGGAGGGCAGTGCCTCCGGCCGGGGCTCCTGCAGAGGCAGGAGAGACCTGCCTGCACGGAACAGATCCACTGCGAAGGGTGGAGGTGGCTTCTCTGAAGCCTCTTGGAGCGCTGTTCCTGGCCTCAAAATCAAAACCACTTGCCATCATAAGATCTTTGCCTTTCTGAAGCCTCCAAAAATTGACATGTCCCTCTTTACCATGCCTAAAATTAGCCAAAATGTCAGCAAAAAACCCCACCCCAGAGCACCAATTTATGGAAAGTATGCCAAAAGCAGAGATTTTATTGATGCTAAAATACACAAAACCAGGAATTCCCACCTCTCGATTTTCCTTCCGAGTATATTCCCAGCCCCCCTGGCCAGACCTGTGGCAGCACGGGGCAGGCAGCGGGGGCAGGCAGCACGGGCAGGTGGGCAGGGAAGCGCCAGAGATGCCAGCAGTGCCCGCCGTGGCCCGCTGGCCTCTGACAGCGGCTCCCGCTCGTTCCAGGGGTGCTGCGGGGGGGGGTCCCCCTGCCTGACCTGCTGGGCATCACCTACCTGCGGGCGAACATCAGCGGGTACGAGGTGAGCACGCTGGCGTGGGGGGGTTGCTGCACCCGGGGCCAGCCCCCACGTCAGTGCCGTTAGTCCGTCACGTCTGAGCTCGGAAGCAGCTGTGAAATCCTGCTCGTGTGCTTTTTATTTTTCAATCTGCAGAACACTCTAGTGCTGGACGTGCCCGTCACGGAGACCTGAGGCAGGGGGAGGTTTGACTGCTTCGAGAACCCAACAAAATGGGGTGGGAGAGGGAGCAGTGGGGGTGCTGGGGTTCCTGGGGCGTTTCTTCCTCTTTCCTTGGCTTTTCAGTAGTTTGACTGCGCAAGCTGAAATGAAAAGCCCTCCCCACCCCACGACGAGCCTCTGGCCTCTGCCTGCGTCTAGCGGAGCCCATGTCCAGGCAGAGGTTGTATTTCTTGACCTAAATAAATCACTTCTGCAACAGAAATAGCCTGTGCATTAGTGTGCTGCAGGCAGCAGCGTGGGCTGCCGTCGGGGTGCAGCACCCCCATCTCCTTCATGGGGCGGGGGGGTGCCAGAAGGGGCCCCCCTGCTCCTGCGGGGCATGTGCTGCGAGAGGAGGGGAGTGTGTCTGCAGTCGTCTGGGGGGGGGGGGGTTAGGACTGCTCGGAATGAGTTAGAGATGGGCATTTAGACATCCCCATGTGGTTTTGAATATTTCAGGAGTGCCTGGCATTGTGGTTTATCGGCTGCATTGCAGATATTGATCCCAAGCGCATAGTTCACTGATTGCTGGATAATTACCTGTCATTAGTAAGTCAATAAACAGCTTCGATCCTGATTTCATTGAGCCAACATGATTCGAACATTTTTTTCCTGGTGACAGGTACCTGCTGCAGAATTAAGGATATCTTTGAAAAGATCATTGTGTTTTTAAGAAATTGTCCCCAAGAAAATCTCGCTGGGAGGCAGGCTCCGAGAGCTCCATTTGTTTTCGTGCGAGCACTGCCAGACCCAGCAGGCGTTTGTTCTGCAGCACTCGGAAGGAATTGTCCTCATCAGGAGCCCGAAGCAATGAGGGAAGCAGCCATCAAACCAGCTCCCCACGAGGACTGGTGTTTATGGGGCCCTCTCTCTTCATTTCACTGCAAACATTGTCAAGGCCAAGCACATTTTTTTTAAGAGATTTCCCTTATTGTTCTTGCATTAGCTAATAAACAATCAAACCGTTTGAGCCTGAATCCCCTTAAGAAGAACAAAATATCTGTATGCAGATCTCCTAGGAGAAATCAAGGCTGGAAATCTCAGGGGGCAGCTGATTAATTTTTCATGAAACACTTAACCACGCTGTGGGCTGCTCTGTCACCCAGCTGGTACTTGATGCCCTGGGGCACTTGGTGGAGGTGCAGCCCCAGGACACGTGCAGGCACCAGCACCGTCCCCTGGAGCTGTGCACGGACCCCGGCAGCCCTGATCCCCCAGTACTGGGGGATGTACCAGTCTCTCGCGGTTAATGGTCCCAGAGGAAGGGCAGAGCAAACCCGCAGAGATGGTTTCTCGGGCAGAAAGGCCGTGTCTGGACGATGCCATCGAGGGGAGAGCAGAGCAGGACGTCTCGTTTTTCAGCCGGGGCTAACGCGTTTCACACTGCCTGTGCTGGCCAGAGCCCGCCCCCCTCCTGATAATGTCAAGGCCTCTAATGCTTCCCAGGCGCGTCCCTCTTTCTGCCTGCCCTTAGGGCTCCGTTTCCAGGTGATCCAAACATCAAAGCAGCCTCTGTTCACATCAGGCCTATTCTTCTCCCGTTGACCAAGCCCGTTCTGGTTTACTCTGTTTCTGTCCTCACAGTGATTTGGCTTCGTGTTCTTGGGGCTTTGAAAGTTGCTTTAGCAAGACCCGGACATCACAATGTCATTCTCTTTATGGGAATCTGCTTCAGTTTATCCAAAATATTTAATTGTCAGAGACCTCTGTATTCAGCAACAGCTGGTGAGAGGCCAAGTTACTGTCATGCCTGAAAGGTCACTGCTCAGAAGCTATTCTCTGCGGTGCCAAAGTGCCCCTTTGCTGTGTGCTGGCCATTATCAGGTCTGTCTTTATGGTAATTCAGGTTTCGTGTAGTGATTGCCCAAAGTATAAAGTGATTCAGGAGGGATGATAACATAACACCATATTGTTAACACTCTCTTCCACCTTATCAAATGTCATGATCTAGCCATGACAGCAAGGCTTTGTGCTCCCGAGGTGCCTGGCTGATCAGGTTGCAAGGAGAGTGACAACTCCGTAAGTACTTTGGCACCTTTGCCATCCCTTCCTTGGCCTTTAGCTAAGATATTTTTTAAAGCTGGAATTAATGTGTGACAAAAGCTGGCTAATCTGCTGGAAATACTTATTTCCAAGTTTGCAGAAAGTATTAACTGTGAGCAAGCATTTTTCTGGGCTATTATTCTTCAGAGCTGGGGAGCAGCCCCTCCGCCCTGTCGTTGATGAGCACAGCAGGGCAGTGAATAGTTCACCGCTGTCCCCTGGGCCGACGCATCCTCCGCTCCACCACGGAGCCTTTGCTGCGCGCGTGGGGACACGACCTGCGCACGGGGACACGGCTGGTCTGTGGCCTGCAGAGGAGGGTTTTCCTTTTCCTGCCCCAAAGAGCTGCTGCTCTGATGCAGCTCGAGGCAGGGGCTCCATGTGTCTGCGCGGTGCCGGTGATCGGGGCCGGGAGGAGGTAAAAGGGAGAAAACCAGCATGGCTGTGGGTGCACGTGACATGTTGGCTCAGCAGAAGCCTTTCCCCTTTTCTCCAGCCTGTAGCAGTAAAGTATCTGTCAGTAAATGAGCCGTGATGGACCAGGTAGGACACAATTTTTCAGCATGGAAAAAACCTGGCCACAAATCCGAGAGGGTGAAGGCCTGGACGGAGCTGACCCTGGGCAGTTGTGTGGCTGTTCCTCTCCTGCAGCACATTCGTTGCTTGGGCTGGTGTGGCAGGGAGGCCACCTCTCTTGATATGCCCACGCTGGGATCAACAGTCTTCAGAATGACCCAGAGCTGGCAAGCTCTAGCCTGGGAGCACCCTGGCTTCATGGTCAATGGCATCACCCTCTCAGCAGTATCTCCCTGTGGCAGCGCATCCCACCTCCAATCCTCCTGGCGTGCTCTGAGGCAGAAGTGATGGATGTGGAAATAACTCCATGCCAGTTATCCCAGTGCAGCGTTTCCAAATCAGGTGGTGTCTCTCGGAAGAGTCTGTCAGCTCAGGGTATCTGTAAAGCCGTGACACCCAGTCAATATGCCTTATCACGTGTGCCTATTCCTTCCCAATTCAACACCTCCTTTTCCTCAGTTAGCAAACGGATTATGAGCCATTCGGGTCGCTGGACAGGTGCTGGTGGCTTTGATAAATGTTGGGTAAGGTCACAGTCTGTGGGCAAGCCGGGGTGGGAACGCTGGGCATGTCCTGCTGGCCCGGACAGGGAATAGCTGGCTCTAACTCCACGGTCTGTCTTTGCACTGAGAAAGGTGCTGCCTGGTCCTTCAGTTGTCACCCATAACATGTGGCACGTTCCCACTGCATGGGCTTACAATAAGGGTAGAATGCTCAGTACTGCAGCACCAAAAACTGTAGAAGTACTTAACAGTGAGAGATAGCCAGTATTCTGACACATTTTTCAGTCAAAACCTCAATTATTTTTTTTTTTAAATAAAGTATCTTATCAGGGCATGACTTTTCAGCCATATCCACATCTTGACGCAAGAACAGCCCAAAAGGATGATGCACTAAATGAGGCAGCGGAGTGAGGACTGGCCGGGCCTGCCTCTGCACCGACAGGTCGTTGCTCAATGATTTACCTAACTCCCAACATCTCTAGGGAAATATTTGCAGTGGAAGTCACCAGAAACCATACACTGTTTGGTTTCCTCCCCCCAATTATTCTGGCTGTCCTCGACGACATCGTTTGCCTCTTTCCTGCTGCAGAGCTCTATATATGAAGACGCTCGATGCTGGTCACCGTCAGAAGACAGGGACATGGGCTGGAGAGCGCCTCGCACTCAAGAGCTTGGTCAGGTAAGACTGAACTTATTCCTCAGGAAGTGCGTCCTTAGCTTCTGCTTCTGCCAACCTGAATGCTTCCAAAGGAGAGCCCTTAATGTTCGTTCGGCAGTATTGGCTTTTTAGGAAAAATTGTTATTCTTGCCTGCTGCCTGCCTGAATCATGCTCCAACAAGTAACATGTGCGGTTTCTCAAGAACAGACGTGCGTGTTCACTGAATTTGCAGTCCTTGAAGAAGAAAGGTTATTTCATGGTTTTCATAAACAATTATCACTGAAATTATTTTTGGTACAGCTCTATTATCTGAGATAGGTTTTTAGCTAAGGTGAATTAGACCTCTCACACTTGTTTTGACCCCTTTTTGATGTGCTATTTACATTTAAATAGATTTGAGGCAATGAAGTTCATTATGGTTCTTTAAAAAAAAAAAAGCTACTTCAAGTTGTAGGTCACAGTGACACGGAAACTTTAAAAACTATTTTCTCCTTCTTCCAGTTCTAGCAAAAGGTGCTTTGATGCAGAGGGAAGCCTCAGAGGTTTGATGTTTGTGCAGAGATCACGACATTCGAACAAGGAGGTGCTCTCCTTACTGGCTGTGCGGGTGCATTTGTCCTCTGTAGATGCCACTGATTTTCCTTCCATGACCAGAGATGCTCATGTTGTCAGAAACATCCTGTTTTCCCATCATGCGGGATACAGGGTCTTGTTTCTTGGAGAAATTCCCACCCAGAGCAGACGCACCCCAGATCTCCAGATCAGTCACCAGCATCGCTGACCAGCGCTTGGGGATCAAAGCAGGAACAACCGAACAACCACTTGCTTTTCTCTTGCCTGCTGTGACGGTCGGTCTTTGGAGAAACTGTTGTTGCAGTTCTGCTTCCTCCCACAGGAAAGTCCCTTCAGGAGTTCTTCTATGCCCACCAGCGTGGTGAGGAGGTGGGAGAGGTGCCAGCAGCTTCCCCTCTGATTTTGTTTTCCCTGACAGGCATTCCTCCTTTTTCTTTCCTCCATCCTCCTCTCTCCTCCCTCCACTGCCTTGTGCTCACTCTCCCAGCACTGCACTGATGACAATCGCTTTCCCCAGTTCTCAGGACTGAAGATGTTTGGGTTCTCGGCTGTTTTGCTCCTCTGTAGCCTGCTGACACCTTCACAAGGACTCGCAATCAGGCTCTCGGCTGCCAAAGAGGGTGTCAATGGTAAGTGTATGGAAGAGACAGGATTTATCTTTTTGTTTTGAGACCAGTTCTGTTTTCCTGTCTCTTGACCATGCTCAGAAAATCAGAAGCTGGTCCAGATCTGTTCAGCAGAGTGGCAATGCTGGTAATTTGCATTTATAAAGCACTTTGGGGATGGCATTCAGATACTTTACAGTGGCTGGTGCCGCCACCCCTGTTGTGTAAAGAGGGAAACAGAGGGACAGTGGAGGGGAACGGACAGCCAGGCTGACACACCAAGTCCACATAGCTCACAGTGACCTCATCTTTTTTTGCAGAGCTTAAAGGTTCACAAGCCAAACTTGACCTCCAGAAGGTTCAAAGTGGTCGTGGCAAGAATCTGCTCAGTGGTCTACTTGGAAAAGATAATCCTCTTGACGGAGTCCTTGGCAAAGATGGTGCCCTTGGTGGTCTCCTTGGCAGAGATGGTGCTGTTGGCGGTCTCCTTGGCCTAGATGGTGTCCTTGGTGGTCTACTCGGCGAAGATGGTGCAGTTGGCGGTCTCCTTGGTGAAGATGGTGTCCTTGGTGGTCTACTTGGCGGAGATGGTGCTGTTGGCAGTCTCCTTGGTGAAGATGGTGTCCTTGGTGGTCTCCTCGGTGGAGATGGTGCTGTTGGCAGTCTCCTTGGCAAAGATGGTGTCCTTGGTGGTCTACTTGGCGGAGATGGTGCTGTTGGCAGTCTCCTTGGTGAAGATGGTGTCCTTGGTGGTCTCCTCGGTGGAGATGGTGCTGTTGGCAGTCTCCTTGGTGAAGATGGTGTCCTTGGTGGTCTACTTGGCGGAGATGGTGTTGTTGGCAGTCTCCTTGGTGGAGATGGTGTCCTTAGTGGTCTCCTTGACAGAGATGGTGTCCTTGGTGGTCTCCTTGGCAAAGATGGTGTCCTTGCTGCTCTCCTTGACAAAGATGGTGTCCTTGGTGCTCTCCTTGGCAAAGATGGTCTTGTTGATGATCTCCTTGATATTCTTGGTGGTCTCCTTGGCAAGAATGGTCTCCTTGGCAAAGATGGTCTCGTTGGCAATCTTCTTGTTAGAAATGGTGGAGATCTCGCAGGGTGAGTGAGAGTGGGAGACGGGTGTTTTTGGGCTGTCCTTGATGTGTCTGGGCCATGCTGGGGAAAGGAGGCTCTGGTCTGGAGCCTAATGTCTGAACACACGGGGTCCCCCTCTCCCCTCCTGGGGGAGTTCACAAACCAGGGTTCAGGTGTTGGGGGGTTCTGTAGGTGCCTGCCATGCAAAGGTGCTTTGTATGTGCCACAAGCTGCTCCTAGCTGGTGGGGATCCCTGCTGACCCAGGGCAGGGAGGACCCCAAGACCATGGCTCTGTGATAGGCGGCAGCGCTGGGGGCTGAGGGGACCGGGCATCCGCTGTACAAAGGGGTTACTTGCTGCTTTTTCCTTGTTTCAACCATCCAGGGTTAAAATTGTGAACAACACCCTTCCCAAAATAAGTCTGCGCTCCCTGCCAGGCTTTGGGCACCAGGTGGGCTTCAACACCCAGCTGCTGGTGGAGAGCACCAGGTACGGTGCGTCTGTCGGGAGCACGGCGCAGGGCTGGGGGGGCACCGTCTCTTTGGGAAGTAGACGGCCAGCAGATTCCCTGAGCCGCGTGCCGTGTTCCCCCCCGCAGCACGCCGGGCAGTGCGCTCTGTGAGCAGCTGGAAGCAGATGTGGTCATGCTGGTCCGGGACAAGTGGGCGACTCTCCAGAACGAGGAGGACTGCAGGACTTCTGACATAAGCATCCATGTGAGGTATCACCCGTGCGAGCGCGGTGCTCGTGGCCAGCATGCAGCCCCCGCAGCAGTGGGAATTTGGCCATTGAAGGCAGCACTTCCGTGCCTGATGCCTCGGAGGCTGAACTACCCGGCTGCTGACCTCAGAGGGGGGCTGCCGACCTTTCTTTTAAAAGTTGGGCTCAAGAAAGAATATTTCTGGGCTGTGCTGGGAACCTAGCACCAGGCCAGCTTCAGCGGGCTCGGTTTTGGTAATATTTTGGCACTGAATATGGCCCTGGAGAGTGCAGGCGAGGCCTCATATTTCTCTTGTGCAAAGTACTTTTATTTTCCAGCCATTAATCTACGTCACCTTTTATTTCCTGTTATCCTGTTACCCAGACCCAAAGTGCCACTTCTGGATCAGCCTTTAAAACACCTCCTTAGTGATGTCCTGCGTGAGCTGGTGAGTCTGCAACGTGATCTTCATGTGAGCCGTCAGCACAGCGCTGGGCAGGCTGGGCAGGCAGGCAGCGTGGGCAGGACAGGCAGCACAGGCAGGGCAGGCAGCACGGACAGGGCAAGCAGCACGGACGGGGCAAGCAGCGTGGACAGGGCAGGCAGCGTGGACAGGGCAGGCAGCATGGGCAGGGCAGGCAGCGTGGGCAGGGCAGGCAGCGTGGGCAGGGCAGGTAGCACGGGCAGGGCAGGCAGCATGGACAGGGCAGGCAGCACAGGCAGGGTAGGCAGTGTGGGCAGGGCAGGCAGCACGGACAGGGCAGGCAGCATGGGCAGGGCAGGCAGCCCCCATGGACGTGGCTGTTTGCACAGCTGTGGGCTCAGCTGGGGCAGGCAGCCCGTCCTTCCCGCCAACGGGCACCAGCACCTTGCCTGCACCTTTGCCTGTGCCAGGCTCTGCCGGCAATGAGGTTTCCGGGCCACGCGCTGGTTTAGTGGCTGCACTGGGCAAGTCTGACCCGGGTGGTGAAACCCCCCTGGGCTTAGAGGGGCCGCTCACTCGCCCGCCCGATGTTGAGCGCTGCCGTAATGGGGCATCGTCCCAAGCCCTGCCCGGCAGCGGCTCCTGCCCGCACGGTGCGTCCCCGGCAGAGCCAGGTTTTGCTGGTCCCAGGGCTCTGACCTCCCTCTGCCTCCCCAGGGGTGCAGCATCGTCAACAGCAGGCTCAGCGCAGTGAGCGCTCTGCTCGGCGCCGGGACCCGTAAGTGTTGGCACCCTCCTTTTCCTCTGCTCCCGTGTCAGCCCCTGCACTTAGTGTTGGTTGTTTTAATTTCACATTGGGTAAATACAAATATTTTAACTTCCTAAAAACCCAACTCTCAGCTCAAGCACAACATTCAATTTCCCTCACCCCCGAGCAGCAGCAGCCAGGTTTTCCTGCAGGAAGCCACTTCAGGAACTGTTGCTTTTAGAAACAACATTTTCTCTGCAAAACAGTGCTTTGAAGTGGCTTGTCCAGCTGGGAACGCTGGGAGCAGGAGCCGCCGTTGGTTCCAATACCTCTGGGTACCACTGGATTTGGGAGCAGCCCCTCTCGTTGCAGCCTAAATCCTTCCTCCCTGTGTCCCACAGCTGCGCTCCCGCTCGGGGCTCTGGGAGATCTGCCCCCCTTCTCCATCATCAGTGGTGACGCAATCCAGCTGGATCTAAACGTAAGTGCCTCTGCTTCCCCCGGCCCAAAACCCTTGACTTAGTGAGTTTGGGTAATTCAGCCACATGTGGTGGCTACTTGCCGAAGGCTCCTCTTAGCCCAGCTGGAATGCTTCAGGAAAGCTGGGAGGTGCTGATGGTCCAGCAGCGTCTGTTCTAATGCCACCACTGGGTCTCTATCTTATTTTTTGCTTGCTAATTCTTGAGGGCAGCATGAGCCAGATTGGCTTGACGCTGCTTAATTAAGCATAATTACAGCACTCTCGTAGCTGTTAATCAGAAAAGCTTAATTTCATACAGGAGCAGTGGTCACCAATCACAAGCAGGTTCCATTTATAAGTGGTTCATAAAAGTTTGGTTTGTAATTGATAACGACCAAAATCGGGCCAAAAATATTGGCAACGCGTCTTCCCGAGCGGGAGACGTGCCAGTGTTTGAGGGGAGAAGCTGCGGCAGCTGCAGCCCTCGGCTCTGCTGGAACAGGCTGAAGCAGCCGCAGGTTTATTAAAGCTTCGATTAACCCCGCGGGAGCCTCCCCGCGAGGCCCACGGGTGGGCAGGGTGCGACCACAGCCCTCCGAGCCCCGCCGACGTCCCTCCCCTGCTCTGTCCCCTGCAGCTCCTCACCGGGGATGCGGAGGGGGACACGGTGGCCTCCACGCAGGGACCACTTGCTGCCACCCTGCTGCTGGCCACCGGCCATCCGCCGCGGCTCGGCCTCTCCCAGCGCGCCCTCAGCGTCCTGATGCAGCCGGTCCTGGGGCAGGGAGCCTTCAGCCGCAACATCACCGGCTCCATGGTGGGTCACCACACTGGGTTGGGGTCCTGGTCGCTTTTGGGTGACCCAAGGGTGCTTGTGGGGTCCGGCCCAGCCCAGCACGGGCTTTGCACAACCCCTCCCGGCCCCCGACGCCGCTGCCGCTGTTCCCGCAGGTGCCCGATAGCGTCTCGCTGTCCACGTCCGCCCTCCTCCCGCTCATCCCCCAGGTCAGCCACCTCCTCTATGTGTTGATCTCCAACCCCACCGCCCACCCCAGACACGCACAGACCCCCCTTGCCCTGACCCCACCCTCCGCCCCGTGCAGCTCGCCCAGATCCTGCCCCGCTCTCTGCCGCTGGAGCTGCGCGTGAGGGTGGCCAACGAGCCGGTGATGGCCCTGAGGGACAGAAGAGCCTCCGCCACCCTCAAAGCCTCCATCGACATCTTCAGCCCTGCCCTGCAGTCCTCCCAGAGGCCCCTCTTCTCCCTCGACACGGTGAGTGGGCTCCTGGGGGCCGAGTCCTCTGAAACAGGGCGCAGGGTGAGTCTGGCTGTTCTGTGGCATCCCCGCGCCTTGTCCTGCCCTCAGCCCAGCGGTACTTGTGCTTTGGTATTTACTACATCTTCAGAGTGGTGGTGCCCGGTCCTTTACAAATGCTCATAACCAAGTGCAAGTGAGATGTTTAAGGAATAATACAAAATAAAGACAGGAAGGGTGAACCCCAGGGAGAGAGATACATGATGCCATCCATCAAAAAAATGCCATTTCTAGGCACAGACAGGTGTTTTTTCAAAGAATGAGTTATTTACAAATACTCTGGGTTTTCTTTTCAGTCTTGGGCGCTACCTCATTTCTTCTGTTGTTCCAATTTCAGGACATGGTTCTGAATGTCGTCCCGTGGGTCTCGGATGGCAAACTGCGAGTGTCCCTGGCTCTGGACAGGTAGAGCTGCGGGCAGGGAAGGGGCTCTGCCTGGGGACCCTCCGGGAGCCCGACACCATGGGGCTGGTGGCCGTGACTGGGGAGCGCGGTGTAGGTGTGGTAGAGATGTAAAGGGCTGCCAGAGCTTTCCTGCCTCTTCCCAGCCCCAACCTCAGCCCCCTCTGAAGTGATGAGAGAGTTGTAAAAAAGTTGCCCTGTTTTCCAAATCCTTGTATCTGTATGTGGGTGAGACAAATCCCAGACCAAGAAAGGGTCTGAGCTGCGTGTGGAAAGCTGGGGGAGGGCTGCACCCGATGCACCCCGACTCCGCCTTGTTTTTATCTTTTGTAGCATCAACGTGACACGGGCACCCCCGGGACTCAACCTTCTCGGTGTAAGTGCACACAGCTGGGGACTGAGGCGCTGCAGTGAGTGCTCTGATGGTCAGAGACTGTGTAGGGAAGGAGAACAGAAATGCCAATTTTTCTTCAGTCTTTGTTTCTTCTTCTCTTGGCAGAGGCCAGTCGTTGCCTGCCCTGTCGATCCCCTGTGCCCTGGGTGTATGTGTTCACTTGCTGGCAGCGCACAGGGGTGTTGGGGGAGGAATAATCAGGAAGAAATGACCCAAAGAGCGTGTCCCTGTGCTCACCCTCAGTCCTGGAAGGGTTTCGCTGAAGGACACTTCCCAGCTTTTGTGTTTCATAGCTCTGAACATCCTGCAGGGACAGAGCTGAATTGATAAGCAGGGACAGAGCTGAATTGATAAGCCTGACCTGGCTGGTTTCATCCCAATAATTGTTGCTCTCATCTTCAGACACTGACCCACGTCTCCTTTCCCTGCAGGTCTCCCCGCTCGCAGGGTGGCTCAAGCGAGTCCTTGCAGCTGCGTACATACCTGCCATTAACGGTACGGCCGGGCTCTGGGTCCCCTCTTCTCTCAAACTGTCCCCCTTCCCTCTCTGCCCGCGTTCGGGGTCCCCCCCCGCCCCGTGACAAGGTGCTTCCGCTTGCTCTTGCAGATGCCTTGCACGTGTCGGTCCCTCTGCCCAACATCCTCAACGCCAGCCTCAGGGAGGCCCAGGTGGACGTCACCGACGTAAGGATCGCGTGTGCCCCAGCGCTGCCGTCCCGGGGAGCGAGGGACGTGCCCACCCCGGGCAGGGCCCTGCCGAGCCCAGAGCCCCGCGCCGCCCCGGCCAGCCCCATTTCCCACGGGCTGCTCTTCCAGGAGCCTGTGTGGGCCCACAGGAAAACCACACCTGGGATATAGGGAAAAGCTGGTGAAAGTCCAAACGAGAAAAGTGAATGTTTTTTGTGCTGCTTCTCCCAGGCAGACGACTCTCCCCACCAGCCCGCTCTAAAAGGATCCTGCTCGGGAGGAGCCCTGACCCAGCTCACCGTCTGAGGCAGGCACCGCGCCGCGAGCGCCGGAGCCCTGCTCCTCTCTGCTGTCTCCATCTTCATTTTCCCTTGAGCAACCCCCTGCGTTGCTGCTGTAGCCGGGGGGGAACAGGCGACCGTCTCTGGTCGGTCCTGCCACAGCCTGGCATCAGGGTAGGGAAAGCTGCTCGGCTGGCGGGTGTTGGGGGGGTGTCTGTGGCCCCTTTTAACATCCGTGGTCAGGAAGCAGAGCTCTTTCTTAGACATAAGGGTTGGTCTCTTATTGCTCTCTCAATAAAATCTTTATCTGTCTCAGTATTTCTCTCTCTGAATATTTATTTGGTTGGGCTTTCTGGCTGCCAGCATCCATTTGTCTGCACCGTGCCCCTATGCCAGACGGCCCACGGAGCCTCCTTGGCGATGCGGCCGTACCTGCAGCGAGCGAGCTGGTACCCGACAGAAAATGTTTCTGGAGCTCAGGTGGTGGCACAGGGCGTGAAGCAGCAGCTCAGGCGGGAGCTGGGGTTCGGTGCTCACGGGTACCGCTTGTGCCAGGCTGAGGAGGGGCAGAGGACGGGTCCTCGGCGCGGGTTTAGCAAAGCGTTTGCTGACATTTCCCGTTTATTTGGGGCTCTTGTTGCAGCCGCTGCAGGGGGGCAGCTCCTTGCCAGGCGCTCGTTTGCAGCACATCCCCCATGGTGCTTGTTGTGCAAGGCTCTGTTCAGAGCCAGGCAGAGATAAGCTGAGCTTATGCCTTCCTGCTGCTTTGTTTAGGAGCCTATTATCCCCTTATTGTGTAAGATGCACCAGGTTGTTAGCAGCACATTTTATCTCAGGAAGTTATTAAGTGTTGAGGTCACCAGGACAAAAGTGCCCTTTTGTGCTGGAGCTGAAGTGGAGCAGCTCGTCCCCACCCCGTGCAGGGGCTTTTCTGAGGCTGTGGAAATAGTCTGTGGCTGGGGGGACAAGAGGGATGATCCTCAGGAACTGCTTCGCAGGTCGAGTGTTAAAGGAGATAAAAATCTCCCGGTGCTTCTCTGGAGCCTCCCCATGTGCTTGCTGGAAGCTTGAAAAATTACCCCGATGCGGTAGTTTGTGTGTGACAGCCGGTGTGCAAGTGTTAGCGGGGATTTGTCTGAATAAGCTGATTTTCCAGCACGACTCTTTCGGGCTCAGAGGCAGCCTCACATGCTGCAGCCCCAGGCTCAGGCTCCTTCTCCTTTGCTGGAGCTCTGGGCTCTTGGGTAAGAGCTCTGCCTGATAACGGGTGTCCAATAACCTCTTGCTCAATGCTTTTCTCTGTTTTACAAATCTTTATTTATATTGGAATATATTAAAACCACAAATGCTGTTTTATACGCTCAATCCACTAGCCCAGCTTTTACAATTTAGGCATCTTTCCACATTTTCTGCATCAGCCTCACTATATAAGGACCCCCCGTTCCCACACGTTAAAGCGGAGGTGCCTATGGCCGGCTGCAAGCTCTGCCCTTGACCCAGAGCTGAGCACCGAAGACCAAAGCCAGGCTTTGAAATTCAGGATAAGGCCAGGTAAAGACAGACGGTCGCAGTAGTGGTACGGGGTGTTGTAGGCTTGGGGGGACAGAGCCCCCATTTTACCTACAAGCCTTACAATGTACTCTGGTGAGCAAGGAAAAATCACAGGAATAATACCAATAATGGTAGAAATGCAGGTAAGTAATTCTAGTTTATATTTAGTGACTAGCCTGAAAAAATCAGAAAAGAAGGTTGCTACAGTAAAATGAAAACCCTTCTCTGAAGAAAAAACCATGTTCATTTGACAGAAGTTAGGGATTTTTATGTTGCAATCTCCTTTTATGGTTATTATTATTTTTATTGTTACAAGGTTAAAACATGCCATTTTAAAAAGAAAGGCTTTATTCCAAATGTTGGTTGTGAGTATAATTGCAGCATTAATTTGCATACCCATTTACAGGGGGGTTATTAGCGAGGGAAGCTCAGTGTAGTCCAAGGGTTATGAGTAACGATTTCATACTGTAAGTTTAAAATTATGTCACAGCGACCAGGGATGGAAAGGGGCAGGTTGCTCGGGGTGCCCAGAAATGGGAATAAGCAAACAGGCGCTGGGGTTGTGCAGAAAGTGGCTTGACAAGGTCCTGCAGATGCGTATGGACACCCCCTCTCCCCGCTTTGTGTGTCCAGATCTAGTTCCCAACTCGTGCTCTGGTCCTCCTACAGCTCGTGTGCTCTATTGACTGAAACATTTTCCCCTACTCGGAATATCCGAGTGCCCTTCACCTCCGGGGCTCGCCCAGCCTATCCCCACCCTTCTCCCGTTGTCCCTTCCCAGGTCCTGCCGGCACCCGCAGCTCTCCCGGCCGAGCAGGGGACACCATGGCAGCGGCTCTGGGCATCGCCCTCCTGTACGCGCTGCTGCCGCCGTCGCTCAGCCAGCCCAGCGCTGCCGTCCTCAGGCTCAGCAAAGGTGTTTTAAGCGATGGTGAGTCACTCTGCCTCCTCCTCGGGGGACCCTGGGGGACCAGCGGGGTGGCACGGTGGTACCAGCACCGCCCCATCAGCCGGGGAAGGGAGGGGAATTGCAGGTGGCAGGGGAAGAGCACGAGGCTGGCGTGCAAACCGCCCCCTCCACGCTGAACCCGGAGTCACTGTTTATGGAATTAAAATTTCAACTGGCCAGGGTCCTAAAAGGAGAAAGACGTTGCTGGTGTGGAGGATTGCTCCTCCCGGGAGCCCGCCCGGCTCAGGAGGTGTGAGCCACACGGCACCTCAGTTATCTCACATTTAGGATTTATCAATGCCCAACCCTGTGCCTGTGCCACACCATTTTCTGTCTTGCTGGTGCGGCTGCAGACACGTTCCCCTGCGCTGCTTTACACAGGTCTTAAGGTGCCTCCTGCCCTGGAGCCCAAAGCTCTTTTTCTGTTGCATCATAAATGGGAAAAACTGGCAGCAGGTAGATGGAGACTGGGCCAGGCAGTGATGGTGACGGGGAGCACGAGCTCCTCGACAGCCCACGCTTGAGGAACACAATGTGTAACAGTGCAGGCAGGGGGCTGGCAGCTGCCTGCCGCTCCCTGCTCAAAGGCTGCGGCGGTGGCCGGGGGGCTGACGGCGGGCGACGTCTCCAGCTCTTACAGGCTCACTCCGGCAAGGCGATGTCCTCCAAGGCACCCTCGGAGAGGTGCCACTCGGCAGCGGACGTCCCGGCACGGATGGAAGGGGAGACCTGCTGGGTGGCCTCGGAGGAGGGGTCCTTGGTGGCGGCGGTGGTGGTCTGCTTGGTGGTATTACTGGTGGCTTGCTGGGCGGCGCTGGTGGAGGGCTGCTGGGGGGGCTGACTGGAGGACTGCTTGGTGGAGGGGGTGATGCTGGTGGTGGCTTGCAGGGTGGTGGGCCCAGAAACCCTCCCAGAGGCTGGCCGGTGGCTGGTGGCAATGTCCCCAGGGATGGCATCCCCGCGGGGGGTGCTGGAGGAGCACTGGGACAGCGAGGTCTGCTCGGTGACGGGGGTGTCCTCGGCACGGCAGGGATCCTCGGTGGCCCCCGTGGCCTTCTTGGCAACGGAGGGCTGCTGGGAGGCGGCGGCCTGCTCGGCGTCCTCGGGGAAGGCGGCTTGCTCAGCACCGTCCAGGGGCTCACTGGGTAAGGACAGCACCCTGCACTCTCCTTGCAGGGGGGGCAACCTCCGTGCTGTCTGGGGGGGCAGTGGTGGTGCTTCAGTAGATGCTCAGATCTGCTCTGGAGCTGAGTTTTGGTGCTGCCTGGAAGCCCTGCCAGGTTTGCATTGCTGGTGCCAAAAGAGCCTCTTGAGCTGCACAAGGAAAGTTAAACAGCAGGTGAAAGGCGCTTGCCCGTCCATAGAGGGTGCACCGAGCCGCGCCTCGGCCCCGGGCAGCAGTGCCCCCACTCCCAAGCCAACCCTCACTTGTTTGCCACCGTCCCATTTAACTCTTATTTGAAGCCCAGCACCAAGCAGAAGCACAAGCAATAAGGCAGCGACTAGAACAAAGCTTCTGATAAAACTGCAAAATAACTAAAACGGGAAAATAACTGAGGAAACTTGGTGTCTTTTGCCATTTCTGGGCTAAACGGCCTCTGACTCGCCCAGCACTTGAGCAGTGAGTGGGTTTGTGCGAGCGGCAGAGCCGGGTGGTGGGGTGCTGGGCTCAGAGTCCTCACGTGTCATGTCCCTTTGCTGTCCCCTCAGGCTGAGGATCGTGGGGCTGACGCTCCCCAGGGTGTCCCTGCAGCTCCTGCCTGGCGTCGGCGTCCACCTCAACCTCTACACCCGGGTGGCCCTCGATGCCAAGTGGTAGGTTGGGCTGGTGGCACCACCAGGACGGGTGTCTCGGGGCGGGGGGACACTGCTCCTCTGAAGGTTGCTCCCTCCCCTTTGCGCAGCCTCCTGGGCTTGCTTGACATCGCAGTGGAGGTGAACATCACGTCACGGGTCAGGCTAACCATGGACAGCACAGGCTACCCCAAACTGGTGGCAGAAGGATGCGATACCCTCCTTGGTGGCATTAAAGTCAGACTCCTGAGAGGGTGAGTGACGGAGGTGGATGCCAATGCGGGTGTGAGCCACTTTGCCATTGGGCTTTGTCAGCCCCAGCCCGCACCTGCAGAGCGGCAACAGCATGAGGATGTTTCCCCATCGCGTGGCTCAGTCCCGCGGTGGCTGCGACACCGGCTGCCGCTGTCCCTGAGGTGACAGTCACCCACCGGCCACGTCACGGGGCTGAGCAAAGGGCTGCTCCTGGTGGTGGTGGTCCCTGCGTGCCCCTCATGCAGTCACAGTAAAATTGTCCCCACAGCAGCCCCAGAGGGTCATTTCTGTCCCATGTGCCACATTCATGGGTCATTTTAACAGACATTGCGCAGGGTCTTCTGAAACGAAGCACATGGTCTGTGAATCACAGAAACCACTTGGGCTGAGGTTGTTTCTGCTCATTTAGGGAGGCTAAGGAGACCTAGTAGATAAAAGGCAGCAATAAATTTCCCACTGGCTATTTTGGGATGCAAATTACACTTATCTCATGCAAAATCCCAGCATTCATGATTCACTTTGCTGCTGCAATTGCCTTGCTCCGGGAGGTCTGTGCTATTCACAGGGAATTGTTTAACAAGACCCATTTACTTTGCAGCAGGTTTTTTTCATGGTGCTCCTTTATTTTTCCACAGCCTGCTCCCAGTTGTGGATAATTTATTGGCAAGTGTCCTGAACAGACTTCTTCCTAATCTGGTAAGTCAGAAAAAAACCTCCGCTCCAGATAGGAGCGATGAGTCTGAAAAGCTGCAGTGCAGCTCCCCGCAGCATCACTCATGTCCTGGCTGCTGTCCCCGGGCTGCTGCGTCCCCCTGCCCAGTGGTTTGGGATTAGTGGGGGACACACGCCATGTCCCCACCTGCTTGGGAGAAGCTGCTGCCTCCTTCCAAACACAAGGCCAGCGGGTCTGGCCCAGCTCTGCCCAAGAGCCTGGGAGTTTCTGGGCTGATTGAATCTCTTCTCCATCCTCAAAGCCCTGGGGCCTCTCCAGCCGCCCCAAGGGGGCTCCAGGGACCCAGGCCTAACCCTGCTTCTCTGACAAAGGACAAGGTGCCCAGGGCCCGATCCAGAGCGGGTGCAGCCTCAGCAGAACAGCAGAGTCACCAGCGGGTGCTGCCACCCCCGCGCCCAGGGCTCCCATCCCCGGGGAGAGCGCGGCAGAGCCGAGCTGGGCTGCGTGTCCTTGTCGGGCTCCGCACGTGGGTCACTCACTGCCCCTCCCCGGCTCTTGCAGCTCTGCCCCGTGGTCAACATCGCCCTGGGACTCGTCAATGACCAGCTGGGTCTTGTGAACTGTAAGTGCTTGCGGGGTCCCACACCTTGCCCTGCCTTGCCCCTTGTGTCCCCTCCGCTCTGGCTGCATGAGGACTGTGACACTTTCACCTCCACTGCTGCACCCCAGCTGGGAAGAGCAGACCCCCCGCTTCACCCTGCGGACCCCCGGTCTGCCCCATGCTGGGAGCAGGGCCCCCCCGGGCAGCAGCCAGGGGAGCAGTGCCCCAGCACACTGCAGGATACGCTCCCCTCCCCACATCTCCCCTTTCCCTGTCTTTAATTGTGGGCAGAAGGACCCATGGGTGCATAAAGGTGGCATTAACGGGGGCTGTGAGCTGCCCCCTCCATGTGCAGCGGTGGCACGCACGGCTCGTTAGGGAAACGACGTCTCCTGCAGTATTGCTGCTCTGCACAGAGCACTCGGAGATGGGGCCAAGCGGCTGCCCTGAGCCCGGGCTCCTCTGGGAGGAGAAGAGCTGCCAGGTGGGGGAGCGGGTATTTGCACCCAAGCCTGGCAGGGAATCACTGACTCCCCTCCTCTCCCCCAGCACTGGTGCCCCTGGGTTTGCTGGGCAGTATCCAGTACACTGTGTCCAGCCTTCCCCTGGTAACCGGCCAGTTCCTCGAGGTAGACTTGAACGTAAGTCCTGCACCTTCCATCCACGTACGAGGTTTAGGATATCTTGCTTGGGTTCGGGTGGGTCTCCTTGGGCTGCCTACACCTGGGCAGTGGCCTCTGAGGTCTCTGTGGAAAGCTCGGGGAGGTGCCAGCTCGGTGCCCAGCTCTTGCTGCCGTCGCCGTCACGGGAGAGCGCAGCGGGGTTTGGATTTCATGAACTCTGCAGAAGGAAGTGTCACAGCCCCTGCCTTGGCGTGGTCGTGCATGCAGCGATTTCACGCTGAAGGTGCATGAAGTTAACCGTAAAGGCAAATATTGCGAACATTTTGGCCTCTGCTTCCTTCCCCTGTACCTCCAGGCCGTTGTCAGGCAAGCGGCAGGAGGCCTGGTGGACGTTCCACTGGGAAAGCCAGAAACTGTCCCCACGCCACCATGGGTCCCCATGCCGCCCCTGCCACCCATGGCAGACACCGGCTCCTCCCAGCTGGGCCTCTCCGTGAACTTCCTCAGCTCGATGCTGTCTGTCCTGCAGAAGGAGGGTGCCCTGGACCTGGACATCTCCACCGGCATGGTGAGTGGGGAGCGCGGCCTGGCTCTGGCCTTGGAAGGACTCAGTGGTGTCGGACGCGCAGCCCGCTCCTGCCATGCGACACCTTCGCACCTCCGTGCCGTTTGTCAGGGTCTCTGCTATCTTAGGGCAAAAAACGTGAAGGAACGACGAGGTGGTAAAAGCCTCAGGTGTTGCTGGTGAAAGCAGATTCTGCTGGAAAGCGCCACACACAGAGGCAGCATTTCTCTCTTTGTCACAGTTTCCTGAGCTCCCGCCGCTGACGACATCGACCCTTGGAGCCCTGGTTCCTGCGGTGAGTCCTGGTTCCCCCTTGCACCTCAAGTAACCTGGTCAGAGAAGCAGCGCCCGGGGCAGGGGGGTCTCCCTGTCCCTTCCTCCACAGACACATCATCTCAGATGTCCCACGGACTTGAACGAGCTCTGACTTCGGTCCACAACTGGGAACAGCAACACTCCAGAGCCCAGTTTGTCACCCTGTCTTCTGCAGCTCTCCTGGGTCACGGACGAGCCATGGGGCTGCCCCATCTGCACGGATGTGGGGCTGTCGGCTCCTCCGGCCAGGACAAGATGCTCTCAGCAGGGCTCAGGGCTTGGCTTCACCCCAGCCAGCTGAGACACCGATTGTTGGACTGGAGCAATTCAGGATCGGATCTGTCCCCTGAGCGCAGCACGGCACACGTGCTGCCGGAGCAGGCAGCCTGCTCTGTGGTTCCTGGTTGCAGCACCATTTGTGCTCCTGCCAGCAGAAACTTTCTATTTTTGGCTGTTGACAGGTTTTCAAAGCATACCCCGAGTCACATGAATTGCTGCTGAAAATTGCAGTCTCTGAAGCACCGGTGGTGACCTTAAAGAAAAATAAAGGTGTGATCCAGCTCAGGGCTACAGCAGAGGTGATGGTGATCCACTCAGATGATCTCCAGAAGTCTCTCTGCCTTCTGAATGTCGTATGTATGAACAACCCATGCAGAAATTCCTCCTGCAGTTTCCCCCTCCCCACACAGCCGGCACGGGGGTGCCCGTGGATGGGACCTGCACCCGACGTGACACGGCTGGGCAAGGGCTGGAGGAGCGACCCCTGCCCTGAGCTCTCTCTTTGACCACAGGATGCCTCCTTGCTGGCCCAGTTTTCAGTTGAGGACAACAAACTGAAGATCAGAGTCAGCCTGGAGAAGTAGGACACTGGTCTTCATCTGGGGGGTGGCTGGGGGTGGCCATGGACATGGGACCTCTTGGGCTGCGTGACGATGAGGGCATCGGCAGGTCTGGGTCAGCAGAGGAACGCCTGGACTTTACTCACCTCTGCTTCCTCCTGCAGGACTGGTCTCTCCTTGGTGTCTTCATCCATCGGTGATTTTGATGTAAGAGCACAAACAGCCTCAGCACATGTAAAATCTATTGCAGAAAGCAAAGTGCTGGTAGATACTGGCTTGGGAGAAATAAGGGCCAGTTACGGTGTAATGGTTGTGTTGTACTTTGGATAGCACCTTCCTGTCACCTCTGGGGATGGATTTTTTTTTCATGGATGATCCATGAGCAATTTTCAGAAAAAATCCTCACTGAGAGGGAGAGGTTTTGGGTCCTCAGTGAACCACAGACCAACCCACACATGTCCATGACATCCCTGTAGGACGTGCTGGGGGAGGCTCATCCTGGTGCCTCACAGGGGATGATGGCAAAAGTTGGGAGGAATCCTGGGCTCTCCTGCTGCAGGAGACCTGTGGACAAAGCGTGGCTGGCTTCCAGCGGGCAGCCGGGGGGAAAGGGCCCGTGGAATGGCATTATTTTGGGACTAAAAATTGGCCATAGAATGCTCAAAGTCCAATTTCTGTGAAATCGGGAGTCTGCATTAGCTGGGTGTGGAGCTGGAGCACTGGGGGTTCAGGTTGGGTTTAGCAGGTGTGAGCGGAGCATCCCCACCTGCCCACAGTGAGGCTGGGCTGACTGCGGGACCGGGACTGGCAGCAGCACTACGTGACCCCTCTCCACATTGCAGGTCTCGCTCCTGAAGATGCTCGTTGGCCAGATTTTCGACGTTGCCTTCCTGCCTGCAATGAACAGTAAGGGACTCTTACACCCGGTCCGTGTGTTGGTGTGTGCTGGGCTGTGCGCTCTGCGGCAGTTTCTGGAGGTGTAACTCACCTCGCTGTGTGGAGTTGCCCAGACGTGGGTCCAACATGCTGGGGGAGGCTTGTTGCAGGTGGCAGCATCTTGCCGGGAGGTGAACCCCCACATCGTGGAGCAGGGGCCTCGCAGCCCCCTCACAGGGCAAGAGCAAACAATGTGTGTTGCCGAAACGCCAAGTCCCACCACACAAAACCTTTCTGGAGAGCCTTGCTGGCGGAGGGAGGGGTTTGCACGCAGGGAGGATGGTGTTGGGGACCGAGCCCTGGGCAGGAGCTCGGCAGTGACCCCCCCTCCTGCAGCACTGAGCTGGCTTGTGACCCGCAGGCGTGCTGGGAGTGGGGGTCCCCCTCCCCAGGCTGCTGAACATCGACTTCACCAACGCGGACATCGACGTCATCGAAGTAAGTGCTCGGGTGTTCCCTGAGGTTCATCCACCAGCTCCTCAGCTCCGCGCCAGAGAAAAGGCAGCGCCCGTCGCTTGCGCAGAGGATGGTGAGAGTGAAGGTGACCCCTTTGCTTCACCAGGATCTCATGGTGCTGTCGGCGTGAGCGGGGGACACCGGGCTGGGAAGGGACCCCTGGTTCGCCCTGTCCACCCCCGGAGGGATGGGAGCCTGCCTGCCCGAAGGACCCCCACCGCATTTCTCACCCTACCTTACACAGCTTGGTCTTTTCCCTGCAAATGTGGCATCCTGTCTACATTGTTTGGAACAGAAGGAACACAGGTGTTTTTTGCCTCCAAATGATGTGTTTTGGACTCTTTGGTGGATGCTCAGAAGGATGTGGGTGTATTTGGCATTCTCACGCTCGGGTTTAATGAAGTCCAGCCCTCTCTGCAGCCACAGCGGGTGCTCAAGCCTGTACAGGTGGCTGGTTCTGGTGAACCCCAGGGACTCAGGCCAGACCCTGCTGTGCTGGGGGTCTGGCTGCGGGGGGTGAGAGGCCCATAGCCCCCTGCCTGCTTGCCCAGCCCCAGCTGTGCCCACCCGACACCCAGCTCAGGGTGGGCAGGGAGCTTCCTCCCAGCAAACACTGCGTTAGACCCAGATGTGTCGGCCTCTTCTCAGGGCCTGGACCCAAAGCCGTGGGGTCTCTTGGTCATCTGGAGGATCCTCACACCAGCACCTGCCCTGGGCTTTACTGGGGCTTTGTCCCGGGACGCTTGGGGACATGGGGGTAATTCACCCATCGATGCTGGTGAACTCTGCATGAACCACACGGTTTATTTGTGCCCAGGCTCTGTCCTGCGGTTCAGCTGCCTGTTGAAGCAATGAAGCCTTTGCTAATTGAAGGCTCTAAAGCCGCCTGTTGCTCCTGGGGTGACAGGGAATAGCTGGGAGGGCTGTAATATCATTGCCCATGGGACTGTCCTGCCCCTGTCCAGCCCAAATCCACCCTGAAAACCACCTGGAACCTCAGACTCGGGTTTTTCTGTCATCTTTCATGTTCCTTTTCTCCTTTTCCCTTCCTCTCTGTATTTATTTCCCCATTTTCTTTTATTTGTTGTCTCTCAAGACTCCTTTAAACTGCCAAGATCTTTCTTGGAGGCACAAGCAATCTCCTGCCTACCTCTGGGTGACAGGCAGTTTTCACGGCACAGCTGGTATGCTGTAAATCCACACACTCTTTAGTTTGTGATAACTTTTTTTTTAATCAGCCTTGTGCTGTTTCTGTACATAATTAGCTCATTGGGAGGTAATTGTTCACCTCTCACTGTCCTCAGATCCTTGTGCCCTGCTGAATATGATGGAGCATCCTTCGGAGAGGGGCTGCCCCAAACCATCCCTGGGACCCTCGGCTCAGCCAGAGACCCAGGAGCACCCCCAGCCCCCATGACATCCCCCCTCACCCTGGCCGCTCTCGTAGGAACCAGGGGATGGTCTGGGATCTGCGTGTCCCATGGAAATTCAGAGATGCAGAGAGGAGAGGGAGGCAAGCGAGGGATGACAGGTTTCCATCTCTCTGCCTCAGCACAAGGGCTGCCCTGAGCTGGACACGGCTGCTGCTGCGGCCGCCTGGCAGACACGGCACCATCGGCACCACGGCCGTGGCCACGCCAGGCCCCCGCGGCACGCACAGACCTGGGGATGGCCCTCGCGGGGGGTCTGGGGCTTGCAGGGGTGCGCGGAGGATTTGCAGCCGGGGGCTGTCGGGTGCCAGCACCCTCCTGCTCCGCTCTGAGCCACTTTGGGGGAGCAAAGTGAGAGAGACACTGAGCAGCAGCAGCAGCCACCGGTGCCGTGGCCATGGCCAGCCACGCTGGGCCACGTGCAAGCAGCTGCGTGGTGCTGGGCTGGGTGGGACAGGAGCCAGAGCAGGACACGAGCCCCTGCCCCAGCACCGGGGGGCTGCTGTGCTGGACCCTCAGACCTGGCTGCCCCAGGTGTGCGGGAGCAAGTCAGAGGAGACAAGAAGGGACAAGCCCTGGGGAGCGGGGTGGCAGGAGAGCCGATGGGCACCGCACCCATCCCCAGGGAAGGGGTGAGTCGCCGGGCTGCTCCGGCGCTGCTGGGCACGGTCCAGCGCTGTTACGTGTGGCGTTCGGGGTCAGGCCGGTGCAGGGTTCACACTCGACAGCCAGTGAAAGAGGAACGATCCCTGCCTCAGCCCTGCCCGGCCGTGCCTCGTGCCCGCCGAGGGCTGTATAAGAGCTGCTGGCACCGGGGGCTGAGCGGCACCGCAGCGGCGAGGGGCTCCAGGTAAGCGCCATCACGGGACCGCGGCCACAGAGCTCCGCTCCCATGGGCGACCTACAGCAAAGGGTAACTCGCTTTGAAAGCAAGAATTTTAATGATGTTTTCCTTTGATTTCTGTAGCAGCATTTAATCATTTATGAAAATTAATTTTTAAAGCTGGTGAAGCTCTTGCTTGTCACATTCCACGTTTATTTTTGTTGTTGTTAAGTTTGTTAGAATGACTAAGCTAGCAGAAAGGACTAGGGGTTTTTTTCATGATCTTGGTGACCAGAATTCAGAACAATTTTCAGCTTATCTGGTCTCATCTCAGCTGGTATAAAATAAGTGTTTATCTGCAAAGCCATACATGCATTTTGCATGTGCAAGCTGTTCAGCTCACTTAAACGCGTGTGACCAAGGAGGCAGCAACCTGATAGATATTGTTAACAACTGCAGAGAGAGTTGTCTACTTTGTCACGTATTCTCTCAAAGAGCTCTTCTAAAAAACCTGCCAACCATTTTGGTATCCTTTTACAATGCTACGCACGTCTTGCAGAGACCCTCCAACAAATCCCACTGATTTTATTTGACACGATTTTCAATAGAAGCTGCTCAAGCCTCTATCTTTCTCTCCTGTTCAATAATCACAGCTACAGGAGCTGTGCATCATTACATGCTGATCAAAGGGAAAATGTAAAAGACAGTCTAGTGAATTAAAGTCTAATTTAATTGTGCCAAGAACTGTCATAGAGGGATTTTTTTAAAGTATCTGGAACAGATAAAGAAGTTGTTCAGCCTGACCTAAATAATGTTATTTCTCAGTGCTGAACCTCTGCAATCCGCAGCCTGCACGTTGTTTTTCTCAGAAGACACAAGCCGGGGTGTCCAGCCCGGGACTGGGCTGTGCAGGCAGCTGCTCCCTTAAACTGGGACATATGGCAGCGCTTCAGCGGGCTCCTCTTTTCATTTCTTTGCAAACACCTTTCTGTGCATAAACAAACACTTCACAGCGTTGGTTGCAACCCCAAGAAGTCCAGCTCATATGGGAACATGAGCTCCTTGAAGGTGTTTTCTTTTGACTAGAGGCAGATCAAATACAGGGAAAATGAGTTCTTTTCATAGCCTGAATGGAACAAGATGAGAAAAACAAACAACCTGCCCACGGAAAAGTGAGTCTGATTCTGGCTGTGCTTTGAGCTTTAATAACGCAAGGTGTTTTTCATAACAGGGAGAAGGACACGACTTTGACACACACCATTTTTTATCCAGCTGTGCCCCTTTGAGCGTTCTTCTTTCAGGGCCGTTTTGGAGCAGTTGGAAGCCATCCGTCTCTCTCAGTACAAGGTCCTCACGCCTCATCTCCATCCCTCTTGCCCTCTTTAAAATGGCAATTTCTCCCTCCAAGCTTCCTGACGATGTCAGGCACCCAGCTCTGCAGCGGGGTGGCCCAGCCAGGCATGGGGACAGCAATGACCCTGGAGTGGCTCGTCACCGTGGTTCTGTTACTCCCTGATAATCAGAAGCTGTTTGGCCTTTCTGGGTGGGAAAAGGGTGCTGAGGGTCTGGGCTGGTCCCCCGGGGCTGGGGGGATGGTGCCTGGGGGCTGCATGTCCGGGGGGACCCAGGCTGGAGCACATGAAGGATGGAGAGTCAGACCAGTGCCCTGGCTGCTGATTCTGATGTGGTGGGACTGGTGCTTGGGCTGATGTGGGTCTCTCCACAGGTGCTGGGTCAGGAGATGTTGCCCTTCTGGTGTCTCGTCCTTCTTGGGGGCCTCCTGCCCCCCTCCCAGGGTCTCCTCAACCTGCGCAGTGTCCTTGGGCTGAGCCCAGTGCAACCCAAAGACGGTGAGCTCAGAGGTTTTCCGTGTTTCCCAGGGGAGTGTCATGGCACAGGTGTCCTACCTCGGTCCTGGTGTGTCCTGTGCCACCTCAGGCTCATGGAGGGTCCTTCTGCTCATCAGGGACCTGACTCCTGGCAGGCTCAGCTCCACGGGGAACCCTTATTTGCGCAAGGGTGCTCAGGGCTCCCCGTGAGACCTCACAAGCAGGTCAACCTAATGTAGCTGAACCAACCTTTCTTGTCAATGAAACCTTTGCAACAGTGGAAGTCTGATTAGTAACTGGGACTTGCTTGGTGCAGGTCTGCTTGGTACTGGTCTTCTCGGCAGTGAAGGTCTCATCAGCGGAAAAGGTGGATTGCTTGACACAAGCCTTCTTGGTGAAGGTGGGCTACTTGGTACCGGCCTCCTTGGCAGTGGAAGTCCGAGTGGAAAAGAAAGTGAAAGTCCTCTTGATGCAGGAAATAAATCCAGCAGATCTGGGGTCCTTGGCACAGGCCTCCTAGGTGAGAAGGGTCCGCTTGGCATGGGTGTGCTTGGGAGAGGAGGGCTTCTGGGCAGTGAAAGCCAGAGCAGTAATGGAGGTCTGCCTGTTGCAGGAGGACAACCTCGCAGCAGTGGTCTGCTCGGCACAGGCATTCTTGGTGGGGAAGGCCTCGGCAATGGTGTCCTTGGTGAAAAAGGCCTCAGCAATGGTCTCCTTGGTGAAAAAGGCCTCAGCAATGATCTCCTTGGTGGGGAAGGCCTTGGCAATGGTCTTCTTGGTGGAAAAGGCCTCGGCAATGGTCTCCTTGGTGGGGAAGGCCTTGGCAATGGTCTTCTTGGTGGAAAAGGCCTCGGCAATAGTCTCCTTGGTGGGGAAGGCCTTGGCAATGGTCTTCTTGGTGGAAAAGGCCTCGGCAATGGTCTCCTTGGTGGAAAAGGCCTTGGCAATGACCTCCTTGGTGGGGAAGGCCTTGGCAGTGGTCTCCTTGGCAATGGACTCCTTGGCAATAAAAGCCTTCTTGGAGAGAAAGGTCTGCTTGGCACAGGGCTGCTTGGAAAAGGAGGTCTCCTAGGCAATGGAAGTCTACTTGGTCTTGATGGTCTTCTGGGTGGAGGACTGCTGGGTGAAGGAGGACTGCTAGGTGGAGGACTGCTGGGTGAAGGAGTCCCTCACACATCAACACGCTTTGCCTGGTAAGTCAGAGCAGAAGCACAGCGGTGGTGTTCACTGTAGGGTAACAAATAACGTCCAGAGGATGGGCTCCCCTAAAGGGCTGCTCCAGGTGTCCAGATCCTCCCTGTTATACAAACCACCAGTCCTGGGCTCACAACTCACGTGAGGAGCTGCGACAGGGGAATTCCAGTCAGAGATGGGAAAAATCTTCCCCATGGGAGTGATGTGACAATGCAGTGGGCACCTCAGGAGGTGGGGACATCTCTGCTCTTGGAGATGGTCAACACTCAGGAGGACACAGCCCTGGGCAACCTGACCGTGCTTTGAAGTTGGCTTTTCTTGGAGCAGGGGTTGGCCCTTCCCCATCTTCACTTTTAACTCGGAATATCCACATCGGTAGCAGGTCAAACGATGAACAGGAGGGAGAGATGGGACTCTAGGATCTGCTCCTGATGATCCTGCTATCTCAAGGCGGGTTTGCTTTGGTGTCAACCCCCAGGTTGAAGGCGCTGAACCTCGAGAACATCCGAGTGTCGTGGAAGGTCCTTCGCGGGAGTGAGATTGTGCTAAACCTGTACTCGAAGCTGGTGTTCCGCTTGCCAGGGTGAGCAGGGCTGGTGAGCGAGACAGCAGAGAGAGGCCATGTGCCTCTGAGGGTGCTGGGGAGGACAGGATGTTCCTGGGTGCTGGAGAAATATCCCCAAATGTGGAGCGAGGGGCTGGTGAGGAAAGCTCTGCACTGTGCTGCTGCCTCTCCCTGGGCACATTTCCAGCTGCCCTCGCTCCAAAGACTTGATCTCAGTCTGTGGTGGCTGGCAGAGGCAGTGACCCTCCTGTGGACAAGGTGTTGGAAGCAACACACCCAGAAGGCTCCATGATCCTTCATCTCGACTTGTCCTTCTTCCCCTGAAGTCAGAACTGTCCTGGAAAACTCTCTATGCCTGTTTGTACACTGGGACTTCAATGATCTGCTAAGAGGACCAGGAGCCTAATGGAAGCCCTGAGACTAAAACATTGTCCCAGCTGAGTCCAAGCTTGCAGCTCAGCCACAGATCCCCCACTTCCATGCTGCTTTGGTTTACTCCATAACCCTCCAAGCCACTTCCTTATTTTTCAGGATTTTTCACTTTCTGAGCGGATCCTCGGTAGAAACAAACATCACATCCCACATCGCACTGACCCAAGACACCCCTGGTGACCTCAAGTTAGTGATTAAGGATTGCAGAAACCTGCTCGGTGGCTTCACTGTCAACCTGCGGAAGGGGTGAGTGTGGGAGCGGTCACCGTCCCCGGGCTTGTGCCACGCACCGAGCTGCTGCTCTCACAGAGGCCCCGCAGTGATCTGCAAGGACAGATCCACCACTCGCGGGAGCCGAGCCCGACCTTCCTGTGCTGAGCTGGGACTCGACCGTGGCCCTCGGCGTAGGGCTGCTGGAGGCAGGTTTCGCCCTCCCTCAGCCCCGACCTGCCCAGCCAGGCTCCAGTTTCCAAACTTGAGACCACCCAGCGCTTCACAGAGAAGGTGAATTCAGCAAAAATCTCAGGGGCAATGTGCAGAATAAATGGCAGCTCTGTTATCCAGCCATGAGGAAACCACGGGATTTCCTCATAGAAAAGCAAATTTTTTTTGAGAAACCTGCAAGGGGATGGGACATTGGCCTGTGCACGAGGAAGCAGTGACACTAACGGGCAGGACGAGCCGTGGGTCAGCTCTTCACAAGTTTGCAGTGGGGCGAAATTTCAGTCCCAAATCTAGACACAGATTTGCAGTTTAGCAAACAGATTTTAAGAACCAGATAACAAAGCCCTGAGTATCTGTAATTCCTGCTAAAGCCTGGGGGAGCTGTGGGCTCGCGGCATCTTTTAACCAGAGATAAGAGAAGCCAACGGGTGCTCCTCTTCGGTGCTCGCGGTGCCGCAGACCAGCAGAGGAGTTCAGATTTGTCTCGATGCTGAGCCCTGGGTTTTGACAACTTCCCTGGTAATTTTTGTCTTTTTTTTTTTTTTTCCCTTTCCAGCTTACTCACCAATCTGGTGAGCAATTTGCTGAACTCTTCTCTTCAGACTCTCGTACCTGCACTGGTGAGTGCCTGGAAATCCTTTGTTGTAAGAAGCTGCACTTCAATCAAAATTAGTGCTCTTGCCATAATTGTCCAGCAGATTTACACATCCATACGTGTATTTATGTGCATGCACAGACACAGGCCCACATCCCATAAGTGAATTCTGCAAACTTCCTTGATCTGTCTTACAGTCAGAATTTATTTGTTAGAAGTAATTCAAATTCCATCATGCAACGTTACGGGATAATTTGTCACCAATTGCTTTCTGAAAGGCCTTCTGGTGCCGAGACGGTGCGGTAAGCAGAAGCGACAGCCTCACTTAGAGGAAAGGTGCTTGTTAGAAAATCTTTTATTCTGTTAAATAGAACCTGTGCCGTTCTGAGAGGAGGGCTGAACAATTTATATTGCTCTTTTTCCATGGAGGAAACTATGCTCTAGGAGCTGATTGTTCCATCTTGATTTAAAGTCTCTGAAACCCCAGCGATGTTGGGGACACACCTTGCTACCCCCATGATATTCTCACCAAGGTTGTGCCACTTGTTACCGTTGCAGCTTTGCCCATTAGTGAATATTTGGGTCAGCATCATCAATATTAAACTACAATTCCTCAACCGTAAGTCATTAAATTTTCTTTTCTATATCAATTTTTAGAGTGACACTTGAGTTCTGTGTGTCTAGCCCTCTCCCCAGGCAGCGGGTGTCCTCAGGAGAGCCGGAGCCGTGGGAGCGGGAGTTGCTCTGCAGGGAGCAGGAACAGCTCCGCTCCCGCCAGCAAAGCTGCTGTGGGTGGCACAGTCCTGGCTCACCCCCCCGCTGCCTGACATCATGAAAGCGTCACGATCCTGCTGTTCTCACGGTTGTTTTTCTAACTGGGGCCAGACCCAAGCTGCTGCCAAGAGAGGCGGCTCTGCCAGGACCCCCTGGTTTGCAGCCCCTCAGAGCTGGGGGGGGGGTTTCCCCACACAGACACAGTTGCTGCTTCGTTGCAAGCGGCGTGGTCCCCATTTACCCCAGACATTTCTTGTGCAATGAGACATGCACCAGATACCCCCAGGACAGCGGCTTTCATGGGACCTTTGGCCCCTGGGAGGTTTGAGCCCCGTGGGAAGGACGGGGGGGTTTTTCCTTCACTGGGCTCCCCCAGCCCCTGCCCGCTGCTGCGCTCAGACAGGCCCCCAGGCAGCAGCTGGATCTGCCCAGCCCTGACGGCTTCTCCCCCTGCCCAGGTGTCATCTCCTTCGGGCTCCTGGGCAAAGTCTACTCTGCCCTCTCCAACTTGCCGGTGACGTCCGGGCAGTTTGTGGAGCTGGATTTGCAGGTACGGCCGTGTCCCAGCCCTGTCCCCGCACGCTGCCCACCCTCCTGCCTGCCGCAGCCTCGCACTCACAAGCTTTAACGCCTCCTTTTTTTTTGCAGAATTCCCCGTTCCCAAGCGTTTTCATCGATTGGCTGCTTCAGAGTAAGTCCAGCCCGATGCTGTGATGGGGATCCATCCGTGCTGACACCTGTGAGCCAGAATGGGCCAAGAGTGGGGAGCGGGTCCCCGCGGCCCCGGGGGGGCAGCCAAACCCACAGGCTGCTGACGCATCGCAGGGTGGTCCCACAAAGCACTTGCACCCCTCACGGTGCTGTGGGGCAGTCGGGGTCCCTGGTCCCTGGAGACACCCCCCAGCACAGGCACGGGCAGGTTTGCCCCTGAGCAGCAGCTCTGGGCATGCGGTGGCAAGACAAAGTCTGTGCGCTCGTACTTATGCCCTGCACAGCCCTGGAAAAGTCACTTCACCTCTCATAAAAGGATTTAATAATATTTACTTAATAGGAGTGAATAATGGTCCTCAGGATGCTGTGAGGATTAATTAATATTTGCAGAGGTGATTGGAAGAGCTTCCAGCCTCATATGCATGCAAAGTTAATATATAGAGGAGGGAAGGAAGAGTTGGAAGCCGTCCCAGCTTCCCCAGAGGCGTATTCCTCAGGGCACTAAATCATCTCTGCCCATAAACGGGGGCTCTCAGGCCGCCGGTGCTTTGGGCACTGCAGAGCCCGGCGCCGTGGTTGGGGCTGTGGGGGCTCAGGGGGGCCAGGGGGCCAGGGGCTGGAGTGCACTGACCTGGGCCCCTCTCCCCCAGCCACAGGCATCGATCCCGGGAGCATCCCGTAGCCGCGGGGCCAGCAGCACCGTGGGGCCGGCAGTGCCGTGGGGTAAGGATGGTTTGTTGGCCAGGGCCTGGCTCAGAGCTCTGCTGCCGGCCGTGCCAGTGACAGTGCGGATGCCTGGGCTGGGTGTGGCGAGCCCACCAGGGCTGACCCTGCTGCCTGGTAGCGGGAGGCAACGGGGGAGCACGGGGCTGCCACTGCAAGCTCACCTGCTGCCCGAAACCTCAGCTCCGGCATCTGCCCAGGTGACCCCATGGGCGATTCCCACCACTGCGCCCCGAGGAGGGAAGGGAGGAAGACGAGTCGATACACAGAGAACAGACCTGAAAATGGAACAACCCAACTAAGAAAACTCTCTACTTCTTCTGCATCACATTTCAGCCTTGTCAGACTTCAGTGTTTCTGTCCAGCCCAGGGTTAGCTGTGCCCATGGGTGGCCATGCTGATGGTTAGCCACTGATGATGGTTAGCCATGCTGATGGTTAGCCATTGATGATGGTTAGCCATTGATGATGGTTAGCCATTGATGATGGTTAGCCATGCCAATGATGCTGCTGGCAGCGGACCCAGAGGCAGAAGCCCTGGGTCATGCCCACGTGCCCTCCCCGTGCCATGGCCACAAGCCACTCACCACGGCAATCCCTGACAAAGGTTCTGCCCTGACCCTCCCGCCCTTCCTCACGCACACCAGAGTTTCACCCAGATCAGGGCTGTGGTTTGGGCCAGGTAATTGCTCAGCACAGGGGACACTTTCCTGGTGCTGGACCCAGACAGCCTGGCTGGTGGGGGCGGTTTGGTCTGCGCGCAGCTGGCCCGTGGGAATTTTGTGAGCTTGGACCAACTGCCCCAAATTCCCATGCAGGGAAGAGAGAAAAGGACAAACACTGATGAAAGGTAAATGCTTTGTCTTTGCTCTCCTTCTGCTTCTTGATTAGTTTACCATTTCAAAAGGAAATTTTGCTGTTTCCAGTGATTTTATACTGTTAAAAAGAAGGCAAAAAAGGCCCAGAGTCTAATCCAGACGTGTACTTAGCTGATTTGTTCCCAAACAGTTATGCTTTGAACTGATCAGAGTAAATGCTATCCTGTCTTGTAATCTCCAAGTGGATTTGGGTGTGTTGCATTGTGGGTGAGGTGGATTCACATCCCTTCTGTTACTCCTTACAATAAAAAGGATTTTTCTTCATCTGCATTCAGCACGGGATTTGGTTTCTTTCCAAACTGCCGAAGGATTTTTGCATTTGCAAGGGTTTTGTTATTTATCTCTCCTATCAGCTACAGGAGTAACTCACATGCAAAGAATATTTAATAGATGAGTCTGATGGAAAGGTGGGGAACCACGACAAGCTGCAGCCCCAGAGCTGAGCCTAAGCCCTGCCCAGCCCTGACAGACCTGTGCCTCTCTCGCAATTTAAAGTAGCTACAGAAATGTGGTCAATGTGAGAAATAAATATTCCCCTCATTTGTATTTATGCAGATTTATTCTGCCCTTGTCCCTGAGCTGCTGGTTCTTTTATTCTCTATTCTTGCTCTCTGCTTGTTGCCAGCGAGCTGGGAGCTGTTTGACATGAACAAACACATCCCTGGGGCCCCGCTGGGGCAGCCCCCCCCGGACTGAGGCCGGGACCCCCAGGACCCCGGGGCTGAGCAGGCAGCGACGGCCAGCGAATTTTTGGGTGCAGGAGGAGCTCGCTTCTGGCCACGGTGGCTTGTTGGCTGTTCCCCACATCGAAACACATCCCGGGGGTGGCTGTGCTGCAGCCCCCGCGCAGAACGGCTGCACGGCGAGAGCCGCCTCAGCCAGTGCTGGACGCCCGAGCCCGGCAGCCTCCATTGCCGCCGGCACGGCACCGTGTGCGCCAGCCGCTTCCCAACGCCCGCGTTGGCTCTGCTGGGACGCACCAACACCCTCCTCTGCCTCCGCCCTTCCCGGGTCCCTCTGCCCAGGGCCCCAGAGCCCCCGTGCCCAGGGCCAGGGCTCCTGCTCCCGTCTCGGTGACTTGCTTCTCACATTTATGCTCAACTTTTTGCAGCTGGTGACGTGGCCACCGGCAGCATTCTGCAGCGTGTGTGCTGCCCCACCACAACCTGCCCCAGCCCCGGCGGCCGGTATCGAAGAAAAGAAAAGAAAAAGAAAAGGTGAAGAAAAGAGGAGAGCTGAAGACGTTGGGAAGTGGGAGGTGGTGGGTGCCAGCAGCCGGGAGCCACAAAGAGCAGCACATGCCGCCGGGAGCGCAGCGCCAGCTCAGGGTGAGCATTTCCAGTGCAGACCCCAGCCCACGCCACCGCCCCCCCCACCGGGACCCTGCGCTGCCTCCTTGTCCCCAAAGCACCGGCCTGACCCCATCCAGTCCGGGGCTGCCAAAGAGCCGCTGGCTGGCACGTCCCTGGCCCCTGTAGCTGGCTCTAGTGAAACTTCACATCTGACCTGGTTTTGACAGAAAGTGGGGTTTTTTTGTATGAAGTTGGCTCTGCGCAGAAGCCAGAGCTCTGCCAAGCAGCAGTGGCTCTGGGGAGGAAAGGCTCAGCTGGAGGAGTGAAGATCTCCTGTGTAGCTGATTCAAAAATCAAGTACTTCAGCTCAAATTCCCCATAGAATTATTTGATTTGTGAGCAAAAGCTCTCAGTTTTCTTTTTTGTGAAAGACCAAAATTTTCACTGGGGAAAGACCGTTTTCCTGTAGCCTAACCTATAGCTCCTGCACGCTGTGGCTGAGCATTCAGGAGTCTAAATGTTCCTCTAAACACCTCGGAGTTTCCCGCTGCCCTTTTCACAAGTCAGTGGGGTGACTGAGGTGCCCCAAATGTCTGGGGGGGCCCCAGCCTCTCCTCCTGCCCCTGCTCCTTTTATCCAGCTGCAGCAGCCTGCGAGTGAGCGATGCCCTGAGCGGGGGGCAGGAGGCCACCCCCACCCCGCCAGTTAAACACAGAAGTACCGACACCTTCAAGCTGCGGTGACCAGGACATCCCTCCTGCGGTGAGCACCGTCGTGCCGGGGGCTCGGGGACATCGGGCTTGATGCCAATGAGCTGCTGCGTGTGCTCAGCGAGCGGGCGGGCTGCAGAGGGACGGCAGGGAGGGTGGCATCGCCTTGGCCCACGCTGTCTAACGCAGCACCTCGCCGGGCATGTCGGGTTTCCAAGCGCTAAGGAAACAGATAGAAGGTGCCAGTTCCCCGGCTCACTGGCTGTGAATAATTGCAGAGACAGGTGTAAAGGTTTCCTTGGTAATCCTAGAACCAAAACGCCACAAAGCAAATCCTTCCAGCCGGCGCGGTGCCATGGGGGTGGCTCCCACCAATGCTCCCGCAGAGCGAGGGGTGGCCGTTGGCCACCACAAGCCTCATGGAGCTGGCGGCTCCGGTTTGACACTCCAATATTGATGTAAAATGGTGCTGCAGGGGCCATCTCTGCCGCTGGCACCGCCTGGCCCCGGTGTGCGACTTGGGGTCAGTTCAGACCCCTGCGAGCCCCATTTACAAGGTCACCAACGTGGGTTTGTGCTGGATTTCCCCAGCTGGCGCCCAGGGGTGCCATGGAGGGGTGGGGGACACCCAGAGGCCCCTCTCACCCCACCCATTCCCCCGCAGCGGCTGGGACACAGGGCCTGTCCCTCGCGGTGGCTGCTGGCAGGGAGGGACGTTGGGCGGACGCCGGGCAGAGCCCCTTGGCCTTCGCAGGGTTTGCTCGGAGAACACGCCAGCCCGCTCTCATCCAGCTTCTGTTTGCAAAACAGAAAAACACGAGGTCTGGGACGGCCGGGTGAGGGTTTACTTTGGCCCACGTAAATGCAAAACCCTGACGGCAAACAGCGGCCTCAGCTTTTACAGTGGCTCTGCTTCCCGCTCCCGTCAGGTGCGTTGTTACAGGGGAGCGCCCAGCCCTGCCTGGGGACAGCAGGACCGGGCATCTCCCAGGTTCTCCACCGAACGAGGGGCGGGAAGAGCCCAGGGAGGATGGTGACAAGGGGCAGGGCGAGCGCCTGGCGAGGGCGAGCGGTGGGAGGACGAGCACTGAGGATGCTGGAGCTCGGTTTGTCCCCCCGGCCCCGGAGCGTTGTCCTGCTGCCCGGAGGATGCCGGGTCTCTGCCGGCCGGTGCTGTTGCTTCTGTGCTTTCTTCTGAGCACGGGATGGGGAAAGTTTTCTCACCAACAGTAAAAGGGCTTTTCAAAATGGAGTTTTGATCAAGAAATCATGGGAAGAATCTTTTTTTTAAAATACCAGAGTGTTTCAATTTTTTAAGGAGAAACTGTTTTTTTAAGTGCCTACTGTTTTGTTCTGACAGCTTCAAAGAAAGCCTCCCACTATTCTTTTTCAAACTTGCTGTAATTAAATGACAGAAGGACAACATTTTAAAAAGAAAGAAGAAACAGGTTAAAAGAGGAGGCTAAATAACCCAAAGAGAACAGAACATCTTGTTTAGGCTCAAAATCCCTGTATCAGCCCGAGCAAAAGTGAATCTTGTTTTTGTTTCTGCGCTTCAGCCATTACCCTTGGTATCGTCATGGATGCAGAAAGGGGAGGAGGACAATTCTGTCTGGCTTTTCATTTCCACAGCAGTGCGCTGAATATTAATCAGCCTAAACCCAGTGCTGTAGGCACTGCTGCAAATTACCCGTTCTGCAGTTGGTTGTAGTTTGCTGTGTAATTTTTGCATGTGAGCCAACAGCAGGGCCTGGGCCAGCTGATCCCCCCCCGTGACCCGACCTTGCAGATAGCAGCCACACCACGAGCAGGAGCGTCCCCGGAGCACCCTGATAGCTCTATTAGAAATGCCACTGTGCATCAGGCTGGTGTCATACCAGGGTTTCCTTTCAAGGAATCAGGCACCTTTCCCCTACTCGTTAATGTGAGCAGTGTATGAAGGGAAATGAGGTTCGTTCCTGCATTAATCTTCTCCCCACGTGGCCGACCCAGCCCCCCCGCCTCGCCCCACGCGAGCGAATGAAGCCCAGGGAATGCCTTTTCCTGGTCTTAAGGAGACTTAGGGTGTTTCCAACACCAATGGGCTTTGCTTTTGACACCGCTGAAGGTACAATGAGAAAATCCCTGAAGCTGAAAGCATCGGCCGGGCTGGCACGGCCTGTCCCCGTGCTCCCAGCAGCAGCTCCCACCAGCCCGGCTGCTTGGACCCAGCGGGAACAGAGACCCTGGTCATGGGCCCCTTTGAAATAGTGTGAAATGATTCCCTTTCACTTCCAATTTCCTAGAGGAAGTTCTGCTAACGGGCACAGGAAGCCCCGCACCATCCTGCTGCAGCTGGAACATTACAAGAGCCCCCCCCCCCCCCCAGGCTCCTGCTGCGGGGGGGCCACCAGCTCTGGCCACGCCACGATCTCCCCTCCGTGGGTCAGCGGCCGACGGCGGCTCGGCCAAATCACCACGTGCAGGGCTGCGCTTCCACTGGCTGTCGGCTTTTCCTGAGTTTCCCCGCTAGCAGCGATAGATGCAGTGAGAAAGAGCAGCTGGTACCTCTCACCCAACAAACTTTCGGGGGAGCAGAAGGGGCCGGGGGGGTCCCTGCGACAGGGGAGGCTCCGCACGGGGCAGCCGTGCTGCCGGGGTCCGTCCCTCTGCACGCAGCGCACAGCTCCCCGCCGAGGGCGGCTTTGCTCTCTGAAATTCTGACATTTTAGGCAAAATGCTGTTTTGAATCCTACTCTGTTGTTTGATCCTGTGAATTCTCCAGGTAAAACATCAACGTTCCTGTTAATCTCCAGGCTGACCATGGACCATGAGCAGACGCCCAGCTCAGCAGCATTCCCAGAGTTGGCGGCTGCTCCAGCTCCCCCCGCATCCTGGAGCCACCCTGCCCGGTCCTGCCCCACGGGAAATCAGAGCTGAGAGGTGCCTCTAGCCCTGGGGCTACTGGCCAAGGGCTGGAGCCGCTGCTCGGGTGCAGGATCGGGCACACGGGGAGCCAGGGTGAGGGAGCCTGCGGGTGGGGGCACAGAAAGTCTTTCTTTTTCCCAGAGTCTGATACAGCTGTTCGAACGCACTGCACCACCTCATGGGAGGAATTTTAATTCCTCTATTGACTCATGCTCCTGAGAGCACCCGGCGTGGCAGCGCTCAGCTGGGGTTAGAGGGATGCAGAGAGATGGAGCAGGGGAGCCCATGGCCGTCCCCGCCAGCCCATCGCCGGCCCTTCGCCCTTCCCTGCGCTCGCCGGCGGGCACTCGGCTGCTCCACGCGCGCCTGTGCCCGGCGTCTGACCACCCTCACGTCCCTGATCTGTCTCTGAGTATTAAATAATGCAGGCAGCAGGGGAAAAAGGTACTTGAAAAATATCTGGAAGATATAGAGCCATTAATGAAAAACATCAGAAAATAGATATCAAGTAATGACACCACGACAAAGGCTTATTAATAGGAAAGTCTAAAGATAAAACTAATTTAAACCTGATGAGACAGGACATCTCATCTTCGGAAGAACGAGAAGTCAATAGTTAGCTGTCAGTAAAGGAAATAAATTGCTCACAAGGGAGGAAGAAAAGCCACAGGACTCCCAAGCCCCAGAGAACAGCAGCTACTGTGACAGACTTGTAAGCTACACACTGAATCCACAAACCCCTGACAAACCGGAGCTGCCATTCACCGTCAGCGCCGCTGCCGGTGGCATTCAGCTCGCAGCCGCTCCAGGAGGGCGCGTTGCTCCGCGGAGGGGCTGGCAGCGACGGGAGTGGGCAGCCGAGCAGCTGGGGCTGGCCTGGGGGGGACACCAGTGGGGGACACCAGTGGGGGACGCGGGCAGGGCCTGGCAGCTGCCTGCTGCTGCCGTGGGGAGCCCGTTGTGTTTCCAGCACGGCAGAGTCCGCCAGCGGCAGTGGAGGAGCCTCTAGGAGCAGGTGCCACCTTCCTGCTGGAACTCGACCGCAGCCAGTCCCGGAAAGAAGTGAACTAAAGAGATAACTAACTTTAGAAATGGAAAACATTTTTAAAAGTTCTTTATATTGCATTAAATTCCAAAGCTTTATGCAAAGAGCTAACTTCAGCAATGGTGATGAAAAGCCACCGAAGGAAACCTCCACGGAGCCCCAGCCCACAGCACGACTGGCGGAGGGAGGAGGAGGCCGGGGGGAGAAGGGCTGGCGAGCGCTCGCAGCCTGTCTGCTCAAGTGAAAACCCAGGAGAAAAGGAAAGGAAAGCGTTTCACCCCCGGCACAGGCCAGCAGGCTGCTCGGCGCATCGCTCAGAGGCAATGCCTCTCGTCACCTGCCACCGCTCCAGCAAGCGCAGGTCTTGGGCTGACCTACAGCAAACTGTGCTTACAAGCTGCCGTCAGGGACAGCGTCAGTCTGTGCCTCCGGCTTCGCTGATGTGTGGAGGGAAAACAGATTGCAGAGCCCTGGGGGATCTGGGGAAGGACGTGACAGGCCACAGCCAGTTCTGGCACTGGGAAAACCCCCACTGCTCTGCCCTAGCTGCTTAGAGAGTCTTGGAGAAGGGAGCAAGGCTGGGGAGGGGAGTGTGGGCAACGATGGGCATCTCTTGAGATTGTCCTTAGGCCAATAAAGGGCGAGGACGAGCAGATGAACACCGGCTCAGAGCGCCTGCTGCCGTCTGTCCCTCCTCTCCGCCCCACGGCCAAGACCTGAGGACAAACAGGTTCGCTCTCCAGGGCTGTGCGATGGGGGTCCAGAGCACAAATGGGCTCTTGTTCTCTCTGACAACGACCTTTGTACCACGTGAAGTTATTTGCGTGTTCGTGGTGATGTTCGGCCTCACTCAACACGCTCCGCAGGCAGAAAAGGGAAGCGTGCAGGTTGCGTGTTGTGAAATCCCGGTGTCGGGAGGTGCCTTAGGGCACAGCTGGTGCTTGAAAGTAAATGTCAGCCCAGCACGTTAGGTCTGTGCTCAGAAAACTGATCTGCCAAATGCCTCATTAGGTGTTTGCCCATGGGTTTAACTGGGGCACGACTGGCTGGAGGGAGGCAAATAAAGGTTTGTGTGTTCTCCAGAGGGACCTTGGGACAGTTTCCTGGGAAGGAGGGAGCTGTTGGAGAGGCGAGGCCGGGCAGGGCTCTGCTCACCCCCAAAATGCCTGGCTGAGCCCTCCCGATGCCGGTGCCATCACAGCCCGGCACGTCCTCCGGCACAGCTCAGCCCATCGGGCACGGGAGGTGGAACACGGCCTAAATCCTGACGCTTCACAGTGGTGGGACAGGCCGGGGGGATTAACGTGTCTCCTGGCTCATGCGAGAGGCCATGGGACAGGGCAGAGCGCTGGCGCTGCGATTACTGGTGTTGGGAGTCGTTGTGTGACACCGAGATCTGCCTACCACTTGCCTACAAGCTGGGCCCCGTCCTGTGGTAAATCAGGAGGGACGTGAGGGAGCCAGGGAGGTGGGAAGGGGAACGAGTCCCCAGAGCTGCTTTGCTCTGGCAGCGCCCAGGGTCTGACCCAAGGAAGATTCCCGAGTCATCCCTAAACCAAAATACCACCCAGCATCCAAGCGCAGTGCTCCGCCCGAGGAGCGTCTCCTGCTGTGCCCCGAAGCAAGCGAAGCCTGGCAGGGCCTGACTGCGGCTCTTTTCCAGAACAAGACCAGGATCCAGGTTTGAAGCTGTAACAGGGCTGCTGCCTCCTGCAGCCCCTCAGGAACACACCAGAGCTTGTTCCCAGAGTTTGGGATGCTGGAGGCAAGGACTGAGCTTCATTACAAAATGGATCTTATGAGGACACTTACAAAATTGGTTGAAATTAAGGCTTTTAAACCCTGTGCTCTGACAATAAACAGCTAGCAGGCCTTTTTGCCAGTACCAAATCCCGGACAGTCACGTCCCTACTAAGCCTGGTTGCTGGTTCCTGGCTCTGCGCTCTCTGCAGAGCAGATACAGCGTGTTTACAGCACCCGGTATTGTGGTCTGGAGCCACAGCTCCTACAGCAGCAATTCCCGCTAAACCAATCCCTTCCATCACCGAGGTCTGCCGAAATGCCCCAGCACTTCAGCTGCCAGTCGCAGAAGGCAGAGGTATAAATCAGCGTGAGAGATTTAAAGTCCTGTGGAGTTCAGGACTCTCGTCCCTGCTCCGGCTGGGAGAAGAAACAAGAACAAACACGAGGCAGAATGAAGGCGAGGCACAAGTTCAGCCTTCCCAACAGCCAAACTCGGGGAGCAAATCTTCTGACAAGCGATACAGAAGTCGCACCCCACCTCTAGCCCCCAAGAAAAAAGCCATTCCTGCTTTCAGGCAGAGCCAAACGACTAACTCAGCCTCCAAGGTCACTGTAAGCGCTTCCTAATGGACGCTGCGCTGCCTTAAAACCTCAGCCTTCATTCCCGAGGCCTATAAAAACTAAGGAGGCGAGGCAAATGGTGAGCGCTACGGCTCCCCGGGGAGTCTGTGCAGCCAGCGTTATCACCTTCTCATCAAAATGTAAAACCCAGCTCTCCTCCTCATTAGTCTCCTGCTCTTAAAATAATGATTGTAAAACGCCGGCAGCTGGCCTCAAAGCTGGCTGGAGCTGGGAGGGCACACTGCTCCCCGGGGTGGGGGCTTGGGGGGAGAGGGTCAAAATGAGCAGCTGCAGGGGGGTGTCAGCCCTTTTTAGGGGCGCTGGATCGGGCCACGCTTTCAAGGGGGGAAAAGCAGCTGAAAGATGCTGCAGGGGGGTTCAAACCGGGCCGCCCACCCCCCTGCTTTAATTAGCACACGGTGGCTTCGGCGCCCGTCGCTTCGGAGGGACCCTGCTCGTGCACCCCGCTGCCTCCTTTGGCTTTTCAAACCAAGCAGCTTCTGCCTCTCCCTAAAAGCCCACGGGCCCAGGGCTGACCCACGCCACGCAGCCGAGGTCGGGGACGTGGGGTGTGAATTCCAGCCCCCAACACTTTCCCCTCAGGAGGGGGCAGAGCAGAACTGCACCGCGCGGGTCTTGGTCCCTCAGCACTGACAGTGACCACGTGGATTCACTTCCATGAGGAGAGAATCAGCTCTGAGATAATGAGCAAAATGGATTTGTTTCTTAAACTGAGGTCTAATGAATATTCAGTGAGCCATGCTGCTTTCAGAGAGATACAATTGTATCCCAGAAAGAGCTGAGAGAAGGCTTTCTAGCAAAACCCTTTCACCTTTATTTAAAAATTTTGCAAATTCATGTCATGACTGCTCTATTAAGAGTTGATCAGCTGTTCCTTCAAGACTTGTCACTGGATAGAGCCTTTTACAATGATTTCTTTTAATGACATGATTACCTAGATTAAAAGGGGTGATTCTTTCTCACATCTCCTAAGAGCTGAGGTACAGGTGCAGGTCACAGGCCCTCGTCTGGATTGAGCAGAGCAGGTGGGACTGACACAACCCAGCCAGGGCAGCTGCAGGCTGACACAACCAAGGAACTGTAAGATGCATTTAAAGAACTTACTGGCCCTTTAAATCAGTACAACCCTTTCCCTGCCCGAGCAAGCAAAGGGAAGGGCATCCGCAGGTGCCTGGATCTCAAAGCTACACCTAAAGTTTCCACAGGCTAGAGAGAACCCTCAGCTGACAGCGGGTGCTCACCACACACACCCCCTTAGGCTGGAGATCCACTCCATCCTCCAGCCAAACAGCCCCAGTACAAGGGCAAGGCTGTGCCTTGGCCTCAGGCACAAGGGATTAAGCACCACTCGTACTCATTACCCTACAGGCACGGTGCAGGTTCTTACTTCCCCTTTCCAAGCATTTTAAAGATAGTTAAATTACCAATATTTGGAAAGGATTCATCACAATCTCCTGTTCTTTCAGTTCTTCATCCCCTTTGGCAGGACTCCTGCCATTCTCTGGCAATTGCTAGAGCTGCATTTTGTAGTCACTACCAGTTTTTGCAGCTCCTAAATTCCCCTGAGCTACCAGGAACCACCTGCTCTGCAGACGCAGGTTTCTCTGGCTGGGCTGCACCGTGGACACAGGGCCAGGCCGGGGAGCAGAGGAAGAGACAAGATCACACAGCACTGGGGTGCAGCGAGTCCAGATACAGCTTCCAGCCCTTGGCCTACAGACGTGCGCAGGTCCATGAGGTTGTTGCCAAAACAGAAATATATTTTATTGTTATTGTTTCATTTATGTGTTCTAATGTGTGTGTATATATATATATATATACATATATATATATATCTATCTCCTGTTTTTACCCTGTCTCCACCTGGTCAAACTTCCTTGTTCCTTCCTGCAGCTGGCAGTGGGGACAGCTCAGCAACAAGCAGCGGCGCGGGAGAGGGTGGTACGGCAGAGCAGAACCCCCCTCAGGCTCTGAGAGGTGGCAGAGGTGACCTGAACGAAAGAGCACAACAGTCCTCAGGCACAGGAAGGCTGAGGAGGATCCATTCTCATTTTAGGCTCTCCCGGCAGCAGCTGCTCTAGAGAACACTGTGCAAGAAAAAGAGCCCAAGGAAACAAGGGCTGCAGACAGGTCACCTTCACCAGCACGTAGTCCCCGGGCCGGGCTCTGGCCGCAGCCTCGCAGCCCGCAGCATCCGCCGTCTCGGTGTCGGGGAAGATCACCTTGACGTTGCCGTCGTTCCTCCCGCACAGCTCCGAGGCAGAGCGCTTGCTGGGCTGAAAGGAGGACAGGAAACATCACCCGCGTGGCAATAGCTCTGATTCACTGCTGGGCTTTATCACACCAGTATGAAAACCTGCACTCCACACCATTAAGCTCACCAGGTAACGAAGCCCCACGGCCGCGCTGCAGTGCTGACACCCACCCCCCAGGGCCAGCGTGTCACAGCCCACACGATGCAGCACTTGGCCGCAGACACGTCCCTACCCTGTCCCCTCCCCTGGGCTCAGCCCCGCACTCTGGCAGACCAGGCCGGCTGCATAAGTGAGAACACACGGTCTGGGAGCGCTGGGACTGCGTGGGGCAAGCGAGGAGGGAAGCAGAGGGGACGGGTGCTGTGCACAGCCCGAGAGCCACCTGGCCAGCAAGAGGGGAGGAGGGCAACTTCGCTCCGGGCACACTCACCCCTTCCACCAGCACCAGCTGCGACTGGCCCACCAGCGCCTCGTTTGCCCTTGCAGCCTCCTCTCGGAAGACAGTGATGAGCTCCTCCAGCCGCCTCTTTTTTATGTCTGCAGGCACGTCGTCTTGCAGCCGGTGATATGCCCGGGTTTTCTGTAAACAGACAAAGCAAGTGCAGATCCTCAACAACCAGAGAGTCTGAGATCAGAACCTCGTCAGACCCCAGCCAGCCTGGTGGCTCCTCAGTTTGTATTCACAATCTTAAGGAGTGTTTTCAGGCACCAAGCAACAGCCACATCCTTTCCTCACACTCTTCCCACACCACCTCTTTGGTAGAAGGTTTGATACAGGGCGCTGAGCACCAGCAGCCGTGTGAAGCAGAAGTTCTGCATCTCCCACATGAGATGCGTCTGTGCCTGCCTGCCCACGTGGACAGGCGATGAATTCTACTCCTTCTAGCCCCACATGCTAGAAGGTGATCTGTATTCCTTGCTTCCTTCTGTTTCCCAATGTCCCCATCCGCACCTCACGCTGTGGGAAGCGTTCTAAAGACTTGTCAACTATCCACTCTTCTCACGGAAACACCTTCTAAAAATTCACCAGTTCTCTCCAGACTCGACTGACAAGAGACTCTGCAGCTGGGCTCCAGCCCAGCTCCATCAGCACAATTCCTCATCAGCCAAGGAGAAAGCGCCTGCAGGCAGGTCTCTGCAGACACGGCTGCTTCGTCGAATCGCTCTGGAGCATCTGCAGCACCAGGTCACCCAACCAGTAACAACACTGACGCACACGCGGGGGGCTAGAAGCCTTTCAGGCAGAGAGGCAGCTCTTGCAGTGACATGTACCCTTGGGGGGCTGCATGCCAGCAAAACACCCGCCAATATAACCAGTCTTTAGGTATTATTTTCAATAGATTTCTTTTTTTAGTCTTATTGTGAGAAACAGCACTCAGGAGTTAGGCGAGATGCCCAGAGGTAACAGTCTTCTCCATCAGGCCCTGCCCTCACCTGTCTCATGCTGTAGGCAAACAGGAAGCCTACGTTGTAGCGGACTTCCCGCAGCAAGGACACAGTCTGCTGGTGATCATCTTCTGTCTCTCCGCAGAAGCCGGCAATGAAATCACTACTTAAGCTCACTCCTGTAACAGAGACACAGGAAGGGAGGAACACTGCGCTCAAGAAAGGGCAGGAAGGTAGAGCTGTGCTGAGCTCAGACCAAGCTAAGGGGAGCCCCTACCTGGAATGGCCTCACGCACGTGCTGTACAAGCTCCAAATAGGCTTCTCTTGTGTATCTGCAATTAACGCACACAGATTCACTAATCAGGCAACCACGGCATCGGTGAGGAGACACCAGCAGCCTGGATCAGAGGGCAGGGCACAGGCCTCCCCACGGCGGTTGCTCACCCGCGCCGCATGGCCTCCAGGACTCGTGTGCTCCCGCTCTGCACAGGGAGGTGAAGCTGTTTGCAGATGTTGTGTCGCTCCTGGATGAGCTGCAGGACCTGTGGAGACAAGTCATCGACAGCTCAACTCCACCAGGACGCCAAGGGGAAGAGCCTTCCCCGGGTAAAGGCAGCAAAGCGCAAACCCCCGCCAGCTTTAGCATTCCCCCTCCCGGGAGCTGCTGTTCCCACTCCGCGATTCCGCATTCCCTTTGGGAAGGAAGCTGCCTGCCTGCAAGCAGAGGTCCAGGTGTTTGTTTTACACTTGCCTCATCGGGAAAATCCTTGGGGTGTGGAGAGGTGAAACGGATCCTCATTTCTGGATCAATTCTAGAGACCTGGTCTAGAAGATGTGCAAAGCGCAGCCCTCCTGGTTTAGCTTTGTAGACTGTGCTAAAGCCACGGCTGAGGGCCGGGGCAGCAGCCGACTGAAACTGTACCTCAGACGTGTCTCGAAAGCTGTTGACGTTCTGACCCAGAAGGGTCACTTCCTTCACTCCCTACCGAGATAAACAGAGTAAAAATCACCACCCGGTCAGGATGGCCGAGCTGCGAGGGCGGCCAGGGTTTTACTCTTACTACAAGGAGTCTCCAGGGGAAGCCCTCCCTTCCCTCCCTGTCTTGGGGTGTTACAAGAGGAATCCAAAGGGCACTGGTGGAACTGGTCAGCCTCTGCTAACCGCACCTCCGCAGACAGAGGCAGCGTCACCGCCCCGAGGCACCACGCGCTCAGAACCATCCTTGCTCCCGTGGCCTGGGAGGGGCGGGAAGGCGGCTCTGCCTCACCTGCTCCGAGAGCAGCCTCACTTCCTGCAGGATGGACGCGACGGGGCGGCTCCTCTCCCGGCCACGCGTGAAGGGCACGATGCAGTAGCTGCACATGTTGTCACAGCCCCGCATGATCGACCTGCCAAGCGGCGAAGCACAGGTCATGCCACAGTCACACGGGTTGTGTCCTGCCCTGCTGTGACCTGGCCGTGCCCCCAGCCACCTCCCCTGGGCCGCAGCACACAGCTCTGCAGCTTCCCCTGACACACCGTGCCAGCCAGGGCTGGCTTCTGCTTGCCCCTGGCTAACAACTCCTAATTTTTCATGCATGTTTCCAAGAAACTTGGAAAGCAATTAACGAGGCACAGCCTTGCACTGCAATCTGGCAGCGATGAAGCATCCTTCTGCACCCCGTTCCCACAGCAGGTGATGCTGCCCTTCTGTGCTCTACAGCCATGCTGAGCAGAGGCTGATTTTGTGTTTGGGCATCTTATTATCAAAACGAAACAAATGGAAACAAAGCCAACAGAAGTTACAATGCATGGAGGATTAAGGAATTAAACAGGAGAACCTGGGGCAGGACATAGCAGAAGGCAGGGGATGAGAGAGGCACAGCCTCTACAAAGGCACAGATGTCCGTGGGACAGAAATCACTCGGTGCAGCATCAGGCTCAGACAATCAGCGCTCTCCAAGGAGAGCGAGAGAAGCCCGCAGACAGCCAGAGCACGGGGCAGCCTCTCCAGGGCCCAGGCAGACAGCGAAGCAGCAGCAAACACTCAGCCTGGTAGACTCGTGCCTCTGGGCTGCAGGGAGCAAGTGCAACCAGGCATCGCATCTCCTGGGGAGCTGCTGTCACCGACGTGTCTGTTCTGCACAGCAGTTATTTCCAAACCAGAACCACAGAAACACGCACAGGAAAGAAAGGTACTTACACAAACGCTGTCGTGCCACCTGCGCTAGTGTGGACAGGCAGAATATCTGCATAAGTCTCATCTAGTGACAGCAGGACGTTAGCAGCTCGCTGGCCAGACTCCGCCACGGCCAGCAGCCGGGGAAGGTCACGATATGCATCGGGGCCTGCCACAATATCGACCAGCTTCTCCCTGTGCAGAATCTCCTCCTTCAGCCTCTCAGCCATGCATCCTGCGCCAAAGGAGAAGGGTCCCCGTGAGGAAGTGCCCACCATTACACCCCCTCACAAGCTGTTTCTGCCCTGCCACAGGGATGAGGGGACGCAGCAGGACGGGACGTGGTACCGAGGATCCCGATGCGCAGAGGTACACGAGCCCGTGGCCGCCGGGCTTTCAGTGCCTTGAGCTGCCGCAGGCGATTCCAGATCGTCTGTTCCGCCTTCTCCCTGGGAAACCAGGAACAGGGTGGTTATTCCCACGGCTGCCTTCTGACAGCCCCCCAACCTGAAGCAGCCCAAGTGTTTTGGGAGGAGAATTCAACCAAAACCAGGGAATCATCAGCCTGATGGGCCTGATGGCAAGTGAAAGTGTCGTTTGAGGTGTGTGGATTATGTCTGGACTCTCATCTACTACCATTTCGCTCGCCTGGAAGCATCTGCACTGCAGAAACAACTCAGGGACTAAGCTCTTGTGGAGCAAAGGTTTGCCTTAGCCAGCCAGTGTGAGCTACCCCAAGTGACAACGAGTGTTCCATATCTCCTGCATCTGGAGAAAACAAAGTTTCCTATCTATTTATATCCCAAATTGCCCCAAATGTACTTCCCAAATTTTTGAAGTACAGACCCTGTACTAAAGAGACAGTCACTTCAAGACAGACAGAAGAGTATTAATAAATTTTTAAAACCATTAAAGCACACATCTGTGCAGGTCTCCAACTGCCACGGCAAAAGAACTTCTCGCTCCACAGAAGAGCGATTCAGAGCACAACTGATGTCACACACTGCAGCACCAGCTAGCTCCACCCTCACCTAACCAGGCAGGTTCACATCTGCATGCTCTTTTCCTTGCACGACATGTTTATTGCCTTGGTTTTCAAATGGTAATTCCTTAAAAACTGTCCAGAACCAGCAGTGACAAAAGTTTCCTTACCTCACGGAACAGGTGACAAGGAGAATCACATCTGCCTAAATTGAAAACAACAAAAAGGAAGAATAATTTGTAAAAGCCAAAGGGTAAGTACTCGTGCCCCGCATGGGTAACCTGAAGAGGCAGACTATAAAACTCATTTAACTCAGTGAAAAAGATCTGCTCAAGTACGTGGTGGGTTTCAGCAAACAAAGGTACAAGCTAACAGATGACAAGCAGAGTCTTCCACTAAGTGGAGAAGTAAACTCAAAGATGAGTCAGGAGCATCCCGCTGTGTCCAATCCCTCTCCAACTGAGAGAGAACCCAGCAGTTTAAAGAAAAGAGACAACCCACAGCTTTCTAGCACACTTGTTAAGTAGTTCCCTTCACTCCACAGAGCTCAGACTGCAAAAATCGCAGCACCCTGCAGGACTGGAGTGCAGCCAGGAGCCGGGACGGGGCCCGGCAGCAGTGCCGAGGTGCCTCACCTCATCCAGCTCCTTCGTCCTGGCGTAGCCGTTCTTCTGCAGGATGGCCCAGGCGATCTCCGCATCGCTGAGGTTCATCTGGCAGCCGTACGTCTCCAGGTACACTGCAACGGGGGCGGCGTGAGGCAGAGACCTGCCTCAGCTCCCCCCTGCAGCCTGGCTGGGACCTCGCTGTAGGGACGCCCCTCCGGCCCCAGCCCGGGCAGGCAGCACCCCGCTGCCTTCGCCTGCAGCCCCCTCACAGAGCGTAAACCAGAGCTAAAGGCAGACTCTGGGGAGCGCCGCTGCCCCCGAGCGCGTCCCTCCAACACCAGCCGGCTGCACCGCGCTGGCGGAGCAGCAGCAGCCGCGGTATTACCGGGACACTGAGCGCAATGACACCCCCTCCCAGGGCACCGCAGCCCGAGAGCTCACAGCCCCGGCCGGCGCCGAGGGCCCGGGCAGCCGCTCCACGGCGGGGACACACACAGCAGCGAGCGGGCGGCCAACGGGCCGGGCCTCTCCCGACCCCCAAACCCCTTCGGGGCCCCAAAGCACCCGAACACCTCACTCCTGCCCCGCGGGGCGCCACCGGCCGGTCCAGCGCCCGCGGCGGGGCACAGCCACCCCCCCCCGCCCCAGCCCTCGGCGCCCGGGCCGCCGCGCAGGGGGGGGCCGGCGGCACCACAGACCTCTCCCGGTCCCGGGGGCAGAGCCCGGCGCCGGCTGCGGCCCGGACGGCGACTCCCGCGCCGCGGCCGCCCTCAGGAAATGCCGCAGGTCCGGCCCCGCGGGCAGCGCGGCCCCGCGCCCCACCGGCCGCTCGCCCGGCCCGCAGCGAGCTCGGCGGGCGGCCCCGGGGCGGGGGGGTGGGCGGAGGAGCCCCGCCGGGCGGAGCAGCCCCGCCGGCCGCAGCGCTCGCCCGCAGGGCAGCATGGCCGGGCAGGCCGCGGAGCCCAGGCCGCGTTGCCACGGCGACGGCCGGCGGAGCGCTTTAAGTGACGGACGGGCCGGGAAGGGGCGGCCCCGCCGTGCGCCCCCAAAGCGGCCCCGGCTGCCCCCCCCGACCCCCGGCGCTGCGTTCCGCGCCGCCGCGGTTCCGTCGGGCCCGCCCCGCTGCCGGGCGGAGCTGGGGCCCGGGCAGGGCCCCGCTGGCGGAAAAGGGAAATAACGGTGAAATTCTGGCGTGTTCCGGGGGAGCTTGGCCACGGCCGCAGCGACAGAAGGAGCCGGAACGGGCGTCACGGGGCGCCTGCCCTCCCCAGGCGGGGGCGGGGGGGCTCCGGGCACCCCCGGCCGACCCCGAGCGGGCCCCGGGCCCGGTGCGAGGGGCCCAGGGAAGGTCCCGCGGGCTCAGACAGTGACAGTGACAGTGACAGTGACACCGACAGCACCACCACAGCCGCGACCTTTATTGTCACCAACTGCCCCTGGCACAGGGGAAGCGGGAGGGGAGGGGGCCAGGGTGGGATTGGGGGTTCAGGACGAGGCCCCGGGTGGGGGACCTGGGGTTCAGCTTCTGCCCCCGGCCGCGGTCCAGGGGCGGGATGCTGCAGCAGAGCCAGGGGGTCCTCAGCTCCGGCAGCGGGGCCAGGGGGAGGGAAGGGGTGAAAGGGGCGGTTTCGGTGCTCGGGGTCCCTCTCGTCGCCTTATCTCCATCCCCGGGGCTGATACTGAACGTCTGCTCCGAGCAGCAGGAAATTCTGGGAGAAAGAGAGAAAGCGTGGGGCTGCGACAGGCCCTGGCAGCCGCTTTCTGTGGCAGGCGGCCGTGCTCCCCAGCACCCACCCCACCTCGGTGAGGGAGGACGGGTGGGTTCGTGTGGTCCCGCCAGCCCCTGGGCCTGCTTTCAGCCCTGGAAGGGCTCCAAAGGCATTTCACAGCCACATCGTGCAATAACTATTCAGCATCCCCGTCACGGCACCCGTCTGGGGCTTCCCCAGGGCCTCCCACAACAGGGGCTTTCTCCGCTCCCCAGGCCCCGGGCAGGCTCCTTCCACCCAGTCTGGCAGGCGCTGCCTGTCCCACCGCAGGCAGATGTGTCTGGCAGCAGCCGCCCCGCGCTCAGACGCAGAGTCCTGCCAGGCACCGCCGGCCGGGGGAGGCTCACGCTGCTGCAGAGCTGCACGGGCTATAAAAAGCATCGTGGGAAATTCAGGCCCCGGGTTTAAGAAACAGAGAATGATGCGGTGCTGCTCTGGGGGTGCAGAGCCCAGACCCCCCCACTGCCCCCGCCCCATGCAGACGAGAAAAGCGGGGCTCGGGTTTGCAGCCGTGCTGCGGGGTTCCCGGCCGAGCGCACTCTCCTGCCCGCCGCCTCCAGCACGGGTCAGGGAACTGGTTTTCCACACCATGGTGACAGGTGGGGGGCTTGGGGGGGCACGGCGGGCTCCAGCCGCAGCCGGGTGCTCCCCCTCACTCACCTGGTGAAACCTCACAAGGATGTTGGAGAGCTGTATTCTGTCCGGCAGCGGCAGAGGGAAACCCTCATCTAACCTGGCTGGGAACGACAACACACGTGGCCGCATTGGGATGGGAACGGGAGCAAGAGGGAGCACGGACCACGCAAAGCAGGCGGCCACCTCCTCCCCCCGGCGCTTTCTTCACCCCGCTGCTCCCAGGGTATCAGAGGAAATTCCCCCCAAGCTCCACAGAAGGGCTGGGGGGGAATGTTGTGCTATGCCACCCCCCCCCAGGCCCTCAGCAGCTGCCAGTCCCGCTCTGGCTCAAATTGCTGGGGAGTCATGAGAAGCAGCGAGCGGGGGAGAGGGTCTGGAAAGCATTAGGATGTGCATCGTGCTCATTTTTTCCGTTGCGTTCACTGGATGCATGTCACAGCGCCGAGAGGCTCCTGCACGCCGCTGCCTGCCTCCGCCGGGCGCGTTTACTGCCGGCTCCTGCACTCGCTGCAGGCTTTACCCACCGATCGGGCTTGGCAACAGGGATTTAATTAGCGAGCTGGGCCTGCTCGGATGGAGTGACCAGGCCAGTGACTACTCCAGCACCCCCATTCCCCCCAGCAGGTTCTCACCATTAAGACGTGGGAGCAGGATATTGGAGGCAAAGATGTTCATTATGGACTGCAGCATTCGCACCTGGGGAGTGGAGAGAGGGGAAGGAGAAAAGCTTTAGCCTGTGAGAGAGCAGGTGACCAGGCGCCGGAGGATAATTAGGAAAAGAAAAAGAGACTAGGAGCTGGGAGAGGCACACGCTTTGCCAGAGACCAGAGGCTTTGTCTGGCCACGCTGGTGGGGTAGGAAGTGTAGGGGTGAGAGAGGCAACGGTGTCTGGCTCTGCATCCTCTCCCAGGCTTGCAGGCTGAGGCAGGAGGCGTCTCTGGGGTCAGTGGGGGGTCCTGGGTGCACCCCCAGGTCCCGTGTTGGAGGGAAGGGGGTGAATGGGGCCTCTCCTCCATGCTGGGGGCTCTGGTCATGGTCAAGGATAGCTTACCTGGAAAGTGCCGACATCGGAATGCTTCAGAGAGAGCCTCATCCTGCGCAGAGACGAGCGGTGCTGTGAAGGCTGTCCCAGCGGAGGGAGCAGTTCCCACCCCGGTCCCACCAATGTGCAGATCCTGCTCCCTCCAGCCCCAGCTCATCCCTCCGCGCTGGGTCCATGTCCCCGGGACCTCCCCACCTCCCCTCTGAACAGCATCACCCCCAGCCAGCCCTGCGCTCGGGGCACGGGGTGAGTGGAGCCGCGCGCTGCTCCCCCTCTGTACCTGCCCACCTTCAGGCTCCCAACTATGTGGCCGGATTTCACGTCAATGATGGCCGAGACGTTGCCTGTCTGGGGAGAGAGCGCAGCGCTCGGTGGTGCTCACCCCACCTCACCCCACACCAGACACCCGGGGGAACGGCTCCGACCAGCCGAGGCACAGCGGGTCCGTTGCCTATCCAGGGGCCTGTCTGAGCGCAGTGTTAAACCCGGCATTTGTCAGCTTTTTTCTGTTGAGGACGACCCCAGGGCTGGTTTCCTTGGCACCTCCCTGGCAGGAGCTTGACGGCAGCGGCTCAGCATTGCTGATCGCCCAGGAGGACAGTGCTCAGCCCCAGCTCCCATCTTTGCCCCGCTGAGAGGCGGGGAAGAGCTCACCCAGCACTGCAGCAGCTTGAGCTGGGTTTGCACCCGGAGCCACCCAGCCAGGATCACCCTCCCTGCCGTAGGCTGTGCCCGAACTCACCAGGCTGAGGAGGAAGAGAGGAGCCAGGCTGGAGTTGGGAAGGATGGCATAAGCCTGGATGTCCACGACAGGCCTGAGTGAGAGCCCCTCTGGTCCAATGTCCAGGAACGGGGCGGAGGGGGCAGACAGCCTGAGCTTCATCAGCATGTCCGGGTACATCTTCTCGAGCTGCAGAGGAGCAGGGAGAGGGTAGGGACAGCGGCACAAACCCCGTTCCTGCGGGCAAAGCCTGCGTGTGGCAGGAGCTCTGGGGAGGCAGGGCTGGACCACTCACCTGGGGAATGAAGGCTGAGAAGGTGGTGGTGTTCAGGTGGAATTCAATGTCCTTCGGGATCTGCGGGGGGAGAACAGTCACGCTGGGGTGACGTGGCACGGCCAAGCCCACTGTGAGATCAGCCCTGCTGCCCCGACGCGCTGCTGTGCCTGACGGCCCCGTCCCACAGCCCCCAGCTCTCTGCCTCCAGGCACTGCTGGGGGGTCCCCGAGATGGTGGGATGGCACCCCAGCTCCTCCGCAGGTTGAACCCGCTGCCCAGGGGTGCCGGCACAGCCCTGTCCCGGCTGTGCTGCTCACCATGGAGTCTGTGATCTCGAAGACCAGCGCCCCGGCGGCGTGGTAGGCGAAGCCGGCTGTGTTGAAGAAGTAGCTGGAGGCCCCAAAATAAACCATGCGGTCGTGATCCGGCGGGAAGGCCAGCGGCAGCGGAGTGAAGGGGACAGCGGAGCGGTGGGCCAGGGAGAAGAATTCGCCCTGGGAGGAGGGGGAGAGGCGAAGCAGGAGAGCAGAGGGTGGTGGGACTCTCCCGCTGACATGGGCTGGCAAACAGCATTTGCAGGAGGTACCGAAACCTGGTTCCCCACCCGCCATGGCGATGGCAGCAGCCAAATCAAGCTTTCCCAGGGCAGCCTCTCACCTTCAGGTCCGCGTCCAGGGACTGGGCAGTAGCAGTTGGGGGTGCCACCAAGGAATAATCAATCCCAGCCCTGGCGTCTATCCTGGCTGTGACTGTAAAACATGAGGTGGGCAGATGGGCGGGAGGGAGCTGGCACGGGAAAGCCGGGAGCAGATTGCCTCTGCCGACGCCCAGGCCGCGCCGTGCCTGGGCCTCCTGGTGCAACAGCTCAGTACCCGCTTCATGGGTGCTTGCTTCTGTTTAGAAGCAAAAAAAAAATCACATTTCCCTCCTGACTGTTTTTCAGGTGTGCAGGCTAACTCCTGGACCCAGGGGACAGTCTGGGTCCCCGGGCTAAGGCAGCCCATGCCCCTGGCAGCGCCGGCTCCTCAGAGGCTGCATGCAGATGAGCAGCGTCCGCAGCCGCGCAAGGAGCACAGTGACACGTCTCTGCTGACGTGGGGCTCCCCAGCTCCCAGCTCGGGTGCAGAAATCCAAGGAAAGGGGGAGCGGGCACAAGGTACAACCCTGTCCTCGCGGCTGGGAGAGGCGAGGCAGAACTGCTCCTAAAACCCCAGGCAGCCCCTGGCCGGTACCTGGCAGGGTCCGGAGGTAAGGCTGCAGCTCGTCGCGCACAGACTTGACCACGAGCTGACAGACCTGTGGGCAGGAAAGGCAGCGAAGCTGAGCGAGGGTGGCGCTGCCGGGGGGGCTGTGCACACCCCCAGGGCCAAAACCTCAGCTGCGTGCTCGGCTTTGCTGCCCGGTGCCAGTGTGATTCCTTGCAAAAGCCTGCTAAAATAAAAGAGCACAGCGCTGTCTCTGCTCATCAAGTGTGCAAGGTACAAGCGAGGTTTGTGCCTGCAAATACCTGCCCGCAGCCAGCTGCCCACGCACGGGCCAGCTGCATCGAGGCCCTGGGAAGGAACCTCCCGTGTGCCCTCAGACTGGTCCCACAGAGGAGAGGTCCCATCGGAGGCAGAGGAGAGGTCCCCTCGGAGCCCCAGGGCTGCCCTCCTTCCAGGAGGCAAAACAGCAGAAAAGGCCTCTGAGCCCCGGCTTCGCCCCTGCTGCCGGCCCATCTGCTGCCGCAGCTCCGGGGGGCCTGGGAGAGCCACTGCCCGGCGTCGGGAATCGCGCCCGGGCGGGGTGGGATTGGCTGTGGGAGTGGGATTTGCCTGTTCTCCAACTGCCTCCCTCCCGAGCAGGGGTCACATCCAGGGAGGCTGTAGCTCGTGCCAGTTAGCCTTGTAGTAATTATTGCTAACAGCTTGTTTCCATGTCTTGTCACAGGTCTCCTGCATGTCAGCTTTTGTAGCGGGCGGCCGGTCCCGGGGCCCCCCCCAGTGCCCCCCATTAAAACCAGGCGGCAAGTGGCTGAAATCCAGAAGGAGAATTTCCCCCCCAGCGCTCCCCAAAGCGTACGGGCTTGCGGCCGGTTAAAGGACAGCTCTGATCAGGTTTCCTCTGTTACCATGAGTTTGGCCGAGGCATAAGATCTAATTAACTGACCACATGGAAAGAAAAGTCTTTGTTAATTAGGAACCAATTACACTGGGCTTTGGCAAAGGCTGCAGGTTTTGGATTCAGCCTGAGCCACACAATGCCACAGAGACTGCAGTCAGCGATGCCCATCCCTCTGGTTTGCACCAAATCGGCAACACGCCCGTGGGCTCTGGCTCTAGTTAAACCCCCGCATGTGCCCCAACCCTGCCAGCACCCCAGCGGCAAGCGAGGGCTAAGGACCACCAGGAAAACCCGGAGCTCTGCCCTCCTTCCCGCACGTACCTCGGTCTCCAAGATCTTCCGGAACGTGGGCTCAATGGCGCTGTGGAAGAGGTTGTAAAGCCATCTGCAGAGAAAAACAGAGAAGAGTCCTCCTTTCTCTAGCTCAGAGGCTGCTGCAGAAGTATTTGCCCAGGAAAAGGAGACACTAGAGATGCGGACACTGGGGAAGGTCACTCCCATACCCTTTGGCATCTGGCTTCGCCTCGGGGTTTACATTCGTGAACAGACCGGCTTGTAAAGCACCTGCACACAAGTCTAGTGGCTGCCTTAAATCTCCCTTAAATGCGCAGCAGGATAGATTCAGGCCAGATTCAAGTTCATTCACTTGCACATCCGGATGAGAAGGATATTGCAAGAGTCCAGAGGCAGAGACAGCGGGTGGTGCTGTGCCAGCGCAGGCAGCCTGCGGGCAGAACGGGCAGCCTCCAAGGGACTGCAGATACGCCAACAGCTTATTCCTTGCCCCATGGCCTGGAAGCCACCTTCCCATGGCAGACGGGCTAACGCGCGGCGTTTCTGGGCCTCACAGGGAAGTTACGTACCCAAACTTGCCCGAAAAGTGTACCCGGACTTTGGAGATGCGGGTGCTGCAGTCGGAGGTGTCAGCAGTGGGTTTCCCGGAGGCGTCGCTGCCCAGCTTCAGGCTGATTTTGATATAGACATTCTCCACCTTCAGGTCAAACGAACCGTGGTCCCGGCTGCGGGGAGAGGAGGACAAGAAAGGGACATTCTCAGTGCCGAGTCCTGGTGGGGGGACCCCAAATCAGCTTGGGGATGGGTCTGTGTAGCTCATGCTCCCCCCTGTAGTCAGCACCCAGCGGAGACTGGGAAAGTTTTTAAACTCAGAGAAACCAAATTTCAATGGAACATAAACTAGGAGAGGTAACCTTTAAATAGAGAGGATCAAGAGCAAGTAGGGGACATGGAAGAGAGATGGGAGAGTTCATGCACGGCTCCTCCTTCATCCACCTTGTTCTTGCCCCCCACCCTGTTTCATCCATCTCAGCGGCTGGACGAGGGGCAGCAAACTCTGCCCACCCCCAGCCCCAGCTCAGGCCTGTCCCTGCGGGTGCTCAGGAAGGTGCCCCCCAGGGCAAGCAAGTAGGAGGGACTGTCCCTCACACCCCAGGTGCCACGAGAGGGGAGATGGCTTTCACATCGTCTCCCCAACCACGCGCAAGCAGGACAAATGCTGCCTGGCCAGCTCCAAGGGCTCCGAGCGTGGATGGAGACCTGCGTGGGCTCCCCCGGGGCGAGGGGCTCCCAGACGTGCATTGGGCTGCGGGAAAGACGAGTCAGGGAATCTGGAGAGAGCAAAGCAGCAGCTGCCCACGCACAAGGGAGAGGAGAAAAAAAACCTGCCCAGACCCAGAGAGGGAGACGCAGAGCGAAGCGCCCGAGCAGGGAGAGGGGAGCTGGGCACCCACATGAAGTGTAGCTTCACCCGCCAGTTCCCGTCCACGTCGGCGAAGGCATTGGAGATGGAGACCTGCAGGCCCACGTTGGGGACCAGGGAAATCCGCGAGTATGGCAGGTGGAAACTGCGAAGGTCCAATCTAAAAACCAATAAATAAAAAACACAAGTCACATTACAGGGGTGCCTCGCCCCTGGGCACACGGCTGAGGAGGGAGGGAGCGGGGCCAGCGTGCCGGCAGCACCCCCAGCTCCCGAAGCGAAGCGGGGTCCCTGCAGCCACCCAGAGCTCAGCTCAAACCCCCGTGCAGAGGGAGCGCGGAGGCGCAGCGGGGCAGCGCGGAGCTGGGATCTCCGCAGGGCCCCCCCCCGCCGGGGCTCCCATTGCACAAGATCCACCCGCACCCCGGTTCCCTTTTTCCCCTCTGGGCAGAGGGGCCAAGTGGGAGCGTCTCTGCCTGCACTGGGGATGGGGCCAACGTCTCTGGGAGCTGTGGAGGGGACAGGACAGTCCTTGCTGCTGCGGGGGCTCCCTGCCCTTCCCCTCCCGCCCCTCCCGTGCGTTGGGGGGCAGCGAGCTGCTCTGGGGTGCTGGCAGAGCTCACCTGGAGATCTCATAGTGCACCTTCCCCACGTGCCGGATGCGAAAGTCACCCGAGATGTCTGGCAGCTTCAGCTGGGCCAGCTCCTGCTCCAGGACCACGATCCCCTGCTGATGGGCTGCAGGGGCAAAGGGAGAGTCACCACCACCTGCTTCCTGCAGGAGCCGGGAGCGGGCGCCAGGCACAGCGGAAGGGTTAAAGGGAACACCCAGGCGATGCCCTGGCTGCTTTCCACCTCCCGGCCTATCTGCGAAGCTGATCTCGGTGCACAGAGCCCTGTGAGCACACGGGCAACGCTGCCTGACGCCTGCCCCAGGGGAAGGGGGTGGAAGGTGGGGAGAGGCCCCAGCCCGCGCTCTCTGGGCTGGGCACTGTGCGAGGCGTGGGGGGGTGCAGGTGCTGTGCCGCTCTGTGCCCAGCCCCGGCGGGCAGAGCCGGATGGAGCCCCCGACCCAGGGAGCAGCACGGCGGGAGCAGGGGCTGCATCCCCGCATCCATCTGGGAAGGGGCGTCACGTCCTCGTCTCCCGCCCGGCTGGCAGAGCCGCTGGGTAAATGAGCTGTTTCTCACACAGTGTATTTCAATCCATAACGGCGCTCGGCTGGAGCCGGGGCTCTGCCTGCCTCAATAAAACCAGCACGGGGCCCATCCATCTCCGTCACTGCCCCCCCACAGCTCCCCACCTCCTCTCTTCCACAGCTCACTCCTCCGGCGCTCACGGCTCAGACACGTGCCATGAGAGCAGAACCCTCCGGTCCTGCCAGCCCTGTGCCCCGCCCCCGACCCCCCTGGGTGCAGCCCCCCGAGACCCCCGCAGGGCCAGGCACCCTGCAGGGGCTCCACGAAGGTGGGGGGGGCAGATGGGGGCATCAGTGGGAAGCCCGGGGCAATGGTGCATTCGGCACCCACAGCCAAGGGTCCCCCCATCCTGCCCCAGGACCCTGCGCTCTGCAGGTGGGCACCTGGCTCCACGCCTCAGCCCCCAGCACATCTGCAAGGAGAGAAGTCAGGAGCTGAACCCACCGTAGTCCAGGCCCGCCTGGGTGATCCTCACCATGAAGCCGGGGTTGGTGGCCCTGGCCAGTGCCAGGCACAAAGCCAGCACCCTGCAAGCCACGGCCAGGCTCTGCACTCCCATCCTGGCTGCTCCACAATGCCACGCTGCTGCCGGGCTCTCCTGCCCACGCCGCCTTTTATATCCGTGCCAAAAGGGGAACCGCGGGCGAGGGAGGTGTGCAGAGCCGCTGCCGCAGCCCGCGTGGGGCGTCCCCTGGAGCCCCGGGGCTTTCTGCTTGGCCTCTGCCCCTCTCCCCTGCTCCAGTAGCACCAGTGCCCACAGCGTGGCACGGCAAGGGCTGGCCAAAGCCAGGAGGCAACAGCTTGGTTTCCAGCTCTCCATCAGGTGCAAACAGTCCCTGGCTGCTGCAGCAGCAGGGGCTCGGTGAAGCAGGGATGCTGCAGGCACCGGTTCGGCTCTGCCGGCCGCATTCGATGGGGCTGTGCCCTTGCTGTGTGCTGCAAGCTCTCCACACTCTCCACGCACGCTCTTGCTGCATGCTCTCTGCGCTCTCGCTGTGTGCTCGGCCTGTGCCCAGGCTGGGAACAGCCCCCGAGCCATCCACCAGTCCCGCTGCCCCCCACGCTGTCCTGCGGGGCTCAGGACCGCTCTGCACTGCTGGGCATTCACTGATGCCATCGTGACAGACGGGTGGTAGCCAGAGCAGCCCTGGGTCACAGCAAGGGCGAAAGAAAGCGAGTTGGGATTTCTCACCCTGTGCGAGCAGACCCCAGAGTCCCCCTCCAGCCAGCAGCACTGGTGAAGGGGCACCTGTCTGGGCTGGGGGGCTGCTGTGGGGCTCAGGGGGGGAACTAAATCATCGGGGTGCCCCATGCCTCCGGACCTTGGCTCCGCCACAGCCGTGCAGGGGGGGACATCCAGTGCACTGGGAGCAAGTCCCAGAGGCAAAACTTCTGGGGCCCTGCCATGTCACAGCTTTGGGGTCACCCTGGCTGAGCTTGGTGCAGGAGGGTGCAGCCAGGCAGGGGCGAGGGGGAGCACCCCAGAGGGGAGAGCGGGGCCGGCCAGACCCTCCCTGCAGGCTGAGGGATGGAGGTGAAGGAGGAAGAAATGATTTACTTTCATTTCCCATCGGGGAAGCGGCAGGACCGGGCACAGGAAACCCGCAGCAGCTGATGCAGGCAGATCTCACACGGGATCCAGGGAAGTCCTGGTTGTCAGAGGCAACATCCCTGAACCAGGCGCTTGTGAAATGCAGCTATTGCTCAAGCACAGTCGCCGGCATGGCCGGGCCCCCTGGAGCTGCAGCCCCAGGAGCCCGGGGCATCCGTGCAGGAGGAGCCTGGCACGGGGAGGATTGGGGCTCTCAGATCCCCTCTGCCTTTCTTTGGCAGAGCTTCAGACTGCCTGGCAGATGCACGAGAGCGGCACCGCAGCCGTTGTCTCTTGGGTCTCGGAACCAGGGCAGGAACACAAGGACGCAGCAGGTCTGGTGGTGACGGTGCCTGCCAGTGAGGGACAAACCGCCCGGGGAAGAGCTGTGTCCCACGGGCACCCAGACAGCATCCGCGGGCTGCGATCCTCCCGCCAGCGCCGGCCCCAATCAACCCCCAGGGGCCAGGAGCCCGTGGCCACAGCTCATTTTGCCCAGAAAGAAGCAGCCAAGAGCAGAGGAGAATGTTGAAATGCCAAACCCCCAACCTGCAGCCTCCACGGTTCCATGACCCTGCTGCTGCCTGTCTCAGCGCTTTGCTGGGTCTTGCTCGTTGTGGGGGAGCAGCTCCCCAAACCCTCCCATCCATGACACCACATCTCAGCAGGGCTGTTTCAAAACAGTATTTGAGACATTCAGGATGAGCATTGAGGAACCAGAACATCTTCCATGAGGAGAAATGAAATTTTATAGGGAGCAGCAGAGAGAGGAAGCAAAACCAGAAAGTCTTCCTTCTGGGTTTGAGCAAATTTTAAAGCTGAACTGAAAAACCCCTTCAAACATCACGAACCCTGACCACACACTCCCGTGTTCGGCTGGGGACAGCTGAAACCACATCGAACGCTTGATACGTGGGTTGAGCCCCATAGCGCTTTGTGCAAGGGATGACAGCAGGGACCTGAGCATGAAATCCTGCCCTGCCCGACCCGATCCTTCGGAGGGGAAAAGGCTTCACCTGACAGGCTGCTCTGTGGCCCCAGGAGCTGCTGCACTGGAGAGGGACCGGTCCCCCCAGGGCTGCCGGAGCTGAGCTGGGCTGTACGTGCAGGAAAGGGCCATTGTCAGACGGGAGCCAAGAGGCCGGGGGGGCAGGGAGCTGGGGGGGGTCCCTCTCCTGTGCTGTGACCCAGGGCTGCGGGTCAGGACACCCGCCCTGCTGTCCCCAGGCCACCCCCCGCTCCCCAGGTCAGGGCTTCCTCTGGCCCCACATGCTCCTCAGCCCGTGCGGGCAGTTCCCAATCCTGCCCACAGCTCTTTCCACATCTCTTGCCTGATGCAATGGCCCAAACCACCCCGCAGTCGCCTGTTGGGGCTCCCTGGGGGACCTGGGGATGCAGCTCCATCCCCAGCAGCTGCCACTGGGCTCGCCGCCACCCCGAGCCCCTTCCCAGGCGAGCCCCTGGCCAGGGCTGGCAGCACCCCAGCTGCCCCGGGATTTGGCAGATGCAGGGCAGCGTGGCGGGTGTTACCGCTCCTTGGGCGAGGACACCCAGGCACGTTTGCCTTCTGCAAGGAAATCCGTTTGCATCCATTCCTTGTGCCAGAGCCGCCCGGGAATTCCCTGGGGCTGGTGCCGGAGGCATCACTGCTGCCACAGCGGCAGGGCAGGGCTGTGGGCTGGCAAACGCTCTGCTGGGGAAATGCAGGGAAAAACCCGGGGGGACTGGGCAAGAAAAACGAGAGCAACCTGGCTGGTTTTGGAGGGAACTTGGAAAAGAGAAGTCCACTGCCAGAAATAAAACCTCCCGCTGTCCATTGCCAGCCAGGGCAAGTTCACTGCCACTGATGTAACCAGGCTCTGACCAGGAACTGTGGCCACCGGGCTTGTCCCCAGCCCCGCAGCGGCTTCACCCCGAGCTCAGGTCAGCACCGAGATGTGGGGGAGCTGCGGCTCCTGCCCACTCCCACGCCTGCGGGCTCCCTGCCAGCCCGGCGCTGCCCACCGCCACCTGCGAGTCCCCGACAGCCTTCGAGCCGGCAGCATCTAAAAATACAAGTGGGGGGATGACGCCAAGGGCTCCTCTGCTGTTGTTTTCCCAGCTGCAGGATCGGCGTGACCCGGCCCCGGCTGTTCCTGGAGCCGGGAGGGCTCTTCGCCAGCGCCGGGTCGCTGCTGACGCCAGCCCTGACCACGGCATCAAAAACAGACGGACGGACGGACGGACACACTCGGGGACCCCAGAGTGAGCGAAGAGTCGGGTTGACCCGGCGCTGAGGGAGCTGGTGGAGTTGAGAATGGTCAGGGTGAGGTTCATGGTTGGACTGGAGGAGCTTCAGGGGCTTTTCCAACCGAGATGATTCTGGGATTCTGGGAGCCCTGCAGGGCACAGTGAGCGCCCTGAGTGCAGGGACACGGGTCCCCGCAGGAGCCCAGCCCTGCTGCCGGCCTCACCACCCCTCGCCCTCCCTCCACCCCAACATCCCGGTGACATCTCGGGGATCTCCCCAGGACTGGCGCTGCAGCCCGGGAGTTTTCTGCACCCGCTGAGGGCTGCCGTCACCCCAGACAGGCGGGCTCCTCTCGCAGCACGCCAGCTCGTGTCAGGAGGTCTGGGAGTCTCGTGGGAGACAAAAGGGGATGCAGAGAGCTGAGGGGGATGATTTTGCAGAAAAAGTAAAAATAAAAATGCAGGAATGGTGACCTCGGGCAGCGCCTGGGGGGATCTGAATGGTGGCTCTGTGCCGGAGGAGGGGCAGGGCAGGAGGCCACATGCAGCCTGTCCCAGCAGCTGCTCGGGACAAACAGGACATGGAGAAAAGGAGCAAAAGAGGAGGGTGAGCTCATGGGGTCAGGGGCCCCGGGGCGGCAGGGGCACCCGGGAGGCCCCCAGGAGCTGACAGGATGGGTCCCCACCAGCCCGACTCCTGCCTCCAAGCCGTGCTGTCTCAGGGCAGCGGGAGGGCTCGGGGCCCTGCCCTGGGGTGCTGCGGGGATGGGGGGCTGGATCCGGCCACACTGGGTGCGTTCGCAGGGTGGCCCGGCTGAGCACAGCCTGGTTGAGCACCCCAGGGCCCAGGCAGGGAGTGGCCGCCCTCGGGCACCCCACGGGGTGATGGGGTCCCTCCGGGCTCGGCACCGCATCCTTCCCCTCCTGCTCGCCAGCGCCGCAGAGGGACCCTGCCCGGTGAGCCAGGGCCAGCCACGCTGCCTCCCTCCCTGCCCGCAGCCTCCTCGCCCAGCCCCGCTGCTGTCGGCTGGTGCATGAGCCAAAGCAAGTCCTTGGGCTCATTTCAGAGGCACCCGCACAGTTAAAGAAGCTCAGAGCACGAACTCACACTCCCCTCGCGCTCAGGGAAACTATAAAAAGGCTGAAGCAGAGATGTGAATGAAGGCAATGACAGGAGCGCTCGGCCGCTGGTGGGGAAGGGGGGAGCTGGCCCAGCGGGCCCCAGTTGGCTTGGGCTGGCTGTGAGCCAAGGGCCAGTCCTGCCCGATGCTGCGGCAGTGCCCGTGGTTCCGGAGCCGCACGGTCGGCTGCAGCCGGGAGCTCCAGCCCCTCTCGCTGCCCGCGGGTGAGCTTCTGCCCTCCCGGCACCACCCGACCGCGTGGGATCGGTACCAGCGGCCAGAGGGCTCTCGGCAGCTCCCAAGGAAATGGGAAGCAAAGGCAAAGCCCTCGCTGGCGCCGTCGTCCCTCCAGACCAGCCAGCAGCCCAGCTGTACCTCCTCCCGCCCCGGCTTGTTTTCACAGCGTGTCCTTTGGCCGCTCTCTAATTCCCAGACAAACGTTCGTTATCGAGGCTGCCCCGGCGGCTTGCGGCCCACGCTGGGGCCGTCCCTGGTCCTGTCCCCCGTCCCAGCCCCGATCCTGTCCCCGAGCCCACCAACACGACAGTCCGACACCCTCAGTCCGAGCCCGGAGCCGCGGGGCCGAGCGCTGGAGGCCAGACCCGGGGCTGGAAGAGCTGGGCCAGGCAGTGGGGGGTTGCGTTCGGACAGACCAAATCTGCGGCTTTGGCCGGCTCTGTTTGTACAACTTGTGGTTGCTAAATCACACAATTCTGCCTTCAAGTAGGTACTTTCCATCGCTGAAACACCCAACAAGCCGTACGAGACACTTTCCCTCTGCTGCGCTTTTAGGCCAATTCCGAAACCAGAACTCGGAGCAAAGTGCTCTGAACCCAAACCCGCCCCAACGGCTCGGCCCGGCGCTGGCCGCGTGTGTCCGAGGGAAGCGGCCACAGAGACCGTGCGGCCACGTGTGTGCGGGCATGGACACGGACAGGACACGGACAGGACACGGACACGCACACGGACACACAGACCGGGCACACGCACACGCACCCAAACACACACGGGGCACCCGCACCCCCACCCGCAGCTTTGTCCCTCCCCGAGCCGAGAAGCGCCCCCCGGGGGGCGGCTCTGCCCGGTACCGCGCCGCGGGGCGGGGGGGGGCGCCGGGGCTGGACCCGCCGGGTGCTGCCGCCGCCCTCCTGCCGCCCCCCGCGGGGCTTTTTTCTCCGGGGATCTTCCACAACCCCCCCTCAAACGCGCAACCCCGCCGGGTGGACGGAGCTGCCGCCGCCGCCTCGGGGGCTCCCGGCGGGGGGACGGGGGGGTCCCCGGGAGGAGCCGCCGCCCCGGCCCGGCCCCCCCGGCCCGGCAGCGCTCCCCGAGCCGCCCCCCGCCAGCCCCCTCCCCCGGCCCGCCCCGCCGCGCTCGCTCTTTCTTCGCCTTTTCTTTCTTTTTCCTTCTTTTTTTTTTTTTTTTTCTTTCTTTTTTTTCCGCCCAGAAGAGGCGCGGCGGGCGGAGGGAGCCCGGCGGGGGCCGATGGGGCCGGGGCTGCCCGCCCCCAGCTCGGGGAGGCGCCGGCGGCCGGCGAGGAGCCGCCCGTGGAGCGGCGAGCGGGCGAGCGGGCGGGCGAGCCGGGCCCGGGGGCAGGGCTCGGCCCCCGGGAAGGAAGAGGGAAGGGACAGTTGGTGCCACGGGCCCCCCCGGCCCCTCTGCCACTTCCCAGTAAACATGGTAATTCCTTCTGCTTTCCTATCCTTCCCGCTGAGCTCCCCAGGCCCCCCCAGCACCTGCGGGACCCCCAGCACCGGGCGGGGGGCGGGGGCGGACGGGGAGGTGGGGAGCAGAAACAGGCAGAGGTTGGGGTGTGGAGGCAGAAGTCGGGAGCGAAGGTGGGAGGCGGAGACGGGCGTCGAGGTGTGAAGGCGGCGGTTGAGGTGTGAAGGTGGAGGTGGGGGAGCGAAGGCGGAGGTTGGGGTGTGGCGGCAGACGTGGCCACGGGGGCGGCGCGTGCGGGGCTGCTGCCCGCGATGCTTAAACTTCCCTGCAAAGTTTGGCGGGGTGTGGGGTGCTGCACGCGGGTGCCACCGCGTGAACCGCGCAGGTATGGGACGCTCAGCGGCTCCATCCCCGGGCTGGCCAGCTCGGTTGCCGCTGCGGCCGGCACACGCCAGTGCCCTGGGCTGCCGGGCGATGCTGTGCCGAGCGCTGGCCGCCCGCCCCGCCGGGCTCGGGCTGTTCGTTAGCGTTTGCGTCGGGCCCTGCCAAAGTTGCTGACAGCCAGAGCTGCAGGAGAGGGAGAGGAATTGTTATTCAGAGCTGGTCCCCACGCTCAAACCTCTCTCCTGCCTGAGCTGGGGGGAGAGGGGAGATGGAGCTGAGTCACCCTGTGGCTTTGGGTACGAGTTAAATAACTTTACAGCACCAAAACACCAAAGCCCAGCTCGTCTTGTTGGTGTAAACCACTTTAAAAAATATGGGTATTTAGGGAGAAATATCAATCTCTATTTAACAGCACTTTGGCTTATTAAAATGGAAATAGCTTTGCAAATGTAAATCTCCTTATGCTCCCTAATGCCTTTTGTTTCGGTTCTGCCTTCCCTCGCAGCTGGTGGAGGGACCTGGGCTAATTGGTTGCTTTTGGATTTCTGACGGCTCCCGGCCAGCCTGGGCCCCGCTTCTCCCATGAACGCGGAGCCGCTGCACCCTGGTTACCCCAGAATTCTCCCCAGTGGTGAGGGGCTTTGTGACACTCGATGAAAACATTTTTACTCACTCCAGGCCGAAGTTTTCCCCGGCCCCGCGCAGGCTGCGGCTGGTGCCGCCGGGTCGTTCTCTCCCGACGCTCACACAGTCCGGGGCAGGTTTGGTTTTGCTCCTTTGACGGGGCAGCGGCTTTGTTTATTCAGTCGCTCCATCCTCTGGTGTGTCCCTTTGCTGTGGGGTTTTGGTGGTGATTTGGAAGATTTTCCTTTTTCCCCTGCAGCCGGGCTGTCCCCCCACCCCCAGACACCCCAGGTTTCTCCCAGCTGCTTTACCCAAACTCCAGGTGTTTCTCCCCAGCCGACAAGGTGTGGGACCAGGCGAGGCCGGGGAGCTGCGGCCAGGGGAGGCTGCACCAGGGTCTGGGGGGATGCTGCTGCGAGGGACGGTGGGTGTGGGCTGGGGCCTCGCGGTCTGCACCCCTCACACCCCGCAGAGCCCCCCCGGCAGGGAGCCGAGCCGGGAACAGCCGGGTTTGGGGCTGCCCATCGCCCCGTGACGCAGCCTGCCTGGCGCAGGGCCCTGGTCTCAGGGGACCCGGCTTCTCCTTCTGTTTTCTTTTGCTTTTTTATCCGTTTCACATGAGCTCGGCCAGTAAGAGTTTAGGGCGGTTTCCAAAGTGCTGGTTTTTGGGACGCGCCAGGGCTGTGCAAGGGTGACTCTGGCGAAGGCAAGCACAGGCAGGGCAGGCAGGGCAGGCCCGTCTCTCGTGGCAGCATTAGGAGCTGACGGATCCCCCTTTGCTGTCACAGGCTCCTCACCCCTGGCGGGGACGGGGATGGGGACAGACCCCAGCTCGGTGGTGCCAGGCAGGGAGGTGGTGGGCGCCCGGCCGGACTCGGCACCTGGGAGCCCCGCGGGAGCAAGGCGGAGCGGGGAGCTGGGCTTTACCCTGCAGCCGGGCTTTTCCAGAGCAAGGGCTCCCATCCCTCCTGGGCGAAGAGCAAGCGTGGGAAGAGCAGCGGTGTGGGACAGCCGGGCAGGGGAACGCACTTGCAGATCAGGACACCAAGAAGGGGCTGGTTCTCCTCCTGCTCTGCCCAGGCCCCGTCGCTTCTGCCAGGCCTAAGGGCGGGAGATCTCTGTGTGGAGACAGGGAGGAAAAGTCAAGAAGAATTATCCAAAGCATGACTGCAAAGTGCTTTAGCTAAAGCGCATTAAAGCTAATTAAGCTGAATTAACCGAGGCCACTTTGTCTCTGTATGGGCTCCCAGGCCAGGGATTACCTGCTTGAAACTAATGCTCACCTTCAGGTAATCCCACCTTCAGGTAATCCCACTTCCAGCTAATCCCGCCTCGCTCCCCGGGTGCCTGTGCAGGAGCACAGGGATGATGGTGAGCTGTGGCTGCCCGAGGCGCAGGGCCCGGCCGCTGCCCCGGCTGCCGGGAGGATGCTCGTTGCTGCGGCACCTCCCCACCCGCAGCACCGGGGTTCCTCCACCGTTAAACGTGGAGCCCAGCCCAGGTGATGGGCTCGGCTTTGCCACGGGCTGCAGCTGGTGGCAGAACTAAGGGGCTCCTCGGTATCCGGGGGCTGGCAGAGGTGGCACACACTGTGCTCTGCAGGAGGAGGAGGAAGAGGAGGAGGAGCAGAGATGTCCCACTGCAGAGCAGCAGATCCCTGGCCGGCCAGGCTGGGCCTGAGCCTGCACCACGCAGAAACCTGCATCTCTCCTGCAGCAGCACCGTCTCCAGCAGAAAAGGTGCTGTTTGCCCAGACACCGGCCCCAGCCTGATTTGTTGTTTCTCTGAGCCTCTCCTGCAGAAACACTCCCCAGGGAGCTGGAGAAGTCTCTGTCCCTCCTGCTCGCCGATGGGCTCCTTTGGGCAGCCATGTCTATGGTCACCCCCGCGCTGCCCGTAACGCGGCGGGGATTTAACGGGGGCTGTTGATGGCTTCCCCCTGCGTTCCTGCTGTGCCAGCCAGGTCTGCGCAGCCGACGTCTCCCGCGAAGCCGGGAGAGCAGACAGGGAACGGCCGCGTCACGCGTGGCACAACCACCGGCGTCCTCGCCCCGGTCTGGAAGCGGCGCAGGGGAGGGGGCTGCAGCCCGGCAGAGCGCTTCCCAGAAAACGCTCAGAGGACTCATTTTTGGCGAGTTCAGTGATGAGTCTGAACCAAAACACCCTATCCATCTTCAGATGTTTGTCCTTCCTCCCATCCGCCGCATTCCTCCAGCGAGCCGAGCCGGCACTTCCCCACGCTCCTCCGTGTCTGGCTCGGCTTAACCCCTTGGCTGCTGCGGCTCCTCCGCCTCCGCAGTCGGGGTTCCCGAGCAGGGCGCAGGCTGCGCTCAGGGCTCATCTCGGGCTCCTTAAACCACAGCCCAACGCTGGGAACCAGACCTGGCCATGCTCGTGTGCACCGGCTGCACGGCACTCAGGGTGCTCTACCCCCGGTTCCCCCCCACTTCCCAGCCCAGGAAGGTTTGGAGCCCCCCAAGCTCGGTGGCGGTGCCAGCGCTGGCGTTCCGGGGACCCGGCAGCATGGGGTGGTGGGCACAGGCTCCGTGGGGGGTGACGGTGTCCCGTTGCGGGACCGCTCTCCCCACCAGTGACGCTTTCCTCCCGCAGGACGCCGGGGCGCTGGACGCGGCGGTGCAGAGTGCCCTCCAGGCCCTCTACCCCCCCTTCGAAGCCACGGCCCCCACGGTCCTGGGCCAGGTGTTTCGGCTGCTGGAGACCAGCTATCGGGGAGATGGGCTCTGCTGCCTGCTCCAGTTCCTCATCCCGGCCAAGCGGCTCTTCGAGCACGTGCGGCAAGCAGCCTGCGTAAGCCCCCACGACCCCCCGCCGCGCTGCCCTGCACCCCGCTCCCACCCAAGGGGGTCACGGCCTCCCCTGCACGGCCCCAGCACGGCCGTGCCCCGCGTCAGGCTGCAGGCTCCCTCTCCACGGCCCCGGCCCCATCCCCTCCCCGCAGAGAGGACCGTGCGGTGCCCAGCTCCCCGGGACGGCTCCGGCACAGAGCCTGGCACACGCAGTCCCTGTAGTAAGGGCGAGGGGACTCCCCCCTCACCTTCTGATGCCCCTGGAGAGGCTCCAGTGGGGTTTTCCCCTCTGTTAGCACGTGGGGAGCACTCAGCACCCCGGGAACAGCCATGGGCTCGGGGTGGGCTTGCAGGGCCCTGCTGTGGCTCGGCTCAGGGACATCCCATGGTGGGAAGCGCAGAGCCAGGCAGCGAGAGCACGCACGGGGCCAGCCGGGAGGGTACGGAGCTGGCGGGGGCTCTCGCTCACGCGCTGTGTTCTTCCTCCCTCCAGGCTCCCTACTTTAACTGCATCTTTCTCCACGAGGGCTGGCCCTTGTGCCTCCACGAGAAGGTGGTCGTCCACCTCGCACCGCTCAACCCCCTCCTGCTGCGCCCAGGGGACTTCTACCTGCAAGCGGAGCCCTGCGAGGAGCACTCGGCGCGCATCACTGTCAAGCACCTCTCACCTGACCTGCGTGGGGTGGAGGGGACGCCAGTCCCCGAGGCTGCCTACGCGCTGCTCTTCACCAACGAGTGGCTGGAGGAGATCAACGGCGACCGGGCCAGAGCCCCCCTGCACACCTGCCTGGTGGCCACCGAGAATGGCATCGCCCCGCTGCCGTGGAGCAAGATCGCCACGCCGGAGTTCATCGACAAGCCCAAGGCCGGAGCTGACAGCACGCCTGCGGGCGCCCGGCACGATCCCGCTCCTGAAACCGCAGCCGAGCCGGCAGCGCCCTGTGTGCCCGTGCCCCATGGCCCAGCGGACGCCCCGGCGCCCTATGGCAACATCGCGGGCACCATCCCGGGCTGCAGGGTCACCTCTCAGAAGTCAAGCCCAGGAAGATACCCCGGACTGATCAAGGTGGACCAGGCCGGGCCGTGGAAGAAGCCGGCCACGCTGGCCGTGCCCAGCCTCTGCGAGATCATCAGCCAGAACCTGGAGGGGGAGTACGTCGACCTGCTGGAGCTCCCCCAGGAGCAGCTGGACCTCCTGGCCCGGTCCCTGCCACCCGCCTGCCCCGCCGGGCCAACAGGAGCCGGGACCGAGGCGACACTTCCCTGGGCAAATGGGGGACTAGGGGCAGATGCCTGGCCCTGCGGGGGGGCACCGAGCTCGGAGGAGGGTCCCTGCACCCCGTGCCTGGGGGGGAAGCTGAGCCGGGAGCCGGGGCCACTCAGCCCACGGTGCCGCCACCGTGACTCTTATTTGGCTGCGCTGCAGAACCCGGTGAGCTTTGGCCCCGGGCTGATGGCCGCCATCCTGGAGGAGCCGGACAGCCCCGGCCCTGGCCCTGAACCACCCCCCGCCACCCCCCACAAGACCCCGGTGCAGCACGGGAGGGGTGGCAGCAGCCCCACGCTCCTCGCCCGCCGTCCCCGCCGAGCGAGCCCCAGGGTGCCGGCAGAGGCCTTGGCACGGCAGGGCAGCCCCCGGCTCCCCCCGGCCTCCGGCCACAAGTTCTCCTTCCTGAAGGGCCCGCGGCTCGGAGCAGCCCCCGGAGACGAAAGAGCCGCCAGCCAGCACGAAGGGGCCTGGAAGAAGATGTCTGCCATCTACTCGCCCAGGATGGGCAGAGCCAAGCCAGCCGGGAAAGGTACCGTCCGAGCGGGGCTGCGGCGCCGGCCCGGGCTCTGCGGGGGCTTTTGTATTTCTCTGCCTCGTTGCCCCTCGCCAGCTCCTCTCTCCTCTGTCCCCATGGACAGGTACGGATGCGGCAGCTGCTGCCCTCGCAGAGGAACGGTCCCTGGAAAGCCCCAGCTGCAAGAACGGTCCCTCCGCGCCCGGCACCGGCCCCCCTGGCTGGGAGCCGCCGGCCTGGCAGGACCTGCACGCCGGGCTGCTGCGCTCGGGCATCGTCTGCCTGCCAGGTACTGCCGGCGCGTGGGACCCTCGGCGGGAGGGCGGGAGAGGCCTCCGGAGGGAGAGCACCATGCTGCTGGAGAGGGTTTTCTGGAGGAAGGTTTCAGGGATTTGCTGGAGGCCAGAAAGCCCCCAAGCGGAAAATTCCCTTTCAACTGGGCAACAAAATTAAAAACATAAAAACAAGCAGTCTGCTCTGAGCAGCTGCCCCGGTTCCCAGCTGCACCGAGCCCTCCCACACCATTCCTCACCAGTGAAGCCGTTCAGCTTTTAGCTGCCAAACACTAAACATTTGGCTTCTTCCGTTTCCCAAGAGCTGAAAAACAGTGACAAACCCCATCTATTTTTTCAGGAAAAACGTCCCCAGCAGCTCTGCCCTGGCATTTGCAGGGCTGGTGTTCGTGCCCTCGCAGAGGGGCCGGGGGAGGCTGCACAGTATTAACCCGGGCTGGGCCCCCCGAGCCGAGCCGGGGCAGAGCCTGTTCCTGCGGGCGAGCAGCAGGATGGGAGCCCCGGCCCCAGAGCAAGGGGGTTGCTTGGGGCTGGAGTTTGTGGCCGGCCAGGTCACTCTCCCCTTTCCCCGCAGGGAGCTCGGACCGGCTGGGCAGGGCCCTCCTCCAGGTGACCACCAGCGGCAGCGCCTGGGGGGCTGCGTGGTGCTCGGCCGCTGAGCTGGCGAGGCTCATCCTCTTCCTCTGCTCCCTCCCCAGGTAAGGGCCAGGAGGATCTGCCAGGGACCGACTGGCTGCTTCCCGGCTCGGGGGTCCCACGCAGCCCCCGGGCCAAGCCCAGCACCCCGCACGTCCCCGCCGTGTCCGCGGTCCCCCCGAGGAGCCTGCGCAGTGCCTCTGCCGAAGGCACAATTTCTGAAGGGCTGGTGCTGCCCTGGCTGGGGGGTCCCGCAGGGATGAGGCCATCGCCTGCAGCTGCCGGTTCCTGCCTGTCCTCACCCTGCTGCCCGAGGGGGCTTCGAGCGGGTCGTGCCTGAGGGGAGGGACCCCCACTTCATGTGCTGCTTCTAAGCAGTGCAGTCTGCCTCCTGCTCACTGGATCTCCCCTTGCCAGGCGGGAAGCGAAGGACAGCGGGCTGACTGTCGTGGTGGATGCCAGGAAGCAGCCGCCCGCTCCCATCCTGTTCTCGGCGCTCCGCTCTGTCCAGGTATGCCGGGCTCCGCGTGCCTGTGCCACGGACATGCCGGGGGGATCCCTGCCCGGGAGCCAGTGCTGCCACCCTTTGGGGGTCCCTCCGACCCTCCCCTGTGCCCACCACATGGTGCGATCCCCCGGCTGGCAGCAGCTTCTCCATCAGCTTAAACAACTGCCACTTTGTTCCCAAAGTTGCTGATAAATCTCTAATTTCTGAGCGTGTCTGCAGCAGCCCAGAGCATCCCCCAACAGGGCACAGAGACCCCATTTCCCGAGCTCACCCCTGGTGCTTGCGTCTCTCTGTCTCCCCAGGTGCCAGCCGCAAGGCACCAGCGGTTTGGGACCAAAGGTCCCTCCCCAGCCCCGCAGGATCTGGCCTCGGCCCCGCTGTCGTCCAGCCCCGCAGCGTGCCCCAAACCCCCTCGGCGTCCCGCTAGTGGAGCTCACCTGGAAATGGGCTCCGCAGCGACGGTCGATCGCCCTGGCAGGGTTTCCGAGGCGGTGCTGCAGGAGGGCCCTGCGCTGTCCCGGGGGCCCTGGGGCCCTCCCCGTCACAGCACCCTTTGCCTCTGCACACTCAGGGCCGGGTCGCAGCCTGTCCGATAAATCTCACACCAGCCCTGATGCTCCTGCATGGAGAAGAGTCACCGGTGCGAGCGAAGGCTCTTTCTGTGGGTCCTTTCTGCCAGGGAGCTGGTGGTTGGGACGGGGTTGTGGCCTGAGTGACCCGTTTCCATGGCCCACGCCAGCAAGCTCGGGAGCATTTTCCTTTGTAATGAGCTCACGAGCTCAGCCAACTCAGGCAACTGTGGGTGACCCAAGGGCTGTGCCGTGGGGTTTGCTGTGGTTGGTGACTCTTCCTGCCTCCCGCAGAGCGTTTCGCCGGGCTGCGTCCACACCGTCCTGCTGCTGGCCGAGAAGGAGCCCGTCGCCCACCGTGAGAGGCTGCCCGGGGTGCAGGTGAGCCTGGCCCTGGCCCTGTCCCCTCCTCATGTCCCCGCGTTTTTTCCTGTGGAAAGAGCAGAGCTGGGGTGAAAGGAGCCTCCCACCTCGGGGGACCCTCACCTGGAGACCCCAATTCTCCTGCGCAGGGACCCCAGGCAGAGCAGCACCTCGCTGGGGCAGGTGCCCCCGTGCCGGCTGCGGGGTGAGCCCACGCTGGGACAGGCAGTCACTGCCCTCGGGCTCGCGGGGCAAACGCTGACCGGGGCAGCCACGCGCCTGCCCAGTTGCCTCCAGTGGCCAGACACAGGCACTGGGCTACTAAATCTAAACTTGAAAGGGCTGACTGTTCTTTTTAGTGCTGCTCAGTTTAATTAGTATAATGTGAAATAGGAATGAGCTGGATCACCTAGCTTGGCTGTTGTGGCAGGTGATCGCAGTCCCGGCGATCTCCCGCGCGCTCGAACACCGCGGAGCTGCGGCGCGGGGTGCTTGGACAGGAGGGGGTTGTGCCCCGGCTCCAGGCTGGCCTGGGGGGGTTCCTGGGGAGGGACCTGGCACAGTCCCACCACACTGACAAGCCCCGTGCCCTGCAGGTGGAGACCCTGGTGTCGCTGAAGGCTCTGGGCCGCCACGTCGACAGCTCCCAGTTGACCCCGGAGCTGGATGGTGCCTTCCCCTACTGCCACGGCGAGTGGGTTCAATTCTTCCAGGTGTCTGTTATCACGCCGTGAGCCATCACCTCACCTCCCCGCGGTGCCCCTCCGTCCCCACCGCGGCTTCTGTGTCTCACACATCCCTGGAAAAGCCACAGGAAAACCCCGGAGAGGGGAAGGAAAAGGAGAGCTCTGAGCGCAGGAGGGCAAACCCCTCCTGCCTGCTTCTGCCTGCTCCTGCCTGTAACTGCCCATCCACCTCCACGCTCCCTTCCTCCTCAGCTTTAACCCGCTGCCCCACGGTGTTCCCTGCTCTGGCCTGGCACTGCTCCTCCTCCTCCTCCTGGGCAGACTGCCCTCCTGCCCTGGCCCCACTGACCCGCTCTGTGTCCCCCCCACAGAAGCTGCATCCCTTCACCGCCAGCCTCCGGCGGGCATCGGAGCTGCTGCAGAGCTGCATCCAGGAGCTGCGGCATGCCGACACGCTGGCGGGGACACAGGTAACGGGCAGGTTGTGGCGCTTCCCAAAGAGCCCGTCTGCAGCCCAGCACACAGCGACATTTTGCCCCGATTCCCCAAAATTCAGTGCAACCGCTCCCGGAGCGGCGGCTCCTGACAGGCTGTGCCTTGTCCCCTTTGCTCGTCCTGCGCTGGCCCGGGAGCTGCCAGGGGAGGCCCCGGGTGAGACGTGTGTCCAACCCTCCCTCCACAGGATGCGGCCGCCTGCATCGGGAGGCACCAGGAGCTGATGCAGAGGGTGCTGAGCGACCCGCAGCTGGTGCATGTGCAGCGCGAGGCGGGGGCCGTGCTGGCCAGGCTGCGCAGGGAGGCTGCGCGGCTCAGCGCCTCGGCCGACGTCAGGTAGGAGGGGGCGGCTTTACCGGGAGAGGGGTGACAGTGCTGGGGACCCCCGGCCTGGAGCCGCCTCCCCAGGGACAGCTCGGTCCCCACCAGCACGAGCTGCTCTCCAGCACACCCCGGAACTGGTGCCGTGCTCCCTCCTGCCCCCCAAACGCCCTCCGAGCCTGGAGCTCGCGTCTGGCACGGCCATGTGCAGGATTGCCCACAGGGGAAGGTGCAGGGGTCTCTGGGAGGGTCCCCTGCCCCAGGGCCAGATTCTAGGCTGGGCTCAGCAAGGCCGGCAATGAGTCCTCCAGTGAGTCCTACAGGCTGGGCTCAGCAAGGCTGGCAGCGAGCCCTCCAGGCTGGGCTCAGGCAAAGCCACTAGATGGGGCCAAGCCCCGGCAATGCTGCCGTTGCCCGGCGGTCCCTGCGTGCAGGCAGCACCAATCCTGCTGCTCCCTCCTCTCCCTTCTCCGGGCTGGCCCAGGCCACGCCGACAGCCGACGCTTTCCCATCGCGTGTTCACCGACATCGTCGTGCTCCGCAGGACGGGGAGGTGTCAGGGCACGTGCAGGGCCTGCAGCCCGCTGGGCGCGCCCCAGGGAGAGCCCTCGTGTCCCGGGTGGGCTCTGAGGCTGCACGAGGCGAGGGGCAGGAGGTCTCTTGGTCGGATCCTGACCAGGCTCTCGCCAGCCGCACGTGCAGGGTTGTTGCCCGTCGGCTCCCTCCGCTCCTGGGAGCCAGCACCCGCTTCCAGGGAGCTGCCCCATCCAGGGGCTCCTGCCTGCCGGAGATGCCTCGGCCGGCGGCTTCATGAGGAGCCGGCGACTTGCCCGGTGCTGATGGCCCCTCTCTTCCCTGGTCGCCAGGACCAGCATGGAGTCGGCCGAGGGGCTGTACAGCCGGCTGGAGGAAGAGCTTCATGACCTGGTGTCCCAGTCCAACAGCTGCCTGGAGCGCCTGGAGTTCCTCCGAAAGGTCCAGGAGCTCGAGGCCGAGTTCAGCAAGGTGAGCCGGGTGTCCTGGGGTGCAGCAAGTTGAAGTTGTCCTCCGCGGTGTTCCTGTGGCTGGGCGTTTTGGGCACATTTCCTTGGGTTTTGATGGTGAAGGAAGCCTGGAGAATAACAGGATTGCCTGAGCTTTGATTTTCATTATGGGGCGACCGTGTAACCCTGCCTGGGATGGGATGGGATGGGATGGGATGGGATGGGATGGGATGGGATGGGATGGGATGGGATGGGATGGGATGGGATGCCCCACTTGGGGAAGGAAAGGGAGGTGCCAGTGGCCGGTCCTGCATGACCCTTGGCCCCTTGCTCGCAGCTGGGGTGCTGGCTGGACGGGGAGGCGGCAGCGCGGCTGCAGGAGATGGGCGCTGAGGAGTGGAGCCCCGACAGCTTCCCAGGCTCTGCCGAGCAGGTTAACGAGTTCCTCGTCCAGGCAACAGTACGTATGGAGGGGGCTTTCCTGTAACACGTGTCCCTCGGGTATCGCTGCCAGCAGCACTGCTGGGGGCTCTGGCCCCTGCCTGGCACTGGAAATGCCAAATTAGGAACGTTCAGACGTCGTTACAAAGTTTGATATAATCAGCCCAAATCCCCCAGGTTTGGAACGAGGCTTCTGGGCAAAACTGGGTGTGCCCAGGCTGGCTGGGTAAAGCTGCGGTTCTCAAGCCCGGCTTTGCGGGGGTCTTTGGGCAGCCCTGCCCTGGTGAGGGGGGCAGTTGTGCTGCTCCTCGGTGGGCTTTGGGCTGGAGCTGCCATTCCCAACCCCTCCTGCGCTCCGTCCTTCTCAGCCCCCTTCCTCCCGCAGGGCCGGGCCACAGAGCCTGGACATCCATCAGACAATAAATGGTGTGGTGAGCAGGATTTGTTCCTCCCGTACCCCGGGATATGGAGGCCCTTTAGATACATTCACAGCAGGGAGGATGAAGCGAGGTGCCTCTGCTCAGGCCAGCACGATGCATTTTGTGCATTTGGAGCCAAGCCAGGACAGAGATTTTGAGAATCCCCGTTCTCTTTGTTTCTTCTCACTTGCCCGGAAACATTTCCCACATAGCTTTGATAGCGGCGCCGAGCGCCTCACCCTGCACCCGCGTCCCAGCGCAGCAGGTCAGCGCCGTTCCGCGAGCGCGGAGCTTGTTCCTTCCTGCCCTCCCTGCAGGCTCGGTGCCGGCGCGGCCTGGCGCTGTGTCAGGAGGCGGCCGAGGTCGGGGACGCGGCTTTCCCCGAGGCAGACCCCTTCCAGGCGGCTGCGGCGCTTTTCCGGACGAAGCTGATGAGCTTCTGGAGGCAGGTGGAGCGGCGACAGGCCGAGCGGGAGCTGCGGCGGGAGCTGGGCCGCTTCTCCAGCAAGGTGGGTGTGTGGGCTCCCCGCCGCAGGGCCGGCGCCGGCTGGGCAGCCGTGGGAGCAGCCGCTCTTGCCGCCTTCTTTTCTAGATCACGGGGCTGAGGCTGGACTGCAGGCAGTGCTCGGCCCGCGGGAAGCACGGGGAGGGCCAGGCGCTGCAGTGTCTGCAGAGCTCCTTCCAGAAGCTGTCGGTGGAGTTCGCCCTGGAGAAGCTGCAGGAGATGAAGGCTCAGGTGTGCAGGATGCAGAGCAGCCGCGGGCTGGCAGCCTGGACCGAGGCACGGCACCGCTACCAGGAGACGCGGCAGATCCTGGAGGAGATGCTGGCGGAGCTGCAGGAGGCCTGGGGAGCACAAGCCAACGGGCAGGGAGATGCTTTCAGCCCCCCCGGCTCAGCGTCCGCAGCCCCTTGCAAGGAAGCCCCAGGCTGCGAAGCACCTGCCAGCCCCGAGCCAGCGGCGTCGGGGGGCTGGGGGGCGGCAGAGCGGCCGGAGCCCAGCGCTGGGGGGCCAGGCCAGCCACAGGCCGGCAGCGTTCCCAGCCCCGTGCTGGGTGTGGAGCCGAGCTCCCCACAGCCCTGCTGCCGGCAAGGGCCAGAGGGTGACCGTGCCGCTCGCTGCCACGTCCCTGCTGACACCTCCTCCCCAAAACCTGGGAGCGGAGTCTGCCTGGGAGCCGCGGGACACCTCGCCCAGGAGGGCGGCCAGCCCCTCCAGAGGCATCCCTTCACGCTGCCTCCCCGGGCGTGTTTTCCGGGTGCTGAGTTGTTGTGCCCCACCGCTGTGCCCCACGGGACTGTCTCAGCCCCCAGCACACATGGTCCCCCTGCAGATAAGCGGGCAGAAGCCACCCAGTACTTCCAGGTTTCCAGCCAGAGCAGTTTCTCCTCTGAAGACTCAGACTCACAGAACTCCACCGAAGACGCCCTAGCAGCGAGCCTAGCTTTGCCCCGTGACCTCCACAGCCCCAGGCCACCTTGCCCCTCCGAAAATCCCCGCCAGATTCTTTACCTGGAGAACCACCACACCGAGAGTCCAGCTAAAGCAAATGCCGAGTAAAACCAGTCCCTTCCAGCTGGGGCTGTTTGTGTCCAGTTGTGGAAGTCACCAACTGGACAGGACATCCCACGCTCAGAGGTGGGACGCTGGGACCCATTGCCCAGCCCTTGGTCCCAGAGTCCTTCCGTTCCCTGTACTTAGCACTCGCCCCGCTGTGGAACGGCAATAACCCCCTCACCAGCCTCAAGAGGTTCGTTAATAATCTACTAGGCGTGTTGCAATCCTCGCCTCAAGTGCATTTATCGCTACCAGCGCCAGGTTCGCCTCGGGACAGGGTTCCCCGCAGTCGGCAGCCGTGCTCAGAGCATCCCGCGGGAGCACAAACCTGTGCTGAGACGTTTCTGCCTGCCGACCCCACCACGCTCCCCACTCTGCCAGGCAGTTTTACCGTCCCCTGCGCTGCCGCCGCGGCCCTGGCCGAGCAACAGGCGTCCTGTCCATGTGTACTCCTTAACACGGGACTAACGTTATTAACGTTAATAAACCTGAAGAGAAGCGCCCGGCGTGGTCCTCGTGGGGCAGAAGGAAAAGCCGCATCGTGCCCAGAGCCAGTTGCCGGGCCGCTCGCCCCGGCTCCTCACCGCTGCGCCAGCCCGGTGCCACCACGGGCGCCTCCCGCACCCCTTGCGAGGGCTGTGACGGCAGCCTGGCTCTCATCTTGCTGACAGGAGCGTGGCCCTGCTCAAACCGCTGCTGGCCTGTCCCTGCTGTGCCCTGCCCCGCTGGCCCCCGCTGCCGGCCTGCAGCCATTTGCAGAACCAGTCCCTGTCCCTTTTGTAAGGGTTAAACGTCGCCGTCACTGTCCTCATTCCCGTCCTACCTCCTCCCCAGTTCAGGGGCGAGGGTGGTGGTGTCCTGCCCAGCCTCCCCGCTCACTGGGAACGCGCTGTCCCCAGCCCTCGGGGATCTGGCTGAGCTGGGCGCGACCTCACCGATCACCATCCGAAACAGCCCCGGGGTCCCCGGAGGTCCCGTCCCCGCGGGCACATCCCGCCGAGCCGCACCGCCTGTTTGGGCACCCGGGAGCGGGCGAAGCCGGGCCGGGGATGGGCTGAGCATCATGAGCTAATCAAGAGACATCGCAGAAAAAGCAGTATCTCACAGAGGAGCCGTTCCAGAAAGCCTCTCCCCCTCCCAGCCACGGTGCGGTCATGGCTCACGGCCCCGTGTGATGCTGCGCCTCGGCAAAGGGCACTTGCCCATCCCAGTGTTTGTGAGCATCACTCATACCCCCCTCAGCCTTGTTTTTGCCAGCTCCCCAGGCCGGGCCCTGCTGAGCTCCTCTGGAGGCTGCAGTCCCAGCCACCCCCCACAGTGCTGTGCTGCTCCTGCCCAGCTCATTAATGGCAGCGTTAATGAAGAGCAACCCCAGCCTGCTCCCCTGGCGCTGCCCTGGGACCTCCTGCCCAGCACTTCTCCTACCCGTTGTCTGCTCTTCTCCTTCCAGCTCTTTTAAACTCCATCTTCCCCAGCTCAAACACATTTCCCTAGTAGCACTTCTGTCACTGCTTCACTGAAATCCCAATAGCTGAGTCTAGTCCATTCCTTTTGGCTTAAAACTATGATAGAGAAACATCTCCGCACAATCCCTCCTGGGTGAACCCAGCCAGCTTCGCTCCACTCTCCAACTAACGCCACATCCTGAACATCCCCGAGGTCACCCCAGCCAGGCCACTTTTCCTACCTCTTCGTGTAACGATATTTACCTGTGCCAACTGCCTGGCCCTGCACCGAGCTTAAAGGGCCTCAGAAATCCCCTTGCTGTGGAGCTGAGGCAGCACATAGACCCGGAGAAGGAGCAGACAGACGCACATCCCCCTGCCCCGATGTCCCCGTGCCTGTTCCATGGCTGGCAGAAGCCGTGCCCAGCTCATGGCAAGAGCCAAAAATCTCTTCTACCTCCAAAAGCCTTTAAAGCCCGGCCTGACAGTTCCCTCGCTCAATTTTCTGCTCTACCGACAGCTGATTTGCTGTATCACCCCGCTACACGCTCGCCTCCGCACTGCGCTGAAGAAGCTGCACGCCTCCCAAATTCCTCTTGGATACCCATTTTCTGTCATTTCACAGAATTCCACGGCTTCGAAGCTCCTCGCTATCTGCATATGGCCGAGCTCAGCCTCCTGCATCCCACCCACATCCCACCCCGGGCTTGTGCCGGTGCCTTGCTGGGCTGCCCGAAGCACTGTCGGCGTTGTTCATCTCCCTCGGGAAAGGCAGATGGGGGCCGGTGCTGAGTGCAGTGACACCATCGCTGCCACAGGCACCCGGGCAGGGACCCTCTGCGGGGACCCAGGCTACGGCGAGGCAGCTCCTGGCCCAGCGAGGGCTGGCAGGGACAGACCCAGAACGCAGGCACCTGCCTGCATCGGCCCACCCAGCGTCGGCGGGTGCGCAGGGTCCCCTCCCCACTGCTCCTGCTTTCTTACCATGTCCAGGAAAGTAGCAAATAGACAGGTATTAAAAATGAACCGCTGTGTAAATTGAGCAAGGAAGAGGGATGAGAATATTATTACTGAAATGATATTGTGTGGAAGCGTTTGGGTGATGCCATTATCGCATATAAACCCCTCGCTGCGATGCTGTCACACGATGTCACTGGATAAGCATCTCCCATCCATAGCTGAGGCGGCTTTTTATCCCTCTGCAACGCTCCCCGAGCCACAGCACTGCCAGGCTGTGAAGAGACAAAAGTGCTAATCAATACTTTTGTCATTGTTGGGATTGATTATTCTAATTAATTCTGGGAGCCGTTCAGCCCGGCTGTGGACAGATAACTGCTGGTACACGGGGTGGCAGCTGGATTGGGATCTCGTTTATCCCATCATATAATTCAAAAGATGAGATCTCTCCAGCGGCCACGAGTAAAACTTCGTATTGATTCTGAAGTGCTTTGCTTGTTTATAGGAATAACCCCGTGTCCCAGAAGATGGTTTATGCTTTGCTGTTCTCCCGCGTCGTCTCTGGTGGTGATGTGAGGTCAGAGGCTGAAACGACCCAAATCCATGAGGGGTGGCAGGGACCAAGCCCTGGGCTTCACTGCCCTACGTCAGGAAGTTGCCTCTTTACTTACCTGGCACAAGCAACATCTATTTTAGATTCCACGTTGAAATGAAAGAGGTGTGCAGCATTTCTCATTTATTTTACTTGTTTAAATAGCCAGTTTCCCAGGAGCCCTCTGAACAGGGACTCGAATCCGTGCTGCTGTTCTTTGTCATCATCACAGATGGAGCAAAGCCAGTTTCTGCATCTTGGCATCCCCTGACCTCACGGGGAGAGGTTTCAACGTCAGGACCCAGGTTGTGCGGGGGACCCCCCTTGCCCCCATCCCCGCAGGCCGCCGGGCTCTGAAGGTTCAGACCCTGCCCTGCCCACCAGAGCTGGGTCTCAGCTCCAGGACAGGCTGCACCAAAGCCTGCGAGGAGCCGGAGGTGAACCCAGGAAGAGCTGGGTGTGGGGTTTAAGAAATAAACCTGGGCAAAGCAAATGCCCGGAGGCTGGGAGAGACAGAGGAGCCAAGACTGAGACCACGAGGCACCGATCCCGCAGCAGGGTGGATGCCCGGGGCCGCACCGAGCCCCTCCTGCACGGCGAGACGGGGGTCCGGTGGTGTCAGGCTGGGGCAAACCCAGTGACTTGGGGGCATTTTCTAAATTGCCATTTTTGAGCAGCAGCAGGAACAGGGATGTCTGCAGCGCGGGTTTGAGATTCCTCATATCCTAATTCCTCAACAGAATGCTGGGGAGAATCAGGGAAGAAATAATTACTGTCATGAATAATAAATGCTTCCTCTCTGCGACACCATTCCCTGCCTGCTCTGAGCACTCAGCCAGGAGCGCTGGGGGGTCCCCGGGGCTGGGGGGTCCCTGGGACAGTTGGGACCTCTGAGCTGGGCCAGTGCTGGCCAGCATTTGCCCTCGCTCCAGCCGCACGGGGTGGGGGCACCCAAGGCAGTGGAATGCCCGACCCAGCTGACGGCCCCGGGGAGAGAGGGCGCTGCCATCAGTCTGTTCTCCTCTGCCCTGGTGGGAAGAGCCTCCTTCTCCCTCCTCCGCCGCCTGCCTTGGCTAGGAAGAAGTTGGGGCTTTTTAACTTTTGGTTTTCAGATTAGGGGGAATAGCACTTCCCATGGAGAAACAGAATCATCTTCCAAAACAGATGGAATTCAGATTCTTCTGAATAAAGCAAACAATGGCTTTCCTGTTGTTTTTCTTTTTCCAAAAGGAAAAAAAAAAAAGGATATTTTGCAAATCCTGAGATTAACTGATAACAGAAGGGAGAATTTCCGGCCCCTCGCTGGAGGGTGAATTGTTTCCTTGGAGGAGCCCTGTGCTCTCGGCTGCCCTCAGCCCCCACAGCTGGATGCCTCCTACCAAAAAGTGTTTTTGCAACATTCTGCAAAAATTTTCTTATCTCTGCTGATCCTTCAGCACATGATTTATGACTCCAAGTCTGACCAATTAAGCCATAACCTTTCCAGGAAGGCAAGTGAAGGAGTTAATCAATGTCTCTTTCCCACCCATGAAATGGCAAAATCGTTTGTCACGGGCTGGCGGGGGGGTCCCGCAGTGCCGGGCCATGGGGCGCCACGGCCAGCCCGGCCCGTGGAGAGCAGCTCTCGCAAGGCCCAGAGAAATACTTTTTTCCAAAGGAAAAAAGGCAATAAATGCTAGATGCAGAAGATGACAAAACCATCCAGGAGACAGAGGCGGGCTGTGGGTCAGGCCAGGCTGCCAGTCCTGGGGGGGAGAGCCCCCCACTTCCCCAGGGCCGTCCCCCCGCGGCTCCTCGCTCCAGTGAAGCCACCGGGACCTGGCTCAGCACTGACCTCGGGCTGAGGTCACCAACTGCACTTCTCTTTCTCTTTCTCTTTCTCTTCTTCCTCCTCCTTGCTGCCAGGGTCCCGTCAAGCCCTGCCCTGCAGACTGTGGGGGCTGGAGGGACGCTGAGTTATCAACCACAACGGGCAGGGCAAGAGGCACCGGGGCTGCGACGCTCCCAGTCAGAGCCGCGGCCATGCCCTCGTCCCGGGCGAGGAGGAGAGCACGGACGATGGGTGACAAGGCAAAGGCGCCAGGACAACTGTGAGTGGGACAACGCGTCCCCCCATGGGACCCCCAGCAGTTCTGGTGCCAGCAGAGCTGCCACAGGCCCAGCCCTGTTACAGCAGCTCCTGGCGTTCGGGCTCAGCCGTGAGCAGCTGCGGGGGTTTGGAGGTGCAGGATGGAGACTTGGCGCACGCCATGGTGGAAACACCGTTGTGCCTGGATTTGTCCTGGGATGCAACTGAGGCGCTGGGTCTGGCTTCAGCAGGTGAACACTTAATGCAAGAGGAAGCTGAAGAGCAAGACGCAGCCGTGCAGCACCGTCCTCGGCTTCGCCGGGGTTTTGGAGGGGACAACGAGCGGGAATGTCCCAAAGCAGCTTTGTTATCTCCAAGCTCCTGCTCCAACAGAGTGAACTTGGGTCTCGCCTGTGGCAGTGGCTGGTGCTCCTGGGGAGCTGCTGGGTGGCCATAAAGGAGTGAAAAAACAAAGAAACAGGCGATACCAAAGGAAAACAGGAAGGGCGAAAAGTAACGCCAAAGGGTTGAACTCCAAGAGCCGAACGTAACCCCAGTCTGGTCTGAGCTGGCCAGGGCAAGGCCAGCCCGGCTGCTTTCCAAAATCCCAGCTGTGTCCCATCCCGAGGGAGGGCTGGAAAACAGGAGCATCCCCAGGAAGGTACCAAGGGACAGAGAGGAGCAGGCGACCCCCTGCATGGGGAAGCGCATCACTTGTGTGCGAATCCTGGGGGAATCGTGTGGCTTCAGGTGTTTAAATCCGGACACGCTCGCTCCCAGGGCAGCACGAGCTGGTCATGCACTGACGCCGTGGCGGGGAGCGCAGACCCCTCTTCCTTTCCTCCCGCAGACCCCGCCGGAGCCTGCCCACAGTGAGGACGGCAGGGGATTACGGGGAGAGGCGCCTCGGAGGAGCAGGCGCCCCAGGGGCAGGGGCTTGGGGGATTTCCAGCAAACTGCTGGGAAGTGACGCTGGGAGACTGGAATTCAGCTCGCACCAGGTTCAACCAGTTCAGGTTGCAAAACACCATGTTCGCGCTGCCGGCTCCCTTGGCTGCGGGTACGTGTCCACACCGTAGCCCACCCCCTGCGCCGTGGGACCCTGCGGCAGCCGGGACCAGCCTCGTGGCCGTCCCAGGGCCACCGGCATGGGAAGGCTTGACACGGCTGGAGAATCCATCTCCCTGCCCACCTGCAGGCCCCATCGTCCTGGGGCAGCAGGAGGGGGCTGCCCCCTCCCCGGGGAGCGCTGCCAGGGAAACCCCCTCCCCAGCACAGCGGGTGGCAAGGAAACCCTGCCCAGCCCTCCTGCCCCCCTGCCGAGCCCAGAGACCGAATCAATCAAGAGACGTGAGAGGTTTGTGTTCCTCCTTCCTTTTAACTAAAAACACGACTGGGCCTAAGAACAAAGACGGTGACATAACAAATTCCTCCTCAGCCCCCCCCCGTTAGGTCGGAGTGCCTCGTCCCAGAGCTTTCCAGAGGAGCTGCTTATCAGCTGGCTGGCTCGCCCCTCTGCAGCCGACACTGGTTTAGTGCTCGGCACTTCTCGGCAACAGCCTTTGGCTCGGCATGTGCCCAGAGCTCTGAGCCAGAGCCCGGGACTGCGCTGAGGCCACCGGCACATCCCAGCTCCCGCCCCAGGAGCAGGGGACGCTTCGACCCCACGAGGCCACGTCCACCGTGGCTGCGACACCAGAGTGCGCCAGCCTCCCCGGACCTGGCAGCAGGGCCAGGTGGAAAAACAATCTGTTTTCCTTGGAAAAGCCAAAGGAAAGGCTGCCCGGTCCCTGCACTGCGCTGCCTGGCCTGGGGGGCAGCTGCCCCCTCCTGCCCCGTGGTCCTGCCCACGGCCGGGGACAAGAGCCCCTTTGTGCCAGCTCCTGGAGCCCTGCGGCCGCAGGACCCCCAGCACAGCACCGAGCCCCTCCTGCTGACCCACTGGCCCAGCGCCGGAGCAGCCCATGGCAACCAAAGGCCGCTAAACAGGCACAACACCCGCACCGAGCCAGCTGCTGCCCCTGACCTGAACAGGGGCATCTGCACCCACCCCGTCTTCCCTGGCTGCTGGCCCGTCCTCCCTGGCCCCAGCCCACGGTGCCCTTACGGACCCCGTCTGCCAGCACTGCTCGGCCCGGTCCCTACCAGGTACGGAGCAGCCACACGTCTTTTCCCCCAATTTTGAAGTATTTTTCCATGCTCAGAGATCAGAGCTCCTCCTCAGCATGCGAGGGACAACTGACGCATCCTACACGCCAGGATCCCACCGTGAGCCACAAACACTCCCCGCCGGCCCCGTCATCACGAGCATAAAACGTTTTCTCACCCTTTAACCTTTTCCCGAAGTCACATCCCAGCCCCGCCGCCCCCCGACGCAGGGGCGGGACGGTGCCGGGCTCCCCGCCGAGGGGCTCCAGCTGCCGGGTCAGTGTGAGAGGCAGGGGGGTCACCCCGGGTTCGGAGGGCAGCTCTGCCGAGGGCCACGCTTTGGGGAACACCCCGGGGCGGGAGGAGACGCGGGCAAACGGGCAGGTCTGCTAAAAGTCGGTTGACAACTTAACAGGGCGACTCAGAGGAAGACACTGTCCCTTTTCACAGCTTGTTTATCTGCCGGCACAAGAGACTGAGTCAGGATGTGCGGGCGCAGCCGGGGGCTCCCCCCTCCCCGACACACACCCAGGAGAGCAAACAGAGCCTCTGCCTGCGCGGGACTGGCGAAGGCAAGAAACCAGCAGCTTTGAAGCAGCTCCAGGAGCGGGGTGGGTGCGAGGGAAGTCGCAGTCCTCTGCTGAACACCTTGAGCAAATGAGTTATTTTGGGCGCCCAGCAGTGTAAACACCCTCTTAATGCAACCTTGTCTTACTACGGAGAGTAAAAATAACGCCATCAGCGTGGTTGGCCTTCCATGTGCAGCATTTTCCAGTGCGTGGGCAGGCAGATGCCTCTGCGATACGTGGTGGTGAGTGAAGTGGGCACCAAAGCCAGAAATGAGGGAGGTTTCCTCTCGCTGAGGTGCTGGGACCAAGCGTGGGGCTCCCCGGACGGCCCCGGGGCCAGCCCGGCGCTCGGCTCCGGCCACTTCTGGCAGAGGTGCCAGCGCAGGGACAGACACTGACAGTCGTTCCTGCTCTGCTTGGTCAGAAAACCAGACAGGAACGAGTCCCTGCAGCCTGGCCAGCGCCTGGCACCCCGGCTTGCCTGGCCCTGCGCACCCCAAACACCCCAATACCCCCCCCGGCGAGGAACCGCTCCTGCTCGTGAGCCGAGTGAGAAAAGTCTGTTTCTGCCAGCCCTGCGGCTGTTTGTCCCACGTCACCCAAAGCAAATTAAACACATCCTGAGCGCGGGACCTCGGGCTGCCGAGCACATCCAAAGCTCTCGCAGGGTCAGGGAGGAAGAGCGGGCTTGTGCGGGCAGAGCCAGGCCCTGCGTGCTCCAGCGTGAGCCCAAACACGCTGGCACGTGGCACCGCCGATGGCTGCAGCGCCCGGGAGCAGCGTGGGGAGCGGGGCCGGCAGCTACTGGGGGGCAGGGGGCTCCCACTGCCGCCAGCCCTCCCTCGGCCACGGCCCCAGCCCCGCAGCAGCCTGGCAAGGGAGAGGGATCCCTGTACCCAGATAGCTGGAGAGTCGGGCAGCCCCCTGGACCCCCACCCCCCATGAGCCCTCCCTGTGTCCACGGGAATGGCTCGACCCTGCTCTGCCTGCGCTGCCAGCACTGGGGGGTCTGGGAGGAGGAAGAGGGTGACGCTTTCCGTGGCTGCTCCCAAGTCTGACCGAGGGGAGCGGGTCCCCATGGCGGTACCCCGGAGCGCTCCGGTTCGTGCCGCGATGAGGCGGGCCCTCCTCTGGGTGGTGAGAGCGGCCGTGCCGACAACGGCGGGGCACCTGGCCGAGGCTCCCCCCGCCACCTGCGCGCCCCCAGCCCGTGCACGCACGCAGTGGGGCGGTGCAAGGCTGGCTTCATTAAATCCAGCTGCCCCAAGCTCTCCCTCCGCGAGGATCTGCTGCGCTCGCTCTAACCCCCCTCCCTCGCGGATGGTGATGGAGGAGGGGGCTCCCCCGGCCATGGCCGCAGCGCCGGCACCAGCTCCGCTCCTTTGCCAGGGATGCCGCCTTCCCAGGGCCCCTCTGCCCGCTGCCGCGCTGGGTAACACGGGGCTGCGCTGCTGCAAAATGGAGCCCAGAATCACCAGGAACGCCCAGCTCGCGGGGCTTCTCCTTGGTATCTGCTCTCAGCAGGTGCAGGCCTTGCCACGACACCGCCCGTACCAAAATCTCGGCATGCTCAGACCTCACCGTCACACCATCCGTACCAAAAAGCCCTTGGCCTTGCTGGAGGAGCTGCACCTCTCGCTGCAAACCCTCCCAGCGCGGCGCTGCGGCATGCCCCAGCCAAAAGCATCGCCGGCAGCCAGGAGCCCCTCGCCAGGACCCCCCCGAGCACCGGGGGTGCGGATCCAGCTGCGCCACTGGGCCAGGGTGCACCAGGATGTGGGGGAGCCCGGGACAGCCCGTGTGTGGGGCCTGTGGGGTGAGCCCCCCATACACCAAGTGACAGACCCCAACTGCTTTCAGGACGTCCCCGAGGTCTTCAGTACCTGCCACAGCCCTGGGGGGAGGCACCGACCACCAACCCCCCGGGCTCTGGGAGCAGAACAGGGTGAGGGGTCCTGGGGAGCGGGAGGGGACCCGTGGGGCCGAGGAGGGTTTCCAGCGTGCGGCTGCCTCTGGCGTGGGGGGCTGCAGCGTCCCACCAAGGGCCAAAGAGGGGGTGTCCCAGGAACAAACCCCACCCTTGGTCCTGGCCCTGGTCAGTTTAAATCACCTGAAGAATAACCAGTAACCAACCAAAGTCTGCTCCGGGGGTGAAACTTCTCAGGACCTCGCTCGTCACAAGCCACGCTGCTGCTCAGGTCCTGAGGGCACCCCCAAACCCCGGGGACCCCGTGGGGGTGTGGGGTCTCTGCCCTCCGCCCCTGCTACGTGTCCCGAGCCTGTTGGGTCCCCCCTGGGGTGCAGAGGCCAGGCCAGGGCTGGCAGCATCGCCACAGCCCCGTGGGGCCAGAGACCCCCGGGCAGGAGGGGGCAGCCGCCCCCGAGGAAAGCGCCGGTCCCTGCGCCGTGCCCCCCCCGCAGACACAAGGTTTCCAGCACATTTTCCTCCAACAGCAAAGTTTCCAGCACATTTTCCCTCCGGCCGCTGCGTCCCTCAGGGATGCGGTTACGGGAAGGCGGCGGGGTGGGGGGACGGGGGACACACGACACTGGCCGCGGCCGTCCCGAGCAGCGCCCGGGCTCGGAGCGCGGGGGGAAGAGAACTTTATAAGGAGAAAACATTCCCCAAGTTTCTGGCACCTCGGTGTGGATGGCACAGCCCCTCTCCTCCCCCCACTTTTTTTTTCTTTTTTCCCTCCCCTCCTCTTAACCGGCGCCGCTTCCAGCCCTGCCCGGGGGGGGGCTCCGGGGGCCGGCGGCGAGGGGCGGCCGGGGCCGGCGCTCCCAAGCAGGAGCTGAACCCCCGTCGGCTTTTTTTTTTTTTTTTTGGGTGGTTGTTTTAAATAGGTGGGACCAAAACCACTCCGTTTCCTGGAAAAATTGTTTTCCCTTTCTTCCCCTCCGCCATCCCCGGCGGGGGTGTGCGCGGCGGCGGGCGCGGTATAAATGGAGCGAGCGGCGGGGCCGGGCGGCGGGTGCTGAGGGGCACCGGGACCGGGACCGGGACCGGGACCAGGACACGGACCAGGACACAGACACGGACACCATGGCCGAAGGTAAGTCCACAGGACAATCCCCCCCAGCAGGTGCTCAGGGTTTCTGGCACCCCCTGGATCCCCCCCCCCACGCCGTTCCGGAGCCCCCCACAACCCTCCCAGCACCTGCGGCATCTCCAGCGACTGGGAGCCGGTGCCAGAGTCAAACTGGGCGACAGGGAATGGGAAAGGGTAAAACGGGACGGCGATGAGGGGAGCACCGAGTCCTCCTGAGCCCCCTCGTGCTGCTCCCCACGCAGCTGCAAAGCTCTCGGCTGGCCGGAGCGAGTTGCAGAATGAAGTTTGGGGCTATTTAAAGCTTTTGGTGGTGTCGGAGAAGAGCGTTGGCAGCTGGACTGGGAACATGTGCCCAGGGCCCACCCTGGTGCGAGGAGGATTTCTGGTCAGAAGTAACGCTCTGGCCTTGGGAATCCTCCACGCGGGTGGCTCTCCAGAGCTGTGCGAGGGGGCAGAGACACCCCCCGCCTGCCCCAGCGCTGCCTCCAAACTCCCAGGAAAGGGGTCTGTGCGATAGCGATGGGGCCAGAACCCCGGGGGAGGCGGCATCGCCCTGCTGGGTGCCCGCGGCTGAGCTGCAGCTCTCGCTCCTGTGTGGTGGTGCTGGGGACCCGGCTGCCCTCTCCCTGCTTGTCCCTTGGCACTGATCACTCTGGGAAGAGACACCTGTGCTTTGAGAAACAATCTGCTTTTTGCTAAATCCCCTGCGGATGATAACCCTGGGTGACTGGGACGAGGAGGAGCCCAGCCCCGCTCTCTTAACGCACTTACTTGCAATAAGCCTGGCTGGGCGGCAGCGCGGTTCACACGGAGCCGTGCTTCTGCTCCCAGAGGGGGAGGTGACGAGGGAAAGGACCTTTCTGTGCCCTGGCCCCGCTCCGGGGCCCCCATGGACCTTGCCCTCATTTACGGGCAGTCCCAGCTCTCGCAGGGCAGTGGGGAGCGGCGATGAGCCCAACCGCCTCCCTGGGCTGCGCGCTGCAGGGTCCCCCCCGCCCGGGGAGCCGGGTTCCCATTTAGCTCAGGGCCGGTGGTTTCCATCCAGCACTGGCCCAGGGAGGGCTCAGTGACCACCACTGCTGGCACCAGGCAGGGCACAGCCACGGAGAGCCGTGGCAGGGGGGCGATGAGCCAAGCATCCCCCCTCCAAGCCGCCCCGTCCCTGGCTGGCGCTGAGCTCCCCGCCTGCTCCCCTGCACTAAACACTTTTGCTTATTCTGGCAACCGCCAGAACATGCCGCGAGAGCATTCAAGGGTCACTGGCCTTGAACGGTGACGAACGATATCGCATCGCCCCAGCGCCGGGGGGAACGGGCACAGCCTGGCCTGGCCTGGGAGGGCGACTGGGGATCAGACACCCCTTTGTCACCGAATTCACGGTCAGCCTCACCGATTTGTCAGCAGTCGCGGAGCAGTGAAGCGGCCGGAGAGCTGCCCTCAGCCTGACTCAGGCACAAAACCATCCCTGGCATTCCCCGGGCTCAGCAGTGCTCCTTTGGGGTGGGGGCACACAGACAGGAACCCCCGGCCGACTCGGTGCCGGATGCCGCGAGCCCCGGGCTGGCTCTGGGGCAGGCGGTGCCCCTGCTCCACGGTGATGGGCGCAGCCGGCACACGGAACAGGGCCCAGAGCTGGGTGGGGAGGGCAGCGCTCGGCTGCCGGCCTCTGCCCCGGCGATGCCCGGAGCCCGGCACGGCCACACACCCAGCACCGAGGTCCCAAAGCCCCGGGCTGAGGGTGGGGGGAGCAGACGCAGAGGGGAGAGGTTGTGCACGCCGCTGCCTTCGCAGAGCTGGTGCTGGAGACGTGGGACCTGCAGTGTGAGCGCAACGGGCGGGAGCACCGGACGGCAGAGATGGGCTGCCGGCAGCTGGTGGTGCGGCGGGGACAGCCCTTCACCATCACCCTGCGCTTCTCGGGCAGAGCCTACGAGGAGGGGGTGGACAAACTCGCCTTCAACGTCGAGACGGGTGAGTGCCGCCGAGCCCCTGCCCCACGCTCGCCCCATCGCACACAGACCCCGTCCCCATCCCCGCCCGGCAGAGGTTGGTGCTGTGCAGCTTTTATAGCAAGATGGAGAGAAAAGGTAGAAACTCTGCTCCATTACAAAAGCTGAAGGGAAGCGATAAAGAACTAAAACAAAAAGCCACTGCTGCCTCCTCCTCCTCCTGGGGCCCAGCCAGACTCAGCGCCACACCGGAGCTGCCAGTTCAGCAGGAAGTGCCTCGGCTGCGCGGGGGAACCCACCCAAGTCTCTTGCCCTTCCGAGAAACACCAGCAAAAGCGAATCTTTTCAGCCAGGGGCTTTCACAGGGCTTTCGCTGATGGCCTTTTTACCCAGCCACCCCTGATCCCCCATCACTCATCCCCAGAGCCGGGTTTGCTCAGGAAGCACAAACTCTGCAGAAAGGAAACGTTCACTCCCGTTGAGTCCCCCCGAGCGGTGCCGCAGCTGGTGCCCGGGCGCAGCATCCAGCAGGTTCCGGGGGCTTCTCCCACTGCTGCTGGAGTCCTGGCAAGAGCCCACAGGGAGGGGCAGGGACAGGGACGTCACTCCTGTGGCCAGAGCTGGGCACAGGCACCGGGCAGGGGCTCGGCCCCTGCCAGCTCGGAGCAAAGGGAGAGGAAACTTTCTTGGGCAAGAGTTATTTTGGGGCTGCAGTGTCCTGCTGAGTCAGCCAGGCCAGAATTCAAATTGAAACTGCACCCGGGTTTCCTCACAGCGTAAAACACTCTTTTCCTCCAAAAGCTCCGATCCCACTGTGGGGTGACAAACACAAACCCAGCACCCCCCAGCTTCACCCTAAACCGGCGGCTCCCCCGCTGCCCCCCCGTCCCAAGGCAGCTGTGGCAGGGGCTCACCCACCCCCCGGGTTTTTAGGAGGTGGTGCCGCATCCTGGGCCATCCCCGGCTGGTTTTGCCAGCGAGGAGAAGCCCCACGGCACCGAAGACACAGGCCGGTGGTGGCTGTCATCGGGCTGGAGCACGGCCCCGGTGCTCGCGGGAAAGGGGCAAAGGTGCTTCGGCTCTCGCCAAGGCCCACGGCCACGACCCCTCATGGGGGCTGGACCCGCAGCCCCGTCGGGGTGGGGGCTGCCAGACCTGCCGCCCCCCCCAACAGTGAAACCACCGAGGCTGCGTGTCACCTCCCGCAGGAAAGGGGGGAAACGGCTCCGTGCAAAGATATGGGCTGTATTTTTAAAGCAGCTGCATTTGAAGAGCCCTGCTCAGGCGCCTGGGGCCCTGCGGGGATGCCGCGGGCTTTGCAGGCAGGGAGGAGGAGGAGGAGGCGGCGGCAGGCTCCCATGGCTGCCCATCCTCTGCCAAAGGGACAGGGTTAGCTCAACCCGTCCTCCCCAAAAGGCCAGAGAGGAGAAACCGTGTCACTCTCATGAGTTCATGAGTATTTTTGGTGACTCGCCTGGCGTCCTGCCCACGCTGCGGGCGAGGGCTGGCGGGGGACCAGCGGAACGTGGCGGCACCGCAGCCCCGGCTCCCGCCAGCCCCACACAGGCCCCGGCACGGCCGCGGAGCCGCGCTTGGCTCACCGCTGCCTGGCGGAGCGGCGCTGGGAGCCGGCTCGGCGCAGGTGGCCTGGCCACAGCCGTGGGTGCCGAGGGGCTGGCGGGGATCACGCCGTCCCGGGCTCGGGCTGTGGACACTGATGTAATCACTAATTGTGGGATGTTTGCAGCAACGCCTGAGCCTGCGCACACACATCACGGGGCTCCCGCTGAGAGCACCCCGGCGCTCATAGCTGGGCTGTGCCGGGGCCCCCACGCCGCGGGTACAGGGACATGGTGGTTCTGCTGCAAGCAGAGAGAGGAGGGGGTGCAGCTGAGGGGGGGGCATGGCCCTGCCTGGGGTGAGCACCCATGGGCGAGTCCCTCCCTCCTGCCCCTTCCCAAACAGCAAGGGACATGCCTGAGCTGCCCTGCGCCCCCAGTACCCCATAAACCAGCCAGCAAACACACTGGGTTGCAAGAGCCAAGGGCCGGACAGTTGCCACAGGGTGGGGGGCACGGGAACCCCGTGGGGTGCACGGGGGGAAGGTCCCCGCGGCGTGGGGCTCCCAGAGCCCCCAGGAGAGCTGATGCTGACATGCTCTTCCTTGGCAGGGCCCTGCCCCGTCGAGACATCGGGAACCAGGTCCCACTTCGCCGTGACGGACTTCCCGGAGGAGTCGGGCTGGAGCGCCGTGATCCAGCAACAGGACGGGGACTCCCTCTCCGTCTCACTCTGCTCCCCCCCCAGCGCCCGCGTCGGCCGCTACAGCCTGACGCTGGAGATGTCCACGGGCTACCAGGGCGCCAGCTGCCACATCGGGGACTTCGTTCTGCTCTTTAATGCCTGGCACCCAGGTGAGGCTTTCACCTTCCCGGGTAAGAGGAGCACGAGCCACCCCCCAGCTCTGCCAGCACATCCCTGGGGGTCTCACGCAATCACAGAATCATCTCGGTTGGAAAAGCCCTTGAAGCTCCTCCAGTCCAACCATTAACCTCACACTGACCGTTCCCAACTCCACCAGATCCCTCAGCGCTGGGTCAGCCCGACTCTTCAACCCCTCCAGGGATGGGGACTCCCCCCCTGCCCTGGGCAGCCCATTCCAACGCCCAACAGCCCCTTCTGCAAAGAAATCCTTCCTAAGAGCCAGTCTGACCCTGCCCTGGCGCAGCTTGAGGCCATTCCCTCTTGTCCTGGCGCTGGTTCCTTGGTTCAAGAGACTCATCCCCCCTCTCTGCACCCTCCTTTCAGGGAGTTGTAGAGGGCCATGAGGTCTCCCCTCAGCCTCCTCTTCTCCAGACTAAACCCCCCCAGTTCCCTCAGCCGCTCCCCATCAGACCTGTGCTCCAGACCCTGCACCAGCTCCGTTGCCCTTCTCTGGACACGCTCGAGTCATTCAAGGTCCTTTTTGGAGTGAGGAGCCAATAGTGTCACACCATGGCAGACCCCAGGTGCCCCAAGCCCTGCCCTGGGCTCAGACCTAAGCAGAAATCCCCCCTTTGCTTTGACTTCCACACAGTCCCCACAGCAGGTTGGGGCCACAAGCACTGTCCCCCCGCCCCAGGACACGCACAGCCCCTTTCCCAGTCCGGGCTGCCCACGGGTGCTCACCTCTGTGGTGCTGGTGTGAAGTCCTGAGCAACCCCCAGCAGCAGCTCCCAACTAGGTAGCAGGCAGAGGAAAAGCCCCTTATTACCCCTAATTACCCCTAATTAATTGCCCCCACCTGGCCTTGCCCACCCTCCCACCCCCGCAGGGCTCGGGGTGCTCCCAGGGCCGGCTGTGACCATCCTGCTGGGATCGGGGCTGCCTGCTCAGCGCAGGGTGTAACAACCCCGGGCAAACGACAGCCGGGACGTTCATCTGTCCACGTCCTTCCTCTGCCCCGAGCACCCCCGGGCCGTCCCGCTCCAGCTCCCCCCGGCCAGGCCCGGGCTGAAACGCCCAGTTTCCTGAATCCCAAACACTCCGGGCTGGCTCTGCCGAGATAAGGACCTTTAGGAAGCTTTGCTGGCCCAGCGCTGTGCCGAGCACCGGCGCTGGGGATGTGCGTCTTGGGTTTTTTTCTGAAAACATTTCCAGTAAATGGTGATTTTTCCATCAGTAACTGCTGTGTGAGCAAAATAGCTCCAGCTGCGATCTCAGCCAGTGCTCCCGATTCCCACCGCTCACTTCTCCCACCAGGGAGGTTCCCCCTCCTGGGAAAAGACCCGACTCTGTAAAACAAAAGGGAGGAAAGAAAGAGAGAATAGAATGGAAAAGAAAACCCCAAGCCCGCTGAAAATTTTTCATCAGCTCAAATCAACTTGGGTCAAAATTCTCCAGCAGCTGTTTCAGATGGGAGCAGTTCCAGCCCCTGTTGCCTCATTTCCCACCAGATCCATCTCCAGTCCCTGCCCGGCACATCCCAGGGACCGGGGAGCCCTGAGCGGGGCGGGGGCTGCGGGGCAGAGCCCCGTCCCCACCTCTCACTCTCCCCGCAGAGGACACGGTTTTCCTCCGAGATGAGGATGAGCGCTGCGAGTACGTGCTGTCCCAGCAAGGGCTCATCTACCAGGGCACCCGTGACTACATCACCTCCACCCCCTGGAACTTTGGCCAGGTGAGCAGGGCACGGCCCCCCGGGACCCCCAAACCCCCCAGGACCCCTGGCTGAGCCCAGCCCGTGCAGCCCTGGCGAGGCAGGGTACGGGGGCTGGTACCCCGTGTGCGCCCCTGAACGTGCACCCCAAACGCCGGCAGCGATCTCAGGGAGAGTGCGGATCATGAGACAAAAAAGGGAATTTCCACGAGGGGAACGTGCTGATTTTGAAGCACGGGGGAGCAAGGGGAGCGTTCCTGTGCGGCTCCTGGGGGCCCCGGGGCTGCACGCTCCTAATCGGGGAGGCCCCACGCTGCACTGGGAGCTGGCGCCCGATAACGCGCTCCCCGGCACCGCGCCGGCTGCGCCGATAAGGCAGCGCCCGCGTTACAGCCCCCCGCGACCGCGCTGGGCCCCAGCGCAGGGGAGCCCCGGCCGTACCCCCCTCAGGGCTCTGGGCTGTCCCAGAGGGGCTGCGGGAGCGGGGGGTGCCTGTGGTCCCTGCCAGATCCAGGCCTCGATTCAGGGAAGGGCTGTGACTCAGCCGGCGATGGGAAATCGGTGGTTTTCCCGGCGGTTGGGTCGGTGCCTGACCCCGATGTGGCGGCTGCCGGCAGCAGGATCCGGCCCCGGTGCGAGGGCGGGAGCTCGCCTCGGGCTTTGCCGGCCGAGCCTCTGCCGGCCCCTCGCCGCGGTGGCACAAAGAGGGGACGTCACTCGGCGGGTGCTGACTTGGGGAGGGGACCCCAGGGCTGCATGGGCCCCCCATGCCTGGCAGCTCCGCTTGCAGGGGCATCGTGGTGAGCTGGGAACGGGGGAGCCCCCGTGCGCTGTGGGGACCTCACACACCTTTTCTCCCCGCTCTGCACCAGTTCGAGGAGGACATCTTGTCCATCTGCCTCAAGCTGCTGGACACGAACCCCAAATTCCTGAGGGACCAGGACCAGGATTGCTCCCGCCGCAACGACCCCGTGTACATCGGCAGGGTGGTGAGCGCCATGGTGAGTCCCGTGGGGCTCCCCAGGGTCCCCAGCACCCCACGTCCCCCCAGCGACAGCTGTGACAGAGAGATGGCCTTTGCTGTTCCCCGCCAGTTACACCAGTTCTCTTCCTTGGGGTGTTTCGCATCCCCTTTACAACCTTTCCTGCTATTGCTTTTATATCGTATAGATATAAACGATCCTTTTAAGAGGAGAGAATGGGCACACGCCACCCCGGGAGCAGCCTTTGCTCCTCGCTGGCTGCTGCAGGTTATCCGACTCAAACACCAACCCCAACTCCCAGGCCTCTAAAATCCAGCCCCAATTAGCACATCCTAATTACAGTCTCCCCGCCCACCCATGTTCCTGCTCCCTCCTGCATCCCCGCCAGCTCTTGCACAGCTCCAGGGTGGCTGATGGGGGTGACAGCACGTGGGAGCTGGGGGAAGGTCCTTTCCCCCCCTCTCCAGCCTGCTCCTGCCCCTCCCCACCCGCCGTCCATCCCTCTTGTCCTGCCGCAGGTAAATTGTAACGACGAGGACCGGGGGGTGCTGGCGGGGCGGTGGGACAACCATTATGAAGACGGGATGAGCCCGATGGCCTGGATCGGGAGCGTGGATATTCTCAAGAGGTGGAAGAAGTTTGGGTGTCAGCCAGTCAAGTACGGCCAGTGCTGGGTCTTTGCGGCTGTGGCGTGTACTGGTGAGAGCAGATGTCTCCCCTGTCCCCCTCCCCGCAGGACGGGGTCACCCGTGGCCCCCCATCGCCCACCCCGGCCCCCTGCCCTCCACTGGCTCCCTGGGCTGCAGCAGGAGGGAACAATTTGATTACAATTAGCCCGCAGTGATTGCTTAGCAATTAAAGTCTCAGTTATTCTAATTTGTCAGGAAATGGAGGGAAAAAACCGATAGAAAAGGGCTCTGGCTTTTCAATTAGCGATTCCTCCCCAGCCAGGCAGAGAGGGAGGGGCTGGATGCCCAGCACAGGAGAGGGAAAGTGGCTTTAAGGTCAAGTTTGCAATAAAGTCATGGATCCACTGAGATCAAAACAATTTCCCTGTCACTGGGGCAGAGGGGTTGGGGCAAAGAGAAGGAAAAATTCCAGGCTCACTTCTGTTGAGAAGTGCACACACACACACACGCACACACACACACACACACACACTTGCATGCTCGCGCAGTTTCACCCTGAGAAAAACGCTGCACTTGTGTGCGTGTGCATTTATCTATCACAGATATACGAGACCCTTTTTAGAGGAGAGAAATAGCAGAAAACTAAAGTGGATTTTCCGCAACTCACAGAAGTTTATAGCCTCCCTTTGAAGCGCTGTAACTACCTCCCCATTCCCCGGGGAGCTCCGCTCGCAGTAGAAGGCAGCTGTGAGATTAAATAAGAGGTTGCAGTGCGCTGCTGCCCGTGCACTCCCTCAAAAGCACTCGCAGCCGCTTTTGTGCCTTTTTTCTCCTGCCATATCAAAACCCGGCAGGCTGTCGGCGCCGCGTGCCACCCATCTCGCCCGCGGCGACTGCGGGAACCAGCTCGTCCTGGGGCTGAGTCCCTGGGCACCCCTCTGAGGAGGGGAGGGAGGGGCAGGAGCCATGTGAACCCTGGGCTGGGCAAACCCGGGGCTCCACGGGACAGGAGCCCCGTAACCCCGGACCCCCCGGGGCCAGGACCCCGTCTCAGCCTGCCCTGTCTCCCCGCAGTCATGCGGTGCCTGGGGGTCCCCAGCCGGGTGGTGACCAACTACAACTCAGCCCACGACACCAACGGCAACCTGGTCATCGACCGCTACCTCAGCGAGCTGGGGGTGGAGGACCGGCGCTCCAGGGACATGATCTGGTGAGCGGCACGGCGGGTCCCCAGCCTGCCCCCCTCCACCTCCCCGGGGCAGCCACAGCCCCTTGCGCCAGGGGAGCCCGAGGCCCCTACATCCCGTCTTCCCTTGCAGGAACTTCCACTGCTGGGTGGAGTCCTGGATGGCCCGTCCAGACCTGGCAGACGGCTACGATGGGTGGCAGGCGCTGGACCCGACGCCCCAGGAGAAGAGCGAAGGTATGGCGAGCCCAGCGCGGGTGCTCCGTCCCCCCCCCGGCGTCTTGCCCCCGAGGTGGCCGAGCCCCAGGCGGTGACGGTGGCCCCGCTCCCCACAGGGGTTTTCTGCTGCGGGCCGGCCCCCGTCAGAGCCATCAGGGAGGGCGACCTGCAGCTGAAGTACGACATCCCCTTCGTCTTCGCGGAGGTGAACGCCGACGTGGTGTACTGGGTGGTGCAGCGCGACGGGTCGCAGAAGAAGAGCATCCACTCCTCGGTCGTGGGGAAGAACATCAGCACCAAGAGCGTGGGCAAGGACAGCAGGGAGGACATCACCCACACCTACAAGTACCCAGAGGGTATGGGGCGGCAGTGGGGGCAGAGATGCCCCGGTAGGGGGGTGGCTGTTGGGAAACAGAGTGGGGAAATGATTAATTAATGCAGCAACTGCCCCAGGGATCAGGGCAAAGCAGCCCGGACCGTGCCCTCCCAGTACCCCCCTGGGAACCACGGGGTTTTTTTACGCACCGCAGGGTCTGAAAAGGAGAGGGAGGTGTTTGCGAAGGCAGAGCACGAGACGCGCTCCCTCAGGGAGGAGGACGAGGGGCTGCACCTCAAGATCAAGCTGACGGAGGGTGCAAACAACGGCTGCGACTTCGACGTCCTCGCCGTCATCAACAACAACGCGGACGTGGAGCGGGTCTGCAGGCTCATGCTCTGCGCTCGAACCGCCGGCTACAACGGCACCGTCGGGCCCCAGTGCGGCATGAAGGACCTGCTGAACGTCACCCTCGCGCCCCGCGAAGGTAAGAGACCGGCTGGCGGCGAGGAGAGAGGGTGCTTCGGTGAGGACCGGGGTCGGGTCAGTCGTTTTCCCACGTTCAGCTGCATCCCACGGTGCCAGGGCTGGGGATGGGTCCCCCCGGCAGAGCACCACGTCCCGCTCGGGACCTGGGGTCAGCACGAGCCTCCCTGCAAACACGGCGTGAGCCAAGGCTTCGCTCTCACCTTCCCCATCCCCGCTCCCCCAGCCCGGCCCTGCCCCGCACCCCAGGGGTTGTTGTACCCCCACCAGTTGTACCCCCGCCACCAGTTCGTCCAGTCAGAGCGCTCCAGCCCGGCGTGGGGCAGCAGCTGGAGGTTTCTGTTTAATCCTGTGGAGTAACAGCAGCCTTAAAGCACAGCCTTAAAGCTGAGCCCGCTCCCAGAGCTCGTACTGGGTGTTTATCCACCAGGCAGCCCCGTGTCACCCCCTTCCCCAGCGACGGAGCCCCGGGCTGGCGGGGGCTCGTGCGAGCGGCCGCTCTGTCACGAGGCTGCTTGGTGCTGGGGGCTTCTTCCTTAGTTCCCGAGCCCTGCGGAGATTCAACCTGTGATGGAAGGGTGAGGAGCGGGGCTGGGGCAGGGGCTGGGAAGGCGTTTAGAGCAGGACAGAAGTTGCTGCCGAGGGAGCGAGCGGTGCAGGGCAGAGCTGGGCTGGGCTGGCGTCTCCGGCGGGATTTCCCCCGGGCAGGGGGAGCGGGACCGGCCCCGGTCGCAGCCTGGGGGGAGCAGAGGCGCCGGGCTCTGTTGGCCGGGCTGGGTGCAGCAGCGCTGAAGCTCTCGGCATCTCCTTGGGCGGCCACGACGTCTCGCAGCGCTTCGCCACGGAGCTCTCCCGGAGCGGGATGGCTGAACCTTCATTTGCTTTGTTACAAATTAGCGTTACCGCCTGGTAATTAAACAAGAGTTTTGATTTATGTCAGTTTTCCACAGGCCCTTCAGAGCCTGGAAACGTTAATACATCTAGAACAGACTAATTTTTAATCTACGCCAAGCTCTGCTCTGCTAACGGGCCGTACCAAGCGCAGCGCTGGGCTCTCTGCTGTTTGTTGAGCTGCATTAAGGGAGTAACGGCCGTGGCTGCTCTCGGCGCCGCCCAGAGAAGCCGGACGCTGCCTCTGCTCACACTGAGCCCCCCTCCCCATGGTGTTGGCAGGTCCTAGTGCCCACAGAGCTGCTCTGGATCCCTCTGCAATGGGGTCGGACAGAACAGTGGGGTCGGAGCCCCGCTGGCCTTCAGGGTCTTTCACATTCCCGTCCACAAGCCAATCCACCATCGTTTCCTCTGTGACTTTAATTACGAGCTCCTGAAGCTTCTTCCCCCCAGCTCCTGCCTGGGCATACGGACCCCGGGCCTCCCCCCATTGCCGCCCTCAGGGAACCCCGACACAGGGAGCCCAGCCGGAGCGGGGCCGGGCCCGTCCCTGTCCCCGCAGCCTCAGCCGATGCTCCAGCAATTCCCGTCCTCGCCGGGGACGCCGGGGCTTCGCTGCCAGCGGTCACGGCCTCGCCGCCTCCTTCCCCGGGGCAGCTCTGCAGCTGGCTGCCTCCAGCCTCCCTCCTCCCCTGCACAGCCCAGTCCCCCACGGGCTCTGGGATAAACACTGCTCAGAGCTGAGCGAGGGCAGCTGCCGGGGAGTTGGGCTGCCTCCCGCCACCGACCCCCGGCAGCGCCCCGAGGCCCTGGCTGGGCACAGGGTGACCGGCTGCAGGTATCAGCGGCTCCTTTGGGAAATGCCGGCGATCTGGGGGTTAACGACAGCCAAATATAACCTGTTTCCTTTGGGAAGTGATTAGGATTGACACCCCCAGTACAGGCTTGTTCGGGGGCTCCCCCCAGTTCTGGGGGAACCCCAGCCCTCCCAAGACTTTCCCGTCCTCACAAGGTGCCTGGAGAAGCTGGGGCGCTGGGTCGGGGAGGGGGTGAGCCCTGACCCCCCTCTGCTTCCCCTTCCAGATAAGTGTGTGCCGCTGCGTGTCCTGTATGAGAAGTACAGGGAGAGCCTGACCCAGGACAACCTCATCAAGGTGGTGGCTCTCCTGACCGAGTACCAGACCGGCGACGTCATCGTGGCTGTCAGGGACGTCTACATCCAGAACCCCGAGATCAAGATCAGGGTAAGGTCCCAGCACCCCGTCCCGGGGGGGTTGGGGGGGACATTTCCCACTGCAGTCACCCCGGGGGGTTGGTCCCAGTGACCCGAGCCCTGGGGCTGGGGCAAGCCCACCATGGTGGGGATGGGCAGCAGGTCCTGCACCCCTGGGGACCAGCGTCCTTGGGGACCAGTGTCCTCGGGGACCTGGCTCAGCCCTGCCAGGCTCAGGGCAGCGGGAGCACTGTGGCCCCCAGTCATGGCAGTGCTGGGGCTCCAACCCCTCCTGGTTGCAGATTTTAGGGGAGCCGATGCAGAATCGGAAGCTGGTGGCAGAGATCAGCCTGGTGAACCCCCTCGCAGAGCCCCTGAGCAATGGCCTGTTCGTGGTGGAGGGCGCCGGCCTCACCGACGGGCAGCAGATCAAGGAGCTGTAAGAGCTTTTCCTCCCTTCACCCGGCCGGACCCTTGGGAAGTGGGGGGGGGAGTGGATTTTTGTGCCTGGAGGCCCCCAGGGCTCCACTGGGGGCACAGCGGGAGCTGGGGCTGCACTGGTCCCCACGGGGCGGGGGCTCAGCCGCGCCATGGGGGTCCCTGCTCCCCAGCACCGTCCTGCGGGGGGGCCGAGTTGCCGTGAGGGAGAGGGGCCACCCCGCTGACCCCCTGCTCTCCCCCAGTGAGGAGCCCGTGGAGCCACAGGCGGAGGTCAAGGTCAGGCTGGATTTCGTGCCGCACCAGGCGGGGCTGCACAAGCTGATGGTGGACTTTGAGAGCGACAAGCTGACGGGGGTGAAGGGCTACCGCAACGTCATCATCGCGCCCCAGCCCAAGTGAGCGGCCATGGTGCCCCCCCACCGCAGAGACGCTGCCTCCCCTCCCGCTGCGGGGCTCGCCAGCCCCCCCCCTCGCTTTAGCCCGACGGTCCCAGTGGCCTGTGGTAGGAAACCACCAAAGCCCAGCCTGGCCCCGACGTGGTGGCCACGGCGCCACGCTCCCCCCCCCGCCCCGGGAGCGCTCGGTGCTGCAGGGAGAGAATTGACAGGAGCGGGGACAGGAGAGAGGGGCCGGGGGCATTTCGGGGCTCCCTGCAGCAGCCACTCACTTCACCCCGCGGGGTGGAAAGGTCCCCATCGTGCCTGTCCCCCAGCCTGGGCGCAGCAGGGACCCCCTGAGCCCCCCAGCCTGGCCCAGCCGGGCAGCGGCCGCCCCCCCTCTCCCTGCAGCGCCGACAGCCCCGGCCCGTGCAGCAGATTTCACAGAGCGAACAGCAGAGCGACCTGCAGCCCGACCGCACTCGGCCAGGCTCACGCGTGCCCCTGCCATTCTCTGAACGCAACGCGGTAGCGAAAAGATGGTGTACTGTGAGCTCAGAGCTGTTTATATGCTATATACATATATAACAAATTATTTATAGCTATATAAATATATATTGCATATAACCCTACTACGTAGGTAAAGCTTTAATAACTGTTTCTGTCACTACAAACACTGTGCAGTGAGGGATGGGATGGTACCTTGACATGAATTAACCGTGCAAGCACTGAATAAAAACTCTTTTTCACTTTCAAAGCCAGACCTGGCCCTTCTTGAGCTCCCTCTCCAAAGAGTGGCCCCCAGCAGCTCCTCGCCCAGTGCCTGAGCGGGTGGGGGCAAGTTCACCCCCAGCCCAAGCTGTGGGTTTGCTGCTGTGGCCAGCGGTTGCCACGCTAAAGCCACACTGTCACCTCCCTGTGCCCTGAGCCGCAGAGCCGGCACAGCCCGGCCTTCGGGGTTGAGCGTCTTATCCCAAGATGAGAAGTCCTGCCGTACCCAGAGGGAGCGGTGACCCCGCGGCAGATGCCACACATTCCCGGGGCGTTACAGCAGGAATGGCACCGTGCTGCGACTGCGCACAAAGAACAGGGGAGAACCTGCACAGGAAATTAAACCAAGAGATTTTGCACGCCCAGGCTCTCGTCGGGGCTGCCCACGGGCAGCTGCCAGCGCAGGCAGAGAAAGGGCAAGGCCAAGGCACGAGAAACCCACCTGGGAGCGAGCAAAAAGGGGTGTCAGGGATGGGGAGGGAGGGCAGGGATTTGTCTCAAGCCTGAAGAGGGGTCAAGGCACCGCAAAGCACTTCCCACGCCAGAACACAACCCTCCTGCTTTCTCCCCACACACATCGTGGGAGCCTGCCCCTGTTAAACAAACACCAGAAGGACCATTCCGGAACTGGTGGGCTCCTGCTGCGGCCGAGGGTTCCGAGGGGACGCGCCCGGCCCAGGCACCGCCCACCCCAACTGGGGGACAGTCCGTAGCAGAAGGGGACCCCGCTGGCTGAGCCCACCCCCGGCCGGCCCCAGCCCCCCTGAGGATCTGGGGTGGCTGGGGAGCTGGGAGCCTTCCCCGCCCAGGACAACCCGTCCTCCCGCTGCCCTTTCTGTTTATCTTTCGGATGAGATACGATCTCCACGTGCAGCGTTCGAGGCGCAGCTGCTCGCCTCGCCCCAGCCTGGCGGGGGGCCCACAGCCACACGTCCCAGCGCCCCGGCTCCGCTCACCCCCAGGGAGGACGGGCAGGAGCTGCTGCGAGGGGCTGGGGTGGGCGCTGCTGGGCCCCGGCTCCGCACAGGGCAGAGGGTTCGTCGGCCGACAACATCTTTCAAGACAACGCTCCAGCACGGCCACACGACCCTTCGCCCCCCCACCTCGGGGGGGTTTAACCACCACATCCCCCTCCTCCTTTTGGCGAATGCAACCAGAGAAGGCAGCGGGGCTGCAGTGGGGATGCTGGTGGGGAGGAAGGGTCTGGGATGGCTGAGGAGCTGCCAGGAGCAGCTCTGCGAGGGACAGAAACCCAGAGTGCCCACCCCACGGAGCGCGGGAGGGACAGGAGTTCCAGGAGAGACGGGGACCCTCTCCCCCTCCTGCGGCCGGGCCCACGCCAGCCCCCAGCTCCGGCAGCATCAACCCCCCGAGCAGAGCGCCGCAAAGGAGCAGCGGTGCCCGAAAGAGTTAACAGCACGAACCCAGCGCTGCCTTCCCTTGTCAGGAACATTCCTCAGAGCCAGCGATGATGCACAGCCCTACTTTAAAGAGCATTTGTTACACACAGCTCTGCTGAGCCAGGCTGCAAGCTGCTCAATGCCTGGTTTAAAAATAACCGGCAGCTCCTCTGGTTCGAAGCTGGGTCCTGATAAAATAAACATTAGCACAGCTATTTCTGAAGGTCACTCCCATCCATCTGAGGCTCGGCAGAGCAAGGCTGCTTGGACGAGAAACGAGCTCGTAAGAGACTCCAAATGGTGCATTTAGGGTTTGGCTGGCGCTCAGGCTGGTTTCTCCCCATTATCCAGCCACCCCCCCCCTTCCAGACTGTTTGCAGAGCCCAATGAATTACTTAAGGCACCTCCACCAAGTCCACGGGTGTTTGCCCCACACACCTTCTTAGTCGCCCTTTAAGGACCGCGAGAACCGCGTGACTGCCGCCCCCCCCCCCGGGCAGAGCGGGCCCCTCGGCCGCCACAGCCTGGGACAGCTTCCCCGCGCCCACCCCCAGGTCCCCCAGTGCTGGACTGTGCTACAGCCACGAGACTCCTTGGCCCTCCTGCCAAGCAAGAGATAAATTATAAGTTAAATATTTACAGCATCCATTGCACAGGAGGATTTGTAATTCAGCATTAGCCCAAGTGCCAAAGCACTGCGAGACTGTTTACGCGCAGGGGAGAGGTTATTAATACATCTCAGCTCGCCAGAGATGCTGACTTGCCAAGAAGTGACTCTAAACTCATTTTAGACTTGAGGACCTTTAACTTACCTTCACTGATGGATCTCGAGTAGAACAAACCACCATAAATCAGCGTGCACAAGTACAATCCTGTGGGATTTTCAAATCCCACCACCCCTCCGAAGCTCTCCCTCCTTCTCTGCCAACACAGACGTGTTTTTACACTCGCTGAACTGAGGGGACACCTGAGGCACCAGCAAGCAGCGAGAAGAAAACACATTAAAAACCCCAGATGGCAAGAGCTGCTGCGGGAAGCCATCGCCCTTTTGCAAGGCCACAGGAGGGGCAGGACACCACGAGAGACGCTCCTCTCAGCGTGGCCATCGAGTAGAGCCTCAACTCCAACAGCCCTTCTGTGTCTGCTCAAACCCCTCAGGCAGCCCCCAGAGGGGGAACAGCCCGCAGCCCACCCCACGCTGCTGTCCCAGCTCTGCTGGCTGCCCCCCGTCCTGCCCAGGCTGCACTCCCAGACAAACCAGTAAGGAGACTGGGGAGAGCCGGCCAGGCGCTTGCAGCGGACGGGCGTGCTTTCCATCAGCTGCTTGCCTCTTCCTGGAAAGACAAGACCCTAAATGTGCTTATGATTTATTATTAGTTCTCACACTGATTCATTTCAGCAGCAGCACGATGCTTGACCGCAGCGAGCCAGCCGGGCAGCGACGCCACATCAAACCCCGAGCAGAGAAAAACGCCGACAGACACGTATTTGCAACCACTTCCAAGGCCCCGGGCTCGATGGGGCCGCAAGACGCCCGCCCCCAGGCCGCTGCACGCTGGGTGGGTATTTCTGTGCCCAAAGCGCTCGTTTACCTTAAACATCCCCGTCCCGGGGCTGCTCCGCTGGCACCTGCGCTGGCTGGTCCCCTCTCCACCCGGGTTCCCACCTGCTCGAGAACAGGAGAGACACGGCCCCAGCACCTCATTGCCACCACGGTGCCACGGCCGGGTAGCGGCACCCCCGGCGCTTCACCCCCAGGTCCCTCCGTGAACCCCGGAGCAGCCAAAGAGAGGCCGAGAGCAGATTTGGGATTTTCCCCGCTGCTGCTGACCACAACAGAACAGAAGGCCTATCTGAAGCTACTCCATCTCCCAATACAAATACTAAGCATTCCTCGCCCCAGAGCATGAGGAGAACTGTGAAGACACATGGTTTTAGGTGAAGAAAAATGTTTCCTAGTTGTCCTGGGTTTGAGTTAACTCTGTGCCAGAAAACACACCAGGCAGACGTAGGGAGGACTCAAATGGGTGTCCCATATTAATACACGCTTCAGCCTCCGTTCCCTGCAGAGCACACAAAGTATCTCAAAAAGCGTATCCAACAACTGCGGCAGAGTAGATGATTGTCATCTGCTGCGGCAATTAGTGGCAGATGTCCCGTCACCGCACTGGGACAGCTGCTCCCCTGACTCACGCAGCAGAGGCCGGGCACTTCAGGACCAAGGGGACGCCAAGCAGGGGGTTTGGGGCACGTTCCCAGAGCTGCTGCCCCCTCCACGCCCCGGCACCACGGCGCTGCCCACGGCACAGCCAGGAGCGCTGCCCCCCCCCAGGGCCTGGCAGGCTCCTGCACCCGCAGCCTCCCGCGTTCTGGACCAGCGTAACCATGAAGCTTCATCTGCTCCAGCATATGCAGAGGCTTGGCAGGGCATCAGCCTTTACTGAACTCCTTGCTAAATGGTGCTGTGTGAAGCCCCTGCTGAAAACACAAAGAAACAAACAATTTTCTACCTACTGTTGCCTTCCAGCAGAGTTTTCACACGATTCCTGCAAGTGTAAAAGAGGGGGAGGAAGGGGAAGGGGAAGGCTGCGGCAGCTCCCTAGAAGACACGAAGGCATTTATGTTGTAATTCCCACCCCTGTCTCTTCAATCCTCATTCCACAAGACCTCACTTTTCACAATATAATCCCGTAAAGAAGCTTATTTGCTTCGTGGACGTGCTAGAGCAGCTCTGAGCTGGGCGCCTCACCCAGCCTCCCCGCGGGCTCGGCGCGCTGGCTGGCACAGGGACCCCCCGCCTGTCCTAGATCCGCCCTCAGCAAGTGTAAAGCCGCAAAATCCAAGCCTGCAGGTATGTAAAACCTCACACTTTGATTTTTCCTTTCCAAATCAGGTGCTGCTCAACCGAGGCAGCTTCCTCCACCCCCAACCCTCCCCATCGGCCACCAAACCGCCTCCCGCGCTGTGAAACCACCCCTGGTATTTCCTGTACCAGCGCTGTCAATCTGAGACTCTTTACTTGCCATATTTAACAGAAACGTTTTTATTGCTCTGCTTTATAAACCACTGATTCAAACTCCACTTTCATTTTACTGGCTGATGGAGACAAGAATTTACTTTTAAAGACGGTACAAAAATAATACTTTTAGTGCTAATGCAAAAACAATCCTGCAGTAATACTGAACCCCCAAGGCTTCCAAAGCTTCCCAGTTCTCCTGGCTCGTTTTTGTTTCTTGTTTATCCAAAAATCTCCACAACGCAACTAGCCCGAGGACACCTGGTGGGCCCCAACCTTACAAACCACAGCAAAGTTCACACAGGAAAAAGGCAGCAGATGCCTGCGGCGCTTCCCTGAAAGCAAGTGAAACCAATCCCTGGCAAACGCGCGTCCCGGTCACGCTCCAACAGACCGTCACAGCCTCTGCGGTGACATTTCATTCAAATGTTTTACAAGGTCATTTCTTTTTTCAGATAGCGTGAGGTGCATTTCATACTTCTGTCTAACCTTAAAGATAAATGTACATGAAGTTGAGAACTGACTGGGGAATGTATCGACGCTTGGCCCGAGTAAATAAGTACCTGGGCTAAGCCTGCAGCAACCTCGGCCTGGGGAGATGCGGGTGCCAGCCAGCACAGCTGCTCCCCTCCTCCGCAGAAAGCCTCGGCCAGCCCGGCCCTTCTCATGGCCCTTCTCATCCCCATCACGGCCGTGGTCCTGCGGGCTTAGGCGGGACTTAACGAGGATCGAGTCCTCCAGAGGCGTAACCACTGCCAGGTGAGCGTGCGAGCGAAGGGAACCCACTGAAGCCCTTAACGGCACAGAAAGCTGCGTCACAGTCAAACGTTCTTGGAGGAATTTGTTTCAGTTCTTAAAAACCCAACAGAACCAAAAAAACCTGACAGATTCTCAGAGGCAAGAAAGGACATCCAGTACCTAGGCACGTTTTATGCCTCTGAAGCCCTTGCTCTGGCTCCTGCGAGCGGGAGGCAGAGGCAGCTCCTCACTGGAATCCAGCAGCCCCGCTCCCGCAGCCGCCCCCCTCCCGCCAGCTGGGCAGAGCAGGGCTAAATATAGTCTCTTTAATGGAAGATTTGTAAATTGGTATAAAAATGTAAGCAGCTTTACGGATACTCTCCAAGGCGTAGGAAACAATTACTCAGTTTGCCCAGAGAGGCCACTGCAGAGCAGTAACTGGTGTGAGATCCCCTGAGCCCCCCCAACCCTCTCAGAGCATTAACGCCCCCCGAGACCCCCCTGCTCCAGGAGGAGCCTTCGGGACGCAGCGCCACAGACCCCCACAGCGGCTCCTGCTGCTCCGACAGCAAAGCCAGTTTCCTCCCTGGCTTCCAGGTTTGGCTTTTGTTTGCTTCTTTGCATTTTTTAAGAGTAATTATTTACATGTCCCCCATACAGCCAAAATTAACTTAGGAACTAAGCAGCGTCTTCTGCATCCCGCGCCCCTCAGGTCAGAGGGTGCTGCAGGGAAGTGCATTTTCTTCCTGCCCAGTGCAGGAGGACGGCGCACACCGACCTGGCCGACCAGCAGCCGCTGACGCGCCGCAGCCACGGGCTCCGCGCAAGGACCGGCGGCAGCCGCGGCCCCCGACCTCGAGGGCAAAAATCCCAGAAGAAAACCCAGGGCATGGCAGAGCAACACCTGCATTGTGGAAAAAAAGTAAAACCACCACTATTCAACGACACCCTCTTTATTCAAAAATAGATATCTATGAGACATTTCAGAATATACTGCTGTCACAAATGGCAGCCTATATGTCTAAATTAATCCTAAATCAATTCATATACAGATTTAAGCTTTTGTTAAAAAAAGACACACCTTGGGGAAATCTGTTTAACTTTGAGAGAATGTCACCCAGTTCACCAGATGCCCTTTGCCCAAAAAAGTGAAACAAATAAAATTAAAAACCACAAGACTTCATTTAAATTAAGCAAAATAAAACACACACATATATTTGGAAAAAAAAAAATCAAAACATTTCAATTAAAAAAACCCCAAAACATACCACTCTCTCACAGAAGATTTGCCCAAAACAACAGCGCAAGATGTCAACACATTTGTCTACATAATTTTTTCTATGACAGCTTTTTTGTTCTATAATGGACACACATTCAATCAATGGTCAAAACAATTATTGGTTGAAACAGCCTCTGGGTAACTCCATGAGCTGGGACAGGATAGAAATGAGTCTTTTGGTTTGGGTTTTCGAGGTTTGGTGGGGTTTTTGTTTTTCATTTTTGGCAAAAGCAGAGAGAATGTACAGTGCTTTATCTAAGCAATGTTTGGACCATAAAAGGCTGTACAATCAAACCAATTCACGGAAAGAAGCGTTCTGCCACTGGAAAACTTCCTGTAAACTAAAGAGAAAAACACATTTCTTGGCTGGGCAGTAAGGGTGCAAGGAGGTTTAAAAAAAGGACAAAATGAAGTGCCAGTAAGAAAAGGACGTGAGCTTCTTAACAACCTAATGACCAAAAAATGCTGTATTATTTGTTTAACTGAATGCTGAATAGGCGACTGAATACCCTGTAAAATAAATTAACGAGGACGCAGAACAAGCGTTGCCTTTCTGTAGGTTTCCTCTCATGTCTTTGACAACAGCAGCTTAAGACTATAGGGAGGCACAAACACAGCACATCAACTAACTGCAGCCTTTGTGTTACAAAACCTGCATTATCAGATCAAGTGTTTCCAGAAACGTTTTCTAGTGAGAGGTGCTAAATTTAAACAGAATTGTTATCCAAATTGGAATGGTTTTCAGTGATCAGAGTCCAGCTTGTCAGAGCCAACACACAAACCGAAATGTAACTACATCCACGGCAGCCGAAACGTTAGCTAGCAACCTAAGGGAACTAAGAGTACTGTAAATTGGCTTTTTTTTTTTTTTTTTTTTTTACTTTTTCCAATTATAAAAATCAACTCACAATAATCTGTGACACAAAATTACATCCTTCTAATATCTACATGCATGGACATGGTACATGTGCATACAGGATATGTGCATATATATGGGTCTATTTTCTATATAAATAAATATTTATACCACATTTAACTTCTGTGCATCAAAGAACTTCACTAAAGCTATGGAGAGAATTTATAGAATAGTATTTTCAATGTAACCATCCTGAGCGTAGATCTGACAGTGCCTGTCACAGGGATGTCAACAGCTGCAATACACCATTCCAACCCCTCAGCTTCTGTGACCAGCTGATTTCGTATAATGAAGAGGAAAAATGTGGTATAAATCTAAGGTAGCTAGAACAAAATTTACTTCCACTCTCATTTAGGTAATATCCAGTTCTGCATTGCTCAGCAGAGTGTAAATTATGAAGCGCGCTCTAATTCACAAAGAAAAGCTGCTTATTTTTATTGCCTGTGGTGAGTTTCAATTTACGTACATGCCAAATGGGAACTCTCTCCGTGTCAGTCCCCGGCAGCACGAGGAACTGTAGACTGAGGGAAGATATTTCTCTGTACCATTGCTCAGTAGATGCCACCTCCTTACGCTGCCGTGGCGCAGCACCTGCACACACACGTCCCTGCGAAGCCCATCAGCCTCTCTACTGCTCTCAGAGATGAGGTTCAGAAACCCAGCTACAACGGACCAGACTCGTTCAGAAATAATACAATACTTTTACAGAGGAAAAACGTCGTATGGTCAAACTTCCTTTGAAAACTTTCCAGGTGTGTATGTACATGATTCTCATGACTTTTGTGGGGGTAACAAGTGCTAAGAGCAAACAGCAACTAAAGAGTATGGAAAAAATATGAGAAAAGTTTGCCTATATGGACTACCCCCACTCCCTTCAGAGCTCACAAAAACTCGCTCTTCTTCCTCCCCTCACCATGAGCCAGTGTATGCAGAGAGAGGGTGAGCACGAGCAGCCAAGAGGTTGAAAGCAGGGTCTGCGAGTTCCTTCCTACCGTAGATCTTGGAAGACTGGCTTTCCAGTCAACACCAGAGTCTTCTCACTTCTGCTGGTAATCACGGAAACGGGGGGACACCATTTGCTCTAGTCTGTTGAAAAGAGGTCACCAGCAGACGGCAGAGGTGCCAGACCTCCCGTGACATTGGGCAGCAGGGACAGGTCCGGCAGGCTCTGGATGTGGGACTTCAGCTCCTTGCGGACCTGGGTTACCCGAGCAAGCTTCTGTTTGTACTCCTAGGGAAGAGACAAGAGAAGGGAGATTAAGCACAGGTTAATTAGCAGTGCTTTTAGCGAAGCCCAGAGCGTTTTCCAGCTGAGGATTCTGAGGCGCTGGCTCGCTGGTGGCGGCACACGCAGTCACCTGCACCCCAATTCCCAGCCCGTCCCCAGGCCTTGGCATCCCCAAACCACTAACCCTGCCCTGGGTCACTTCAACAGAAGCTGCGCAAAGTGCCCCCAGCGGGGCCTGGCAGAGTCTTTGGGAAGTGTCCCCAGGCAGTGGCTCTGCCCTGGTCCCCCTGCCAGCGCGGGCAGGGCGCTCCCCACAGCCCTCCCCTGGCAGGCAGCCGGCCGAGCCACACCAGGGCTGCTACTAGCACCAGGCTGCTAAAACACTCTTGGGGTTCTTGTTTGAGGTTCGTTGTTTTTTGTTTTTTTCCAAACTTGATCAGTTTTGAATATTCGGATAATCCAATTTTCCCTTTCAAGTCACTAAATCAAAACCAAGTTTTGGTTGTGAAATCGGCCCTCCCCCGTGAGTTGTTGGACAGCTCATGCCAGCAACCACAGCAGCTGTGCCACGAGACCGCCGCGCTCACAACCACCACAGAAACGTGTGGGAGCACGAGGTGGTGACCGGAGAAAGACACATCCACACTGGGGAGAAACCAAGCTAAATACAGACACTAACACTTCCAGAATTTTATTACAAAGGGAGAAAAACAGTAAGTTAAACACCCCTGAAGAGGAAACTTGCAAGTAGTTTTTCCACAAATGAGGTCCAGATTGAGCATTAAAAGCCCAGTAAGGAACATCTATCCACCTTCAGAAATCTCCACAACCTAAGAGACAGCAGATAGCAGTGACTAGTGTTTCATAACGAGCAGACAGAGGAAGAGTCTGGACCCTGAAAATGAAAGAGAGTCGTACCTTGTTAAATTATGTTTAGAGGCCATTTAAGAGCACACAACACATATCCAAGTTATCTAATACAGAAGCTCAATTAAAGAATAATGTTTATGTAATTTTCAAAGTTTTGTGATTCTAAATGGTTATGTAACAGTCATAGAAGACAGCTACTTAAGTAACAAAACCCGGTATCACATCATTTCTTTTGGAATGCACCAGTCTTCACCCAGCTGCGCGTGGCATATTTTTCATGGAATCTCCAGAATGCAGGAAACAAGAAAGAAAGAAAAGTAAGAAAAATCATACACAGAATAGTCTTCCATACACTCAGTTGTAATACTAAGTTAATTTTCATTTCTTAATTACTTGGCAAAGAGAACACTTTACCAGAGAACAGAAATTTATCTTTGAAGATCAAATAAAACTAGACACACATTTAATCTAAACATCTTTCTGAAGAGTTTACAACTTTAATCCAGTCTTTCTAACCTTCTCAATGATGGAAATTCTCTTCACCTTCTCCAAATATCAAAGTGCAGCAGCTCCTGCGGGTTTACAAGCAATGAGTTTACACTCTGTGTTTCATTACTTTGAATTAGAATGGCAAGAGCAGCAGTCAACTGCAACAACTCAGAACACGCCTCCGCCCGGAACGGCTATGTAAATATATTCCATAAATTTCCTGCCAGCACCAAATAAGAATGTCCTTTAAAAGCCTATTTCAAACTTAAATCCTCTTATGAGTCTCAGTGAGTTAAGGAGCCACCATAACCAAACACTTCTGTTAACGTACACAGGATATATACTGAAATAATCAAGTTCAAACAAAAACTCTACCAGCTTCATAAACCACAGTGTACTGTTCTCAAGCCTAGAGGAGAACAACAACAAAAAACCTCAGGAGAAGGTGCCCCTATTAATTTAGGATTGTGAGGATTTGTTTTGTTTTAATGGAAGACAAAGAATCAGGATCAAAATAAGAACGCACCCCACATCCCTAGTCATACCATTTCGGGAAATACTTAAATAGGGAAACAAGTCAAGAAAGTCACGTTATGAAGACAGAGAACAAAACCAGGAACACCCCAGATTTTTAAGGAGGAATACAGAACAAAAGCAGATAAAGAGGAAAGCCATGGCAGTACCACATCCTGACTGGGGAGGTGGCACACGGGGAGCTCTGCTCAAGGCTGGCACGTCACGGATAACACGAGGCAGGGAGACAGCAGAACACCAGCTCCTGCCCATAGATACAGGCAGCAAAAATATTTATTGTATTATTGTATTCCAAATGCTCACGGATAGAAGGTGGAAGAGGCTGGACTCAGACTGCTTTCTGATGCCCCCAGAAAACTGTCTTAAAAAAAAATAAATTAAAAAAAAAAATCATCATTCAGGACATTGCCAAGGAGTGATGGATATCAAGTCAGGAAAGAAAGGGCAGTGCTTGCTCCAGAATGCCAAACTCTGCCAAGACTGAATATCGCCTTTTTTTTTCTCTAGTAATTTTTACTAAAGATAGGAAAGAAATCAAGAAGGGTAAGGCAGCTGGCGAGTCCTCCAAGTCTGATAAATGGGTAGAAGGTGCAAATTCCAAGCATAAGCCAAGAAAATACCTCAAATACTACTTGAATTGCCAAGATCCACGCACAAGAATTCTGTAGAAAGGGGTACAACACAGCGTCTACCTTCACGGGAAGACTGAGGTCCTGCCACCATCAGGGCAAGGCTGACAAGAGGACCAGGACACGCTACTTCTAGTGGGCACCTGGGATGAGGACACGATGGTTTTTCAGCTGAAGACCACTTGTGTGACTATTACAATTGTATTAGATCCAAACAATATCTGCTTCCTGATATTTAGGGGACTGAGAATCTTTCCAGAGCCTTGCTTGATAGCCCAGCTCTGAGAAAACACAACAACAAATGAAGAACCGCTCAGATGTATGCAAACAGTATTTCTGTTCTGTTTTTTTTGCTATGGCAAATATACAGACTTAGGAGCAATTCCTCCACACATTAACAGCAGCAACCTGTTCCCAGATTCCCAGTTAACAGCTTCAAACTTTTAGGAAAATATTGCTCTTAACACACCCCCAGTTTCAGGGATACTCTACACTGAGAGCTACATGGAGAATTCTAAGTAACCCCACCTTACTAGTAGGTTAATGCAGGCATCAACTAGTCCACACAAAAGTTTTTGTTAAAGCAGTGAGGCCTAAGTCCTATCTGTTAGGGGGAAAAAAAAAAAAAGGAGGAAAAAAGTACTCGCAAGGAAAAGGCAGCAATAGCCCCAAAACCATTTACAACTTCCAGGTTCAGGGGCTTTTCCTTTTCCACAAACCAAGTTGTGGCCATATTCTGCAACGTAGGACTCTGGAAGCAGGTTTTATGGGAAACCATATTTTTCATGTAGCCCGTGACATGCTTTGAAACCGCACCTTGCACATTTCTGCATAAGGTCCCTCCATTCTGTAAAACTGAAAAAATATGAAGTGCACTTGAAAGAAACCGCTGCTGTCTGAGGTCTTAGTTTGTACTTCATGTGTCTAGCTAATTGCCTCGCTCCATAGCAGGCTTTCATTAAGATTAATAGTATTTGGATGCTATTTGCTTTTTTTAGACAAAATAATGAGATCTTTGCTGTAAGCAGGAGTTTCAGGATGATACAGCGAAAACTGGCGCTGTGCCACACGAATGCCTTTGCTAATCACCATTCCCTTTCAGTATGCGGCATTCTACAGCCACAGCGGCCAAGTGAATTAGATACTCAGCCCCTGAAAGAAATGCAAAATTAGAATTAACCACCACCGAACGAACCCGACAGAAGTGTTTCATTCAAAAGCAGCCTTGCTTGAACATTATAAACCTGACTGTAATCGGCGTGACAGGAAATTCCTTCTGAGGGCTGTTGCACGGTTTGCTTCACCTTGTCGAGCTCCGCAGCACGGACTTTGTTTTATTTCAGCTTACAATTTGCCCTGGACACTTCATTCCTGTGCTGGGTCAAGCAGTAACATGCTGTAAGTCATCACAGCAGTTGCATCTACTCAAAAACATCTAGTTAGGCACTAATGAGAATTTGGAAAGTGCCTAGGAAGAGCAGCCAGTCAGGCCTGGTTTTGGTATGCCAGAGCTTCAGCCAGAGGTCCAGAAGCAGAAGACCACAGAAGTCAGGGCAAAAATGCACCAAGGCTCGGCAGAAATTTGAAAACAGTATGTAGTGAAGTGACTTTGACAGTAATCTGTTTATATGGTTGTGTAAAATCTCTATTTAAAATTGTTAAATATACAACACTAGTACAGCAGGTTGATCAGGTTTTCCTTTGCTTTTGCCACTTGCCACTGAACCTACGCAGAGTACTGTAAAACTCACTCATTAAAACTCGTTAGAATAAGCATGTTCACACGCCTGACAGCGTGTCTGTAAGAAATGACCAATATGAGAGGCACTGGGTGAAAATTAACAAAAATAACACCTTTTTAAAGCCAGGAGAATGAAGTTCCTGCTTAGCAAGTAAGCGAAGAGCATGTGTGAGCCCTGACAAAACACATCACACACCAGAACAGTAACGGGTTGGTTTGTTGGTTTCGGGGTTTCCCCAGCCCAAGGTTGTTCCTTATTACCTAAGAAAGCATGAATTATTACTAATCAATACTTCCAGTGTATATACACCTAGAGGACAACCCAACTTTTTTTTTTTTAGCACATACAATTTGCTAGATAACATTGAAGAAAGCCCACTGCTGGATCTCAGTTTCGTGCTCCAGAACAAGCCCGTACAGACGGTGCCCGGCTCACTCCACCTCCCGCCCCGCTATTCCTTCGGGCCTGTTCAGCAGCAGTTCAAAATTCCCCTTCTCCAACGGAAGTGTGCCACGTGCACCAGCACTTTTCTCCTGCCTTCAAACCCACCTCTTTCCACATTCTCAAGTGTCACATTTGAATAAACCCCATTTTAAAACCATACCCTACCCTGTATTTTATAAGCCAACCTTCCCCACGCGGCGGCGGGAGGCGCTGGTCAGTGTGCCAGGCAGAATTACCTACAGCTCCACCAGCGGGGGGAACAGCTTTCTCCACTGCACTTAGAACCACCCAAACCTCACAGAAAGCAAATTTTAAAGAGTCTGTCTGCAACACAGACACGAATTTGCTTTGTAAAGAAACCCTAGAGTCCTAGAAATAAAAGTAGTCTTGGTCAAAAGAAGGCAGCTGACAAACACAAAAATCAGGAAAGAACCAGAAACAAGACATGAATTATCTATAAACTTGCTTATTTCCAGTCAAATTCAACTGAACCCAAGTGAGAGATTAGACACATGTAAGGCCTGATCCAGAACCCAGAGTCCTCTGAAACAGTCTGTCTGGGCTTGCTGGACTAGGACAGGGATGCCACCTTGACAAGGCCTGCAGAGAAGAGCGCAGACAGGCCCGCAGCTGCCCAGCGCCGTGTCCTCACCTCCTGCAGCAGCGCGGCAAATGCCTGGAGGGGTTTTAACAGCCACACAGCCCATAACAGAGAGGGAAACGTCTCCCATTTCATAAGTTCAGCGCAGCAGAACCCACCTCAAAAGCCACATGAAAACAAATGCTCGTGGTGAAGCCAGTTCTCATTTTGCAGCAGCACTAAACCAACAAACTGGAGGTTTTTATACAACACATCTGAAAGATGCAGCCCAGGAATCAGAGCTTGAATGATGTATTTCCTCACAGAGCTTCAGTTCATTTTCATACCTTAAACTTGTTCACAGTCTTGCCCTTTTAAATCTGACAAGGCTTCTTTCTTCCACGGCATCGTTCATCACGCTTCACCAGAGATGGTATTTCTGCTCTTGGCACAATTACATGCTCTGAAACCATAACCTGTCTCCTTGCTCTCCTCTCTGCTTCGGACAACTTGAAGTTGTCCAACCGAACAGTCAGCCACAGAGGCCTCTGCAGCTGCTGGAGATGCCTCCTCCTCCTCCTCCACTGGCCTCTGCCACCCTGAGAAGCTCTCTCAGAACTGGCCCAGGCTGCCCCCGTACAATGGCAATGCAACCTGGCTTCTGCTGCAACATATCCTTCCCGCAAAAAGCACTGGGGGGGAGATGATGTTCATGACAAAAATCAACACTTAGGGCATAAGCAAACAGCTCCACACTCACCTCTCCAAGCATCTTAAGCAAAAGAGTAGTTATACACTGATTCACTTCAGTAAAATGCATAAAGATGTTATATGTTAATATTGGATTATTTTTATTTGCTTTTATTTTTTAATATGATTTCATTTGCAGTACTACTACAATTGTGAATGCCTAAAGTGCCTACAAAGTGAAGAAATTACACCTCTGCATCGTGCGAAGAGACACAGCTGCTGCCTGGAGCCACACAGCAGAGCCAGACCGGCTGCAGCCTCCGATCATGGCACCGCCACGAGAGCCGTGGCTCTCGCCCCACGCCCCGAGGCACGCGCGGCTCGCAGCTGGAAACGCTGAGGTACTGCCAGTCCCCTCTGCCCTGCTGACCAGCCGCTGAGTTCGACAGCCCCGAGCACGACTCTCAGCCTGGGGGCTCCTGCTCAGGACCCCCTCGCCCTGCCCAGGGCACAGAGCAGACCCCCCTCTGCTGCCCAGTTCCCAGGGCTGTCTCCTGCTGCTTGCACACATGTAAAACACTGACGTTTTTGTTTCCTGGCAGAAAAACTAAAACTTCACCTCTTGTTCCCTGCCTAAACCACTGAAATGAATATACCCCAACCCAAGAATTCTCATCTGAGAGGAAAGCAGCAGCCACAAGGGCGTGCCAACAGTGACATGCAACAAAACCTAAGCAGTGGCAGCAACACAGCAATAAATTGTGCATTAACCCACTGAACTAAACCGTATTTCAAGAAAATGTGTAGTGCCGGCAGTCCAGAAAATCTCAGCAGAGATTGTACTTCATCTTCAGAGATGCACTATCAAAGAGGGTTTGCAAATTCATATGGACACAGCTTTAACCCTTATTAAAGGTGCCTTGAAGCCATGAATATTAAAAACCACCAACATCTAAAAACCCCCACAGCTCTCAGCAGGGTTTTAAGTCATAATTTTTCAGGTGCAGTCAACAATCAGAAAATTTCCCCTAAACTGGACCTTAAATACAGTATGTTCTTTATACAGACATGCACACAAACACACACACGTATTCCTACGTACACACCCCCCACATACACACTGTACTACATATACACACTGTATATACTAGAGCATGTGCCTCACATCACCTTTTGCAAGCGCAGGTACAGAAGACACCTGGAGGGCACTGGGAAGAACTCGGCATCGCTGCAAATCAACACAAAAATCTGAACAGACATTCTCCTCTCCTCCCCGCCCCTCCGCATTAGATTAAAACAACCCTCCCTCCACTTACTCCCACTCTGCTACTGTCAGTAGTTATTTCAGACGCCCATAAAGCTTCCACACCATTTGCCATTTTCTAGCACTATCTCCACTTGGTTCTTCTCGTCCCATCTATTCAGGTGACGTCATTTTACAGTCACCTGCCAGACCAAAATGGAAACGTTCTCCTGGATATCTCCCCCTACGTTCCAGTTTCACACAAACTGATTCCCTGGATTTTTTTGCCCTCGCCTGCTGTGCCCTCAGGAAGAGCACACCGGCTTCAAAAGACAATCCTTCCCCTTGAAGTTCTGCAGACTCAGGTGCTGAAGGACAAAAACCCTCCCCAGCCAATTGTACTCGGTAATTGTAACGGGCAGCAATGGCCAAAAATAACACAAATCAGAGAACTTTCACTGGAAGTTAAATACTCGTGTGAGACACGAAGACACCTTATCTCATTCTTAGAGGAACACCAGTTCTTGTTTCTATGCCTGTCTGAAAATGGATTTTATTTCCTGACAGCTATTATCAAAGTCCAGGCCATGGAAGATCATAGAGCAGCTGCAGTACCAAGCCCACAACTTCTGACTGAGATGAAACACCATTTAAAAAGAAATTCAGTGTTCAGATGTTGAACGACAGGATCCACCATACCTTTCAGTAAGTTAATCTAAGGAATATTTACCCTTAGAAACACGTGCCTTGTCACAGGCTGTTCAGGGTCAGCTTTGGTCCAGCTGATTTTGCTCTGCAGCCTATTGCCAGGACTAAAGGAATTCTACCTCCTCCTCCCAAGTGCTTTTAGACTACAATCAAATGATCACAATCTCCCCCTCCTCCCGATAAAGTAATCCTAATTATTACACTTCCAATTTTTTCAATCCGTACCCTAAAAGCAGTTTGTCCATATGTTACAGTCCTCAGGCTCTGTGGCAGCTTTCTCCCTTCCGACTGCCAGTGCCTCTTCACACCAAGTTGTTCCAGCCCCTGCTCACCCAGCCCCTACCAACGCCGAAGCGCGATTCATCGGCCAAAGCCGCCGTTCTCAGCATGTTGTCCCTTCACTAAACAGCTTTTCTGCAACTGATGACAAGAGCTCTATGTCACAGGGTTTTGACATTGCAAAGTATTTTGAGCATTAGCCCACTAGACATAACTACACTGAGTTTATGTAAATGTTTTGAGAATTTGCTGTGTTTCATGCAGGATAGTATTAACAGGATTAGTAAACAACTGTAGCTCTTTAGACCACAAAAGCTGCTTTTCAAAAGATGTAGATTAGCTACTTTCATTGCTATCACAGTGACTTCGCTTTCTGCGTAAATAAAATACAAAAAATATCGAGAGTGATTTCCAAATGAGACATTTCCATATTTTAAAATAAAGCCTTGAGTCATGTTACAATCAGAAACTCCTTTCCCCAACCAGCAGCCTTGGGTGGACTAGAAGAGCAAAGTAAACAATCCATCTTCTATCTAAAAACACCATCTCATCCGAGAGTCAGGAGAAAAAACTCAGACAATAGCACCAAAGATTCTGGAAAGGGAACCCTGAGAGAGCAAAGCATACAATGAGAAGACATGTAAAATTAGATTGTTTCAAGTTATTTTCTTATTTCAGTCTTTGCTTGAGTAACTGTTTTGTTTTTTAATACATTCTTAATTGCTACAAGAATTTCAGATCCTTCTATTAAAATGCTTATTAGCACTACAAAGAAAAATCCAGGCTTCTCAACAACGTTACTGTGAGAACATCAAAGCCTCAAACAAAACTGATGAGCAGATATGACCTGCCATATCTGTAACCAACATCTCCCACTATTTATTAACCCTCTACAACTCAAGAACAATGGAAGGCTTTAATCAGGCAATATCCCTCAGCTAAGATTTGAGATTTGACACGGGTATGAATTGTGCTTTCATGTTAAGCAAGTATTAAAGAGTGGCATTTCCCACAACTCGTTTTAGACTTCTACAGTGCTACGGCCACCTTGTTTTGGCAGAATGACAAAGATGCTAACCTGAGCAGATATTTTATAACACCATTCTTTAGTTTCCAACGTATTAAAGAACATGTTTACACTTAACATGGGCAAGCACCGGGTCCTGTTGCCTCAGCAGGATTATTCCTATTAACGAAGTAGCTCAGCCAGTGAACCGCTTCATTTTCAGGATTATATTTTTGCCTCTGCCAGAGTTACAATTTTCAAGTAACATTCCTTACCAAAAGGATATTGGACATGTTGGGAGTGAGCCCAGAGGAGGCCATGAAGACGATCGGGGGGCTGGAGCACCCCCCTGTGAGGACAGGCTGAGAGAGTTGGGCGGGTTCAGCTGGAGAAGAGAAGGATCCGGGGAGACCTTAGAGCTGCCTCCCAGAACTGAAAGGGGCTACAGGAAAGGGGGGAGGGACTCTTGATTGGGGGGAGAGGGATAGGACAAGAGGTAACAGGTTTAAACTGACAGAGGGCAGATTTAGATCAGATATAAGAAGAAATTCTCCCCTGTGAGGGTGGGGAGGCCCTGGCACAGGTTGCCCAGAGAAGCTGTGGCTGCCCCCTCCCTGGAAGGGTTCAAGGCCAGGTTGGACGGGGCTTTGGGCAACCTGGGCTAGTGGAAGGTGTCCCTGCCTGGGGCAGGGGGTGGGACCGGATGGGCTTTAAGGTCCCTTCCAACCCAAACCATTCTGCGTTTCTATGATATTTTCCAAAACAAAAACCACCACAACTGTCACATTTCAGCTAATGCATTAGAAACTTAAATTAATGTTGCATTATGAATTTCTTAATTTCCTAACTCAAATTTATGGATTGTTCTGGGCTTTTTAAAACATTACTGTGCAGCATTTTACTACCTATTTCTTGCCTTTTTAAAAAAAAAGTAAACAGCAGTATGTCTATCATTTATATATTTTTATATATACACACACACGACGACAGGTGTCCTTCTTTCAGCAAGGAAAAAACCCACCTGACGCACGACTTCCACTAGTATTCAGCAAATAAATCAGGTGCCAAACAGGATTCATTTTATAGCGTCTTTCATATCCATGTCTGAAAGTGCCTTTTAATGACTCAGGCATAAGACAGACGCTATGCTTGAAGAAATTCAAGCTAAACAATTTAACAGAATTATTAACTACCCACTCTAATTCTGAATGTGGAATCAGCACTTGTCTGGCTGATTTGGAAAACATGTTGCTCTGGAAAAGCAACATGTTCACAGTCACAAGACGTTGAGAAACTCTAATATAAACACACATGGCAAAGAAAACACTCAAAATGTACCTCAGAACAATGTTGCCTAGCTGTCAGAGGATTAGGTTTGTCATGGCAGCAAACAGCCCACATGGCTACAGCAGTGTCTCCTTCCAGAAGATTTTGTCCTCTACAGCAACTCACGTCCCACCCAGCAACAGCTGCTCATAATAACCGGCAGCCGACAGCGCCGAGGAAGCCCTTAATGTGCCGCCAAGGGCCAGTTTAACAGATGGCAGAGTGACATACAACCACAATCATTAATTAAACTTTCAGCACCGCATCTTGGGACTAGCGTGGAAGAACTTCCTTCGAGAAAGAACATTTCAGAGAAATGGCTGGCTGCCGCAGCCTCTGCACTCGCTCCAGGACGTGCAGCTGGTGCTCAGGTCCAGGCAGCCGAGCCTCATTTCACAGTGTCCTGCCCTCCTTGTTCGAGGAGCTACGGCAGGAAACCCAAGTCATGGTCTCTCGCGTCAGCCCTGTTTACACTCCATCACCGAAGCCGTAGGCTGGAGGGGCTGTTGCAGGATGGATACCACAAGATCTTGTTTCAACCCTTGTCAAGCAGGGGCTGGGAAGGCTGATGAGGGGCACCCAACCACACGGAAAAGAACCACAAAAACACCCCACCAATAAACAAACAGCCCAGCTAATTATGGCAAAGCGAGGCTGGTATTTTGGAAATGGGGATTTCATAAAACAATAGGGTAAATCTGAAGAAACTTTGTTAGGTGAGCCTATTTTTCTGTAAGCTCAGAGTTCTGGGCCATCCATGTCCAGGTGTATTAAAACATACTAGACTGAACATCAGGACAGATTTGCCTTCTCCAGACCTTTTCCACCGCTTTCTTACCCCTGTTTACTCCAAATGTAAAGATAACACCCAGAGTCATCTCCCCGGAGAGGAACACACAGATCAGAGTCGCGTGGGTGCACTGGGTGAGACAACGGGCCTGCCGGCCCCGCCGCAATCAGTACTCACTTCCAGCTTCTTCTCCTTCTCCGTCAGGACATCCTTCTGGTTCTGGGTGTACTCGATCAGCATGCGTGCCAGCTGCCGCCGGTCCTCCAGCTCCGCCGCCAGCCGGCCGTTGTACTCCGCCAGCAACAGGCAGGCTTCGTCCACTGTCTTCGAAAGACGTTCGGCTGCCTCTTTGTCTACAGGCAGAAGTGTTGGGTACTTTAGAGGACAAAGTTTACAACCTTCTGTATCTTGACAGAGGGGCTACAGTTCACCAGCCACACGCACATCTCATTCAGAAATACACTTCTGGCTTGCCCGGAAAAGAGGAGTTCCTATCCCAGGGGATATAAAGGAAAGAGGCAGGACTAACAACCCCAGAACGGTGGGTTTTGGACACTGATGTGATCGATTGCATTTTATTCTTGCAGAGTATCAATAATGGCAGGGGGGTGGATATATAAATCTGTGAAGTTAGTCTCTATCAACAGGTTAAACTAAAACATTAGGCTGTACGTTCAGTTAAACGAATCAGGTAGTTTCCACATTTAAACATGGTGTGCACTTTTTAATTCCTCTTTTCTCTGAATAACTCCTCAGTATCAATACAAGCAAACATACGAACTGCACACCAGTCTTCAGTGCTGGACACTGTACGAGCATATTATAAAGGACTAAGTGACAGTTCATAATGAGTTCCAAAATAAAACTACTTCCAGGAACAAAAGCCAAATCAGTTCAACCTGTAAATGCTTCTATTAAGATTATTTTTCAAATACAATTGCAAAAGTCCATTTAGACAAAGGCTGACAGACTAATGGGTGTAGCGAGTTTCCTCTTCCGTAGCAATCAAGGAATACGTGTGTACTCAGCAGAGCCTGATAAAAATATCTAACAGTCAAGGTGTTCAAAATCAAACACATCCATCTGAGAACTCTGGCCCTATTTCCTTTACATTCTTGCAAAATGCTGTTGATACTCTCAAAGCACAAAGCCAAAGTAGTAGAACAAGCTATCTGAGTTTCACCTTCAATTTTACATCACAGGATTGCTACCTATCAATTACCCAAGAGCTACAAAGCAAGGACACAAAAGCAGGAACTCACTCCACTATACATTGTGATTATTTAAAGAAGAAAACACTTTGATTTCCAAGTTATTCTTTGGGCCCATGTTCATACATCTTCCTGTTTCATACCTGTAATTTTCTCCAGTAATGAAACATCTTGAACTTCCTGAGGCAGGGAGGCAATTTTTTGCCGCACTGTTGCGTCTCCCGATGCTGCATTTTCCAGGTCTTGTAGGGCTTTGATCAAATCCTCAGTCTACAAGACAAGTCAGCCAACATTACAACTGGGTAACTTTTATGCCATTGCCCATGGATGTGGCCACTGCATCTGAGGTCACCCACCTTTGAAAGCAACCATTTTTGGAGTATTTTCTTCAAGTAATTTTTAAACTGTTGCTTCCCAACACAGGGAGTATTCACTAAGTTTACAATATCCCAGTGTTCAGGAACTTGCGCATAATTACAGTAGGATCATCTTTTTCAAGACTCCGCAGCAGAAACCTTCTCATTCCAATGAAGAGAATTTAAGAGAAAGCTGAAAAGCACATGACCACACCAGTCTGAGAAACAGCCATCAGCCCTCTGCGCCGCACCAAGCTGGGACGAGAGCTTTTAGCTGAGCATCCCTGACACTTCCTCCGACCAGCAGGAGTGTACCTGCACCTTTGTGTTCGATTCCAAAGGTGCATTCTGACATAGCAAAAAAAACCCCCAAACCAAACTTGTATCAGTCCAAACCTGTGTCAGATTTCCATCGTTATAAGATTTAGAATTTTGTAACTGGTTACCTACCATAAACTTTGATGACAATGAGAGCTGTCCCTGTTAAAGCAAACTTTCTATTGTCCTGATTCTGCAAAGCCATTGCTATCCCCACTTCGCCCAACTGGCTCTCTGCAGTTTAATTTGCAATCTGCAATTAAACCAGGCTCCACTGTATCTCCTCAACTTCATCTCGCAGCTGGTTTTTGTGCACTGAGGAAAAATGTGTCAGTTTAAATGAATACACTCAAGACGTATCCTAGCTTAAAAAGGATGTGGATGAAGACAGCCTTAAGTGGACCTCCCCTGACACACCATATTTCTTCCCTGCTCAAAAAAATTTTAAAAAAGGAGAAAGAGAGAATCCCAGCCCAGAAAAAAGTGAAGTTTCTTTTGTTTTAAAAAATACTGAAGTTTTAGTGGGAGGTTTTTGAAACTGGAACACTAGCCCTGTAAACAACACCACGAATGTTTAAACTACATTTCAATAGTTTGAAAACTAATAAAAACACTGAAAAAAAATTAAATAAATATTTGTTTAATCTGAAAAAGAAGTCCATTACCTAATATTTACTACTTCTTTACAAACTGCTAATGATTTCCAACAGTAACAAAGACAATGCTTATCATCAAGAGAAACCATAAGCTGCAAGGCATCTGGAGGTGAAAACAACAACAAAAAAATCTCACTTATTTCCTTGACAACTGTTATTTATTTTTATTTTTCAACGTTTACAGTCTACCAGATGGGTGGTGGGTTTTTTTATCCTTTTCAAATAGACAGTGGTTTAACATATGTTCATTTTGTAGCCTCAAATGGTCAGAATGACCCCTTATTTCATTCCCACTATTTCCACACCACTAACGTGTCAGCCTCAAAATAAAGTCTTCAGAGCTGTTTTTTCTAACCAACTCCATACAAATCTATCAAAGGCTGAGCTTTTTAGTAGCTCATGGAAAGTGATGTCCTACAAAAAAATAATTTTTAACCATGTTTGGGTTTGGGAGATTACACACTGGTCGTAGAAAAATTTAAAATATGGTCTGTTCTTCCAGCAGCCCTTTGAGTTCTGTTGCTGGCAGCACGACCCAGACCATGGTTGAGACCACCCGAAGCCGCCCAGAAGTGGCACCCTATTTCAGCAGGGAAAGGCTGTTCCATTGCACCCCAGCTGCCTCTCCCCCACTCCCATCCTTTCTCTTGTTGGCAGCTCCACCTTGTGGCACCCAGGCGGGAGGTGCCTCGGCAACATCCCCCCGCGGCCCAGCCCACCTACCAGCAGCGGCCCAGCGCTGGGGTCTTGGGGCGAGTAGCTCCCGGGGTAATCATCATCCTCCTCCTCTTGTATTTGCTGAAAAGTCCGCTTTAAAGACTTCTTCTCCTCTGTAACTAAAGACACACATAAGCAGCTTGTTTGGATGCCAGATCTGCCCACCTTAACTATCTCTACTTCAAGAAAATTGTACCAGATGCTTTGCTGAGTAAGCTCTCTAAAGAGAAGGATGACCACGGTTGGACCCCAATGTTGGCATCATATTCCAAACACTCAAATGCAAAACAGCAATACAAGGTTGACTTTGCCCACACACCAGTACAAGGGTACAGCCTTCACATCGCAGTGCGCGCTGCATCCGCATTTGTGCCTCCTACACCGAAAGCAGGAGAGGTGAGCAAACGCCCGATTTGTCAATAAATGGCAGGTCTTGAGCCCTGCTCAGATCCTCTGGTTAACACCACGTATGCGGGTGAGGATCTCTACCAGCAGAAATGAAGCACTGATGCTGAGATACCTATGGGCAGAAGAATTTCAAGTTATCTCTTTGCACCAAGTATATGTTCACTGTGGTCCCACAATAACTCAGCAACTGCTGGTTGTTCAGCCTTCCATTCTTCCACCAAAGTAAAGACTCCAGCACAGCTCTGTGAAACCAAAACTCTAAGATGCAACAGCAACAACAGCGACGGGCAGAGCACAAACCCATCTCCAAGCAGGTAACCTGTAATTCTTCAGAAATAAGGGTTTCATAAAGCAAGACAGCTTTGGTTAAATGAGCCTTAGCGTAGCATTCCTTAGCTTGAAAGGGAAGAGACAGTTGATTTAATGAGTCAGAAATCTTAATGCAGCCTTTCAGCCAGTTACAGAACCTTCAGAAGATGACAGATCATTCTTCAGACTTGCCACCAAAATTAGTAAGAGCCTGGATAATTTGTAATAAAGCTGTGGACAGAGTCTTGAGAACATCTCTTCAATGGAATCAAGTTTTGCCGAGATAACGAAGGAGTTATATCCTTTGACTCACAGGGAAATCCAAGATCACTCTTTAAAATTAAATCAGTCTGCCCAATGCTAATGAGGAAGCAAACAGAAAGGTCTGTCTTTAAATGCAGAATTTTGCCTGCCTTGTCCAGTGGGACATAGTCTGAAAACACTTTATTTTAGTGGAAAGAAAGTCAGAGGTGCTGTCCATCCCGCTCGTGTGGGGAAGAAGCCGAAGGATCTTCGTGAGGTAGACACAAACGCGTCGCTGTTAGAGACTTACTCAATGGAAGGCAAAGAGGCCCAGAAAACAGTCACCCTAAACCAAACAGATTTTTGATGTCTGCTAAAGCAAAGCTATCCAGCGTAGAAAAAGCTACAGTCTAAGTATTGTAAGTGCACAACTGATGTAAGAGAGCGCTTGATAACCTGACTGACAGGCAGATACCAGATCAACAAGAAAAACCGCGGCTGTCCGCTGCGGTCTGCAAGAGACACGAGTGGAGCTGAACTGCAGACGCGCAGACGACAAAACAGCCGAAGAGAGCATTTCAAGCTGTGCCATCAGTATTTATCACTTGTGTGCACTTATAAAGTAATTAACCAACAAAGATAAACAAGGTAATCAATAGAAGAATGCACGACCAGAGTGCACGAATGAGAACTGGGATTTCAACTGCTGAAGAGCTCTTCCTGCTGTGCTGCCAACTGGCCCGCCACAAGACACGCTACTATGCTTTGCCTACGACTAACAGAGCATTCAGAATTCAGAGAATTTTCCATCTGACCAAGACCAAGCAAGTTTGACTGGAAACCCCCAGAAGAAGGTAGGTGCAGGGACACCTGCAGCCCTGAGCACCAGGCGCTAGCCAGCCTGTCTGGAGAGAGGCCACTCCCCGAGCACACGAATGGCCACTGAAGGGACAAGGTGGCCAGTAGACAAAGGAGCACAAAGGAGGCAGCTTTGAAGTAGCATTTTGGCCATGAGTAGCATGACATACATGGGGACTCTTGCACTTTCTTCCTCTGCACTGGTAAACAGGGGCAGCAGACAACCTCATTGAAGAATCCTAGAAACACCATCTCCATTTCATCAAAACTGAAAAAACCCAAACCCACACTTATTTTTAAACTCAGGAGCACATAGTGGAAAAGGACCCCTGAAAGAGAACAGGAAGCAAGGCATAAATTAGAACACCCCCTGCCTGGGTGGCTCTCTAAACCTGCTAGCCAGAAGTAATTTAACCACTGCAGTCTACGCTTCTGAGAAAGCCTATCAAATCCAACAAGAGAAGAGGAAAACAAGCATTAAGAGCGTCTAAAACTGACCAGAATTCAACAATGGTACGTAACACATCTTCTGAAACAATCGCGATATCCTTGTAGAATATGGACAGCTTCTTCCAGGAAAACCAAGAGCCCATTCTTGACACGGACATAAAGAAGGCAGAGAAGCCACTACTAGAGATGAAGTCAGCTTTCCTGTTTGGTTCAGGTGTTCTTCACAGCTCAAACTGAACTGCTCCCTGAAAGCCTCCAAAGAGCAAAGCACTTTGTTTCTCCAAAACGACCGACAATTGCTGTCATGACAGCTTTGCAGTGAAACTCCAGGCTGTTGTTATCTTGCTGTTGCAGTGTCCAGAGAGACCTGAGAAGGTATTTCTCCACCAACTTTTCAGTTTCCAAACCATCTCCAGTGGCTCGAGGAAGCTTAGAGCGTCAAAGACCTTAGTGACAAAGCCTGGCAACACAGGACATCTTCCCATCTAGGGTGTTCACCTCTTTGCACCCACCGCTTGACAACTCTTTTCAGAGGGAAACAGGCTTCTTTGATTTGACTCCAGGCTCATACACAGAGTAAAGAGAAACCGACTGTGGAAGCTGTACACACACATCCAAAAAGGTAACTAGGAGTTTAAAGCTTCCCTCTGTTAAAAACAGTGGGTTTGTGTGGGGGTTTTTTAATCTCAAGGCAATATAAAATTATCTTCTCTCATGAGGACTTGGTTATGTTCATCTCCTCGTTCAAGAAGCAGCCACAGCTCATGGTAAGGAACTCCCCATGCAGACAATGCCTTTCACTGGAAGCAACTAGGCAAAGGGTTCTGACGTTTTTTAAAAAAACCCAAATAGTCCTTAATTCGCATGAGGATTTATTAGTCTCGGCACAGCTAATCACGTGCCTTTTCCATCAGTTAAGCATACAGTTACACGACAAGTGGCATGAGCAGAAACTTGCAAGGGAAACGTGCAAGGAAACGCCATTTAATGGAGACCGTAGTTCTACAAGAACAGCAAACCTGTAAACAGGGGTTTGTACTTCTCAAGCTCTATAGGTAGTGGTTTTCTTGAAAAGCAGACCAGCTGAATTTAAGTGGTTTTTTGTGTTGGCAGGGTTATTATCCTCAATCAGCATAACAAAAAAATAAGCCTCCCAAAACTGTAACTAAAAAAACCCCCACTTATGTGGGCTTTAGGTTCCAAGCACCAGGGGTTTGGCAACTTGTGCAGGATCCAAGTAAACTCACATGAAAGACACTTTTGGAAAGTGATTTAGGACAAAACATTGAATACAACAACAGACAGACAGCATTCCTAAAAGAAAACAGAAGACCATCACAGAACACCAGAAGACAGAGAAGAACAAAATAAAGAGAAACCCAAAGGTCCCATGCACCCCCCAACTGCTCTGACCCTTTGTTTCTCTGAGGTAGACTATTCACAATTAAGTTCTCGTTACACACAGATTTCCTGGCAGCCTCTCCTAGGCCGAGCATAACTGGAGTTGATCTGCTCCAGAATGATTCCTAGTCCTTCTCCAGGTGCCTTTATTTACGTAATTCCTGGAAGCATCCCTGCCTGCTCTCCTCTCCGATGCTTTTCTCCACATTTTAACATGGGGCTGACTTCCTGCGCCAGGATTTGCAATATAAACCCAACCAGAGCAGATGGGCAGCAGTTCAGTTCTGCGTTAGTGTGACACTCCTACATCACAGCACATTCAAGGACTTCCTTCAGCTGCTTATTACAAAGACAATGAAAACATGTCAGCTATATAGGTTATATCACCTAAAGGATTTTACATCAAACCTCTACAGACCCAGTTTTCCCAGGCTTTAAGATAAATGGGTGGTTCCTCTCTTCCCTATTGCTTGTCAAAAGAAACATTCTTATAAAAATGAGGTTAATGAGAAAGCAAATGCAAGCTTAATGAATACAATCAGAGTTAAAAGCATATACGATATCAATACTCAAACCCTCATTTCCACGTAGATGCGTATCTCCTCCAGGAACCCGAAAGACTAAAATACAGTAGTGAGCTGCACCCCTGAGGAAGTCACCAGGGAACGCAATGCTTGGAAAGGGCTGGTGCTCTGCCCCCTCCGCTGCTCTGAAGAGAAAGCTTCATCTTCTGTGCAATCAGCTCTGTTCCACGGCAGGAACGCGGCACGTGCCGCCAACCGAACTGCTACACGTTCACCCAAGGCCTTGCTGCTAGTGGAACAAGAAATAAGCTGCACCACTGAAACACAGACTGAGAAGCGTTAACGATGTCTCTCCTCGCCGACGCAGGACTCTGCGCTATTTTGGCAAGTTTCACACCCTTAAGTGGTGCTCCGCAACCCGAGCGGAGCCATCCCCTTCAGCAAGCGGCACCTCCAGCCCATTTTATTTAAGACACTGCGATATGGAAAAGCCATAGAGAACCGCCTGCATGGGCCCGTTGCCATCCCTTCGGCTGAAGGAAACAGTACTCATTATTGTGGCACCAGATACTCTTAAGGAGCTTCAAAATTTTGTTTTAATGGCACAGCCTTGCACCACTCTACAGATCCTGTCACCACCTGTTTCTCAGCTCTGTCTACCTTGGGTGTACACAAAACCAGGAAGTCAGAATGGGTTTGGAGGAGCAGTGTACTATGTTTTTCCATGTTTATGATAAACATTGTATCTGTAAACACAATATATTATTGTCCACCTGTTTGAAAACGAAATAGAGTAACTACAACAAAGCCTTCTGCAACAGAGACAGTCCCCCACCAGAAACTGGACAAATTCCAGTTTATCTTAGAAATCCATAAAAACCCCATGTGAAACCAGCTCTTACCATTAAGAAGCTCATTTGAAAACAAGTCAGTCAAAACAAGGAGAAAATCTCAGGAGAACTCTGCTGACTGTTTAAAATTTATTCTCTTGGTTTAAAAATCTCCATTTCTTTTTTACAACAAATTGGCAAGAAGGCAGAAATATTCACACTCCTGAAGAGGCCTGAACTGTTCTCTCAAATAAAAGACACCACAATGACATCTCCAATCACCCAGACAAAAACGAAGTTTCTCGCCAAGCGAAGATGTGCACACAGCAGTTCTTAAAATGTTTGTATTTCTTCATTCAGTTTCCCACAGACAAAGGTCTGTTACATTTCGGAAGGGTTTCATTTTGTATAAACACGTTTAAGTTGAGAAGACACTCAGCAGCAGTTGGTTGTCAACTCACCAGGACACCCCAGCTGCGTTTCGTGGACACGCGGTATCATTTTGTTAGGATTAAAAGTTAAACACTTGTGAAATATGTATCTAGGTACCTTAAATTAACAGTTTCAAATCCTCAGTTCAACAGGAATTCAGGCATGTAAATCCTGTCCTTTCCTGACAAACAGGTGTCTTATGCATTGCACCCAGACAAGAGAACCACCCCAACACGGGGCAGTCCGTGCAGACCGTACACCTTCCACCCTTCCCCTCTCCCACCGCCCTGAGCAGAGACTCCCTCTGTCCAACACAGAAGAGACAACCCCTTCGCTGAGGTCAGCTGGTTCCCAGCACTTGGGGAAAAAATGCCAAGACCTTCTGAATGTCATACTTCAATTGTGGTAAGTTGGAAGGCCTCTGCTGTAGCTGCTAAAGCACCACCCAGTCATTTTGACTGAAGAAGTATGTGAAAAGCCACAAAACTGCAGCCACAGATATGTGTCTTCAGAGGCACGTCTCATATTAATGCTCATCACAGAGTCATGGAATGGTTTGGGTTGGAAGGGACCTTAAGGCCCATCCAGTCCCACCCCCTGCCCCAGGCAGGGACACCTTCCACTAGCCCAGGTTGCCCAAAGCCCCGTCCAACCTGGCCTTGAACCCTTCCAGAGAGGGGGCAGCCACAGCTTCTCTGGGCAACCTGTGCCAGGGCCTCCCCACCCTCACAGGGAAGGACTTCTGCCTTATATCTAATCTAAATCTGCCTTCTGTCAGTTTAAAACCATTCCCCCTCATCCTATCCCTACCCCCTGATCAAGAGTCCCTCCCCCCTTTCCTGTAGCCCCTTTCAGTCCTAGGAGGCCACTCTAAGGTCTCCCCAGATCCTTCTCTTCTCCAGCTGAACCCCCCAACTCTCTCAGCCTGTCCTCACAGGGGAGGTGCTCCAGCTCCCTGAGCATCTTTGTGGCCTCCCCCTGACCTGCTGAAGATATTAACATGTCTTCATATTAATTCTATATTAATTACCAACTCCAGTAGACATATCCTGCTTGTTCTCACCACCTAAGAACAGCAAAAGAGCACTTTACTAATGACTAAGCCAACTCTCACACAAAGCATCGCACCTCTGTGGGGAACAGAGCAAAATTTGGTCAAAGCATCAATGTGATTTTATCTAATTTGAAGACACTGACACTTCCTTTAGCTGTGAAGTGGACAAATATTCCCCAGACCAGAACACTCTTGATTTTCGACCCTCACCTTCCACGGGTTAGGCACCCTACTGCTCCCCACTCTTCATTACTGTACTACCAGTTAAATACTTTCAGATGCTACAGAAGAGGCAGTATCTGCCAAAGCGGTAGAAAAGCACAGTAAACGCAAGAAGCTTACACTCAGTTTCTCACATCTATCTCATGCAGTAACAAGATTATAACCGTGACAGCCTAATGATGTTAAAATGATGCAAAGTTATTGTTTTCCCCAAACGACGTCAGCTGGTATAAGAAAAAAGAGACCAGACAAGCTTTTGGGGATATATTCCAGCCTTCAATTAAAAAGTCCTCACTGAATCATAATAAAATATAGTAACTATGCAAAATAAAACAATTAGTATGAGAGTTAAAGCACTAACAATATTGAAAACAATATTATAATAACCCAGCTGACCACTCTCAGAGCTGTGGAGTGGGACAATTTTAACTCTCAAGGCAGACTCAACAGTTCCCTGCACCCTACTTGTCTTCCCATCAAAAGGCAGCCCTGGAGCGTTCTGTCTGCCTGAGCAGAAGACGACATTACCTTAAGTTAAGCTTATTGCCAGCCACAAGTCACAAGGCAACACACCGGCAAACTGGAACTGCGGGTTTAATGAAAATCAGACTCCTCTCAAGACAATCCTGAAGAATCTCCATGACCAGCTCTGGCAGCCACTCAATTACAGGAGCCAGAGCTCGACTCCTCACAGTACTTTCAATGAAACATGCACCAATTTATAAAGCAAAATAAATCACACGACTAAAGCAGTATGTGTTTACCTTTAGTTTGGGGGCTATTGGAGTCTTCCATAGAGAGTTTCAGTTGCTGTATGAACTCACTGCCATACACACTCCTTTCTTGCCAGATGTTAAGCAATCGTTCCAAGGGCTTTTTGCAGCCCTCGTCTGCTTCTCTGTTCAAAGATTAGAAAATTGTTATAGTTCAGCTGAAAAATATTCCTTATGTTTTAAGAAAGCATCTTCCAAACTAACAGCTGCATCCATTACAATATTTGCACGTTTGGAGAGAATCTCTTTCATATCATCTGAGACAGACTGTGCAAAACACATTTGTGGTCAATTTTCCCCTTTTATTGGACCAAAGATTGTCTGAAAGTGCCCCACGCTCCCACTCCAAAGTCAGGGCAGTAAAAGTTTTGAAGGAAGAAGCTTGCTATCATTCAGAATTTGCAAGGAGGGTTATAAAATACCCTAAAGTTGACATGTTTACAATTCAGAGTATTAACTTTAAACAGTTGTTTCAGCCAATAACATCCCAATTAAAAAGCAGGTTGTTTGGATCATTAGGCACTTAAACGTACTCACATAGCGCATTGAAGTCAGACAGCCCTCCCGAACACGTACCACTAACACACAGAACATTAGAGCTGTTTAGTTGAGGTAACTGGAATTAGTGCGCTATTTAGAGACAATCTTAACTAAATGATAGTCCATTTTTGATAGGATGGTAGCTGCGCCACATCTTCCCTTTTACATATAAAATTCTTCCTTCCTCTAGCAAGGAAACTAATGATCAGATAACCGTTAAAACCAGCAATACAAAAGAAACCACGCTCCAACCAGAAGACTGACTAGAATCCAGTGACCCAAAGCATCAGCTCTTCTGAAGTCTTCTGACAATGGGGAAGAGCCGTTCGTTACGTGGCTCTAATAAACACATGCACCTGTTCAGCTTCAGTGCCCAGGAACAGATCTGCAAGATCTTTGGTAACAACTAAGTACGGAGAAGCTGCACACACAGAACAAATGTGTAAAGCTGTGAGGGGCCGATTCACACGGAGACAAGTTTGACCAAGGAGAAACATTAACACTAAACAGCTCCTAGCCACAGAATCCAATCTCTACCAGAGAGAGAGTACAAGCATCCCCGAGACTTAAAAGCAAAACAAAATCCAATTGAATTCAACCTTGTATAACAAAAGGGCAAATCTAGAGAGAGAAAAGTTGAATACATACATAATACAGCAACATACCTGGCAACATGAGAAAAAGCATCCACAAGAACAGATTCAAATTCCCTAGTAAATTCAGGACCTTTCCTCTTACTGTTCTGGATGACATCATTTGCTAAATACAGGAAAGTAAGTTTCCTACTCGATTTTGCTGGGAAAGAAAAAAAAAAGAAGGAAGAAAAAAAAAACAGAGAGTGAGTTTCCATTTATTTCTCACTTCTTTCACCTGGAATCATTAACATGTTTTCAAAGGTGCTTATAGCTTTTCAGTCTAAAAACAAAGTTCAAAATATTTCCATGTTACCAAGACAAATCAGAGGCCTTCAAGTCAAGTAGTTCTGGATCTCCTTCTGCTTAGGGTTTTTTTCTAACTAATTTATGAAACAAACATGATCTTAATGCTTTTTGTGCACAGTGACTCCTCAAGTCTGAAGCAAGCTGTGTAAGAAATAAATTTTAAGCACATGATTAAAACGCACTGTTCTATCCTACCAGCAAATGAATATAACAATAGACTTATTTTTTCATTAATTAACTTCAGGAAAAAAACTTGGTATAGAACCACTTAATTCAGAGCAGAGTGAAATTGTAGGAGAAAGCTATTGTGGAGACTCAAATATTTTCCAGACAATGCTGTGCCAAAGCAACATTAAATTTCTTCAATATACCATAACTTTTTCCATCTTGACACCATCAATTTCTATTCTCCTACGGCCACAATCGGTGGGACACACCGTTCTCCGGAGTGCACTGGCTGCAAATACGCACACACGAGGCAGAAAACAAAATCACTTATTTCCACAGCAGGCCGAACCCAGGTCTTTCAGAAGTTCAGACTTAATATGCTACAAATGGCAACTGCAGCGATCACATGAAAGCTACTCCAGCACGGACTTCATGGGCACCGTCCGCTCCAGGGGGCCAAGGCTGCCCAGGACGAGAACGGGGACACCGGCTGGTTTCGCCGCTGCCCCGGGGGACAGGGCACCAGCACTGACACTGGCGGCCTCCCTGAGTTCATTACGAAGCAATTTGAGAAGTTACCACAAGTTAACTTCAGTTACGTTAATCTGCAAGGAGAAAAAGCACAGAGTATTTCTGGGTGATACTCCCAAACCGTTCTTACGGATCTCTACAACCGCTTTTACTTTGCTTATCTCCTAAACCCGTAGCACAATTCTGTAATAGATAAGTACCGTGAACCCAAACACAACATTTAAAAGCAAGATCTAAACGCTAGCAGCCGACGAAGCACTTCGCAGTTAACTTGAGCACACCCTGGGGAAAGCGCTTAGAACATCTTTGTTTTACAGCCAAGCTGCCCGGCCGAGCACCCCCCTCCTCACCGCTTTACCGGCGGCTCCGGCCCGTCTCCCTGCCCGCCCCCTCCACAGCACCGCACACCCCCCCCGCCCACCGGGGCGCGATATTCCCCACAAAGTTCAATAAATATTCACACCGGCAGGGAAACGGCGGCCAGGCTCCCGCGAAACGGGACTGCCGTAGCTCCCGCCTCGCCCACCCGAAGGGGTCCGAGACCGCCGTGAGGAGGAACCGGCCCCTCGCCGGGGTCTGCCTCAGCAGCGGCTCCGCCACCGCGGCCGGGCGGGCGCCCGTTACCCGCTGGCGAAGGGGCGGCCAGAATGGGCTCCCCCCACCCCTCCGGGGCGCAGCTGCCCGAGGCGGGCCCTGGGGGGCGGCACACCGCCGGGACACCGCCCGAGCCCGCGGCGGCCCATGAGCGGGACCGGCGGGCCCGCGCCCCGCGTACCTTTGCGGAGCTCCCGGTGCCAGACGGAGACGATGGGCCCTGCGTGCTTGCGGTGGTGGATGAGCCACAGCGAGAGCGTCTGCACGCTCTGCTGGGAGTTGCTCAGCTCCGACAGCTTCTTCTCCAGCGCCGACTCCGAGAAGGAGGACATGGCGGCGGGCCGGCCCGCGCGGGGCTGCTCCGCCCGCGGGGAGGGCGCGACGCCGCCTCACCGACACCCAGCCGCCGCCACAAGATGGCCGCGCGACCTCTGACCCCGCCGCGGCGGGTCGAAGGGCGGCATCGTACGGGTCGCCGGAGGGAGCGGGGGAAGCACCGCTCGGCCGGGCACGGGCCGCGCACGGCGCATGCGGCTCCGGGCACACGCCTGCGCAGCGCGGCCGCCCGCGACTTCTCTCACGACGCTCCGGCCGCGGCCTCTCGGGGGACCCTTTGTGGCGCCGCCGGGCCGGGGGCTCCCGGCGCCGCTTCCGGCACGTGCCCGCCCCGCCGCGGCAGCAGGTAGGCGCGGCCCTGGGGGCAGCCCCGGGCCTGAGGGGCCGCCGCGGGCCCGGCGGGCGGGAGCCCCTGAGGCCGCCCCGGGGCGCTGGGACAGCCCCCCCGCGGCCCCCCCGGCCGCTCCGCCCCAGCATGGCCGTCTTCGACACCCCCCAGGAGGCCTTCGGGGCCCTGCGCCCCGCCTGCGTGCAGCTGACCCGGGCGCAGACCGTGGAGAACGTGGCGCGCCTGCAGGCCCGGCTGGCGGCCGTCAGCGCCCCGGCGCTGCAGGAGCTGCAGGAGTACGTCCTCTTCCCCCTGCGCTTCGCCCTGAAGGTGCCGGGGCCCAGGCAGGAGCGGCTGGTGCAGAGCGTGGTGCAGTGCATCTCCTCCATCCTCGCAGCGACGTGTGTGAAGAAGCAGGAGCTCCTGCAGGAGCTGTTTTCCGAGCTCTGTACGTGCCTCTCCCCCCCTTCTAGCTCCAGCAAACCCGCCCGGCTGTCAGAGGAGTTAAAGCTGGCTGTAATCCAGGCACTCCACACCCTGATGCATTCAGCTTACGGGGATGTTATCTTGTCTCTGTATCAACCTTCCACCCTTCCTCTCTTAGGATTTGCTGTATCTTTGCTTCTGGGCCTAGCAGAGCAAGAAAAAGCAAAGCAAATTAAGATCTCTGCTTTGAAGTGCTTACAGGTCCTAGTTCTGCAGTGTGACTGCCAGGAGCACCGACACCTAGATGAAGACGAGGCACAGCAGTGTGGGGATTTGTTTGCTTCCTTTCTGCCTGGGATTTCCATTACGCTGTCTCGGGTTATTACTGGAGACATCAAACAAGGTCATAAAACCACTGTTTCTGCCATCAGACTCTTTTATCTGATTGTTGGCTTCGTAATGGCTGATGCACAGCTAGCCAGAATCCCGAAGAATAAAGAAAAGCTGCCAGTGGAACAAAGCAGAATATCAGAACTAATGGTCCATAGAGGGCCTGACTGGAGTAAAAGTACTGCTGAAAAGCTCTCACTCCTCCTGCATAAAATGGTTGAATGTTCTTCAGTTCACCCCCACTGGAAAGTGAGACTGGAGCTGGTGGAACTGGTCCACCACTTACTGAGGAACTGCGGTCGGGCGCTGGTGGCCTCCTTCAGTCACCTTTTAAAGGCCGTGGTTGGGCTGGTGAACGATGAAAGCAGCGAAGTCCAGAGCAGGTGTAACGAGGTCCTGCAGGGCATAGCAGAGCAGAGGCTCGTGGCACAGAACAGGGCTCTCGCTGACGTCCTCTCCGAGAACCTCCACTCCCTTGCCACGGCTCTTCCTCGCCTGATGAACTCTCAGGACGACGCAGGCAAGGTTTCCACACTGAGCATGTTGCTTGGCTATCTGAAACTGCTGGGCCCCAAGATTAACCTTGTCCTCAACTCCGTATCCCACCTCCAGCGTCTGTCCAAGGCGCTGATGCAGGTCCTGGAGCTGGACGTGGCAGACGTGAAGATAGTGGAAGACAGGCGCTGGGGCTGCGAGGGCGCCTGCCGGCCTCCGGGCTCCTTGCAGCGCGGCCTGCAGAAGGGCAGAGCTCAGAAGAAATACTTCCGCTTCTTCATGGAGGAGAGAGTTTTCCAGCTCCTTCAGCAAATCTGTCGTGTTCTTGGCTACTACGGGAACCTCTATCTGCTTGTGGATCATTTCATGGGGCTGTACGGCGAGTCCGGTGCGTACCGAAAGCAGGCGGCGATGGTCCTCAACGAGCTGGTTGCCGGGGCTGCCGGGGTGGGAGTGGATGTCCTTCGGGAAAGGGAAGTTTCACTGAACGTGGATGATCTCAAAGGGTCCGTAGCGTCCATTCTCGATGAGTACACAGACCAGGCCAACTGGTACTTGATCACCAGCATCGATACAGAAGAAATCACCCACGAGCACCCTGTGCAGCGTGCAGGGCTCGCTGCCCGTCCAGGAGGTGCATGTGGCAGCGTTCTCCTTCCATCCCCGGAGCCCCCCGTAACGACCCGCACCCTGAACAGCAACATCTGGCAGATCTGCATCCAGCTGGAAGGCGTCGGCTGCTTCGCTGCTGTCCTCGGGAAGGAGTTCCGGCTGCTTCTGCTGTCCGCTCTCTACCCAGTGTTGGAAAAGGCTGGTGACAAGACTCTGCTCATCAGTGAGACAGCACTGGGGACACTGGGAGACATATGCGAGGCCTGCAGTTACGACTCCTTGCAGTGTTTGATTAATGAGAATTCTGACTATCTGGTGAATGGGATTTCCCTGAACTTGCGCCAGCTGGCACATCAGCCCCGCGCTGCCCAGGTCCTGGACACTATGCTGAGACATTCCGACGCCAGCTTGCTGCCACTGGTCGAAGACGTTATCCAAGACGTCCTGTCTGCGCTAGATCAGTCTTACAGTACCCAGGCCTCCACTTTCCTCAGGGTCCTCCACTCCGTTATGGCAGCTTTAGGTATCTACATGATTTTACTTTGCATCGTTCAGTCCTACTGTAACAGGGTACTTGTCCTTGACCTTCTGACTGGCCAGGGCAGACTGCAAATACCTGAGGTACTGCAGCGTGACAGCAGCTCCACTCTGCGTGGTGGGCCAGCTCTGAAGCAAAGATCACCCATAGCTTCCCCTCTCCACAACCGGTTTCCATTTGGCCTGCAGACTTGCAGGAACATGGCCTTTCGCTGTTGGGAGGGGGGGATTTGCTGCTCCCATAAATGTTCTGTAGAAGCACACGGAGTGTATTCCCTCTTATATCAGGGCTTTAACATTCTCGTGGCCTCAGGGAGGTCACGGTGATGTGACAGCAGGTGCCTGACACTGTAGTTCAGTCCCGTGAGACTTGGGAGTCACGTTTGTCTCTCAGGGAATCTGTGGTACCTTGCTGAGTTGCCAGGGGGGCTCATGCCCACGTAGTGACGTGTCTGTGCCTCTCTTGCAGCGCAGTGGTTTGGATCGTCCCACGGGGAGGAGCAGACAGGCGAGTGGCCGCGCGGGGCCTCATGCCAGGGGCAGCAGGTGGTGACACGGCAAGAGGTGGAACAATTCTTCCTTGACTATGTCAGACAGAAGCAGATCGCAGAGGGCAATCTGCCTGACCCAGGGGCTGAGGAGGCAGGTCAGTACCACGCGCAGACAGAGAAGAGTGTGTTCAGCTTTGAGAAAGACGGTGACCTCTGAGGTTTCCTCTTGCCAGATGAGGGACAGGGGACCAGGCCGGAGCTGGGCTCACTCCTGACCATCCCAGGCTGGCTTTGAGCTGACCTTACCTCATGGAAGGTGCTGCTGGGGCTTCTGACTTAGTTCTGTGCTGGGTTGGGGAGTGAAATGTTCACAGGCCAAGGCTTGTCTGGCTCTAAGACACAAGCACGCTATGTTTTTCCTTATTTCATAACAGATTATTTGGGTTCAGGACCCAAAGTTTCCTCTTCCCAGGATCCTACTGCATTCTTCTCACCCTCCCTGTACCATTTTCTCCTGGCTAATGATGCCACCTCTCCTGTCTCACTTGGCCCTGGCAGGCCCTGCAGACATTCATATAGGGAACTTTTTAGTCTTTACTGGGCTATGCTGCAATCCTGACCTTTAAATAGTTCATCTTTAAATACCCAGGCTTTTCATTTTTAATAAAAATCAATGGGAAATAAGTCCATGGTGAGGAGAAATCGCAAATGTCAGACCAGCTGCATTGTCCAGTAAAGAAAGCAAACCTTCCCTAGTCCCACACTCTTCACTGAAGCTGACACTTAACTCACAGAACTCAAGCGTAGACTTGACTATATCTAAATATGTTAAAAAACGCCGAAGGCCTCGCTCAGGAATTTGCAGAGTAGTTGTGGGTGGGTGTTGTGATCTCCCAGAACTTCAACTCATGTTCATGGCTTCAGTAACGGTTTTGTCTTCCAGATGAGGTTCCCCCTCCTGCTAAACCGGAGCAAACCAGCTCTGACACGGGAGGAGAAGCCCCGCTGCCCAGCCACGCTCAGCTGGCCAAGGATGTGATGGAGAGGTGCATCCACTTGCTGTCCGACGGGCGCCTCCGCGTGCGCCTGAGGGTCAGTAGCCGCCGGCCTGGGAGAGAGGTGGCCCCCGCAGAGGGGGCTGGTAGCTCGGCAGCACTGCACGGTGGGCGCTGGGCTTCCTGCCGTGAGGAGCCGGGCGCTGCCTCTGCTCACCGGGACGGACACCCCAGGTCTGGCAGGAGAGGGGGAGACGCGCTTCTGGGAGTAATCTGGTTTAGCAATGGCAGCCGGGCTGAGCAGAATCTTAAGGGTGGCTTCATGTCAGGCACCTTCCCTGGATGCTCGTGACAGTCAAGTCTTGTGCCTCGGCCTTTGGTGGAGGAGGCAGAAGCATCTTTCTGCCATCTAGGTCTCCCATCCCCCTTCCCCAGACGGTAGCGCACAGGCTGATGAACATTTTTGAAGTTGCTGGGGTGATGATAAGCAGGGCTAGAAGCCTGGGTTTTCTTTAATTATGAAAATCCTTTGAAGGTGGCCTCCTTTTAAACTGCAAAGCAAGACAGAAAATGCAGCAGTGAGGCATAACCCAGATTCTTAGCACAGAGGCCCCAGCCCTCCCAGGTGATCCTGCTGCCACAGGAGCGGTGGGGTCCTAGCGCGCAGCTCAGCCTTCAGGGTCAGGCAGGAACCATGCCCTGGTTCTGGCCCAGCACAAGTTTTGTCAGGGTGCTACTTGTCCCTTTCCGAACAGGCCTGTGCCCTGTTCAGTCGTCCCAGGTCACACTGAGGTAAAACCAAACCCTTCTGCATTAAAACCCTCCTTTCTCTTGGCTCCCCAGCGTGACACCGGGGATCCACCTGAATGCCCGGCGCTGCACCGCCCTGAAAGTCTGTTCCTGCCCCTCCTGCCCAGGTCCTGGACGTGCTGGAGCTCTGCGTGACTGTGCTGCATCCCCACGGAAACCATCTGCTTCCCCTGGCCCACCGTGCCTGGCCAGCTCTCGTCCCCCGGCTGACTAGCGATGACCCTCTGGCAGTGCTCAGGGCCTTCAAGGTACAGCAGCGAGTCTCTGCCAACAGCCTTCAAGCTGGCGCTTAGAAGGCAAGTGGGGGCATTGCTGTGGCCCGGGAGAGAAGCACTCGGCTTGGGGAGGGATTTCTAAACGTGGTTCGGAACACGGGGTCACCACCCTGCAGCGGGTGGGCTTAGACCGCTCCCACTGCAGCTTGTCCAGAGATAAAACCTTGACACTGTTCCTGGGGAGCAGGGGTGTTAGTGGTTGGTGCAGGGAAGAAGAAAACAGTTCTTTTACAGCCTAAGCAGCTGTCAGAAGCACCGTAGAGTGCAGCTTGCCCTTGCTGGGGCCACAGTCTCAGCACTCCCCTTTGGAAGTCTGAGACTGAAGAGGAGGGATTGTTTCACCACTGCGGTGTTGGCAGGGAGGGGAGAGGTAAAGCAAAGACTTAAGTCTTGCAATAACATTATTAAAGAGCTCTCGACCACGTCAGCTGCATCCTCTTCCCGACTCACAAGTTGGACAACAAAGCATGTTTCCAGAGGTTGCCAGCCCCAGGGTTTCACGGGGCTTCCTCTGCTGTGCAGAACGAGATTAATTTTAGAATCCTTCAGTGTGAATAAAAGGAGTTTTGATTCCCCAAACTCAGAAGCCATACACTAGAATTTCAGAGTAGCCACACCTCACACGTGCCTGCTCTAAAAGAAGGGAGCGATCACTACACAAAAAGTAATTAACACCTGAAAAGTTCAAGGGATCGTTACAATTAGCGCTGAGTTTGGGGTTTGTTATAAGCAATCCCCCGGCAGTGCCTGCCGGCCTTCCTAAATCTCGGGACAGGAGCTGCAGTATCAGTGTACACCAACAACGTGACTGGCATCTCAGTCCTGCACAGCGAGACCACGACCTGAGGGAAGGTCGCAGAGAGAACAGGGCTTTGGCCCCAGGGATCCCCCCTTTGTTTTTAGGTGTATTTAAGGCCGTTCTGGTTTTTCTCTGGGCACACACCGGTAGCGCTGGGTGCGCTGTGCTGTAGCTGACTGGCCTTCCTGTTTGCCGGCGTGCTTGTAGAGACGGACAGTTTCCCCCACAAAGGCGATTTATATTTTAATGGCATTTTCCATCAGAGGCTCCTCCAGCCGTTCTGAGTACGAGTTCAGAAGCTCCTCTTACCTTTTTGGTGCTGGCGGGAGAGGTGAAACCGGAGAGCAGGGCGCGGGGCACTCGGCCTCTCAGTCGAGCGTTCGCCTTCTGCTCGTTATGGGAAGCTGTGGCAGGCGTGGTCTCGTTGCTCCCAACTGCAAAAAAAACATCAAGGGAGAATGAACACCTTATCCCCCAGGCTGGTGGGGCTGCTGAGCTCCTCCCAGACCCGTGCGTGCACTCACCCTGCAGTAACTGCCGTGTCTGCTCTAGGTGCTGTGTACGCTGGCTCAGAGGTGTGGGGACTTCCTGCGGCAGAGGTTCTGCAGGGACGTGCTGCCGAAGCTGACGCGTTCCCTGCTCAGCCAGGCCCCCGCCAGCGCCAGGGCCGGGCCCGTGTACAGCCACACACTCGCCTTCAAGTTGCAGCTGGCTGTGCTGCAGGGGCTGGGTTCTCTCTGCGAGGAGCTGGACATGGGTGAGTACCGGCTCAGGCTGTGTGAGACCTCTGACAGATTTCCCTCTTCTCCTTCTGTTTCAACTGGCCAGGCCTGCGCTTGCTGCTTATCCTTCTGCTGCCCCATGGGATTGATTTCCTGATCTTCTCCAGCCTCATCCCATTCGGGTCCTGCTGGGCCTTAGTCCCTTCTCTTCGAGAGCTCTGTAAAGAGGGGCTGGTCACTCTTTACTCCCCGGGAGACAAATGGGAGAGAAGATGCCCAGCCCCTTCCAGAACCTGACGGCTCATCTCCCCTGTGCATGAGAAGTGGGTACACAGTGGGTGCAGCTGGGCCTGTTGGGCCACGCTTTGTTCTTAATTAACTGAAGAACTGGAGCCCAGATGAGACTTCTGGTTCACTTCACTGGTTCCATTTTGGGGTGTCTCTCTGGGTCACCCTTTAAATGCAGCACATCCCATTCTTCTACTGAATGAAACTCTCTGAAATTCTCCTGGGTTAAATTTCTGGAGCTGACTTTGATGAAGGAGAGCGTTTGCTGGCTAGTTGCTCTTTTCCTCTCCCAATGCCCTTGATTGCTTTCCTAGCTTTGCAGCGAGGTGAGGTCAGAAGAGCTCTGGGTCAGACAGTTCAAAGGCTCAGAAGCCTCTGGCTGCCAATTTAGAGCTGATTCTGTTAGGCAGCAGCCGCTGAGTAAGTTACCTCCTACCCTCCTTTTCTGTTCCATTCCTGCAGGTGAGAGTGACCTGAATAAGGTGGCAGATGCCTGCCTGATCTACCTCAGTGCCAAGCAACCCATGAAATTGCAGGAAGCTGCCCAGAGGTAACGTCTCTTAAATGCAGATGTGTCAGGTGTACAAATAACGTGGGACGGAGGGAGCATGGTAACCCCTTTCCTTTTGCACCTTTCCCATTTCTCCCTCCGGCAAGTTTGAGTTCTGCACAACAGGGTCTCTCTTTCTCTGGTGAAGCATCATTTGCTACCCAAAACGAGCTAGAGAGGGTCCTGGCCCACAGTCACGGTTGACTTTCAGATTGCCTCGCGCTGCGTTTGGAGGCAGAGGGGGATGATGTGCTCCTTGCTTTTTTCCAACCACCTCCTGTGCTAAAATACTTGGGGCTCTTGGCCCACTGGTGGCATAAAACTGCAGAGGGGCTGACAGCTGTGCAAGAGGATGTGCCAGACATTCCCATGTATTTTATCACTTCGTACCTCCCGCGGGCTGGGGGATTTACTTCTGTTGTCCTTCCCTTTTCCCTGGGCTCCTGTGCTCACGTCAAGCCAGGCCCTGCCAGGCGGACCGGGGTTTGTTTGGGAAGCTGTCAGTCTTGGCACCAGTCTCGCTCTGAGAAGGCTGGGGAAGGTTAAAAGAGCACAAACAGTTTAGGTGAACATGCATCAGCTCTGTGAAGTGTTGACAGACACACTTTTCTGCTTGGTGTTCGAAATCCTGCTCAGCATGTTCCTGCTGTCAGGATAAGAAATCGCTGTTGTCATACGGTGTCACCTGGAAACAAGGCCAGAGGTGTCAGCAGGCGAGACGAGCCCGCTTCTCCCTTCCCACGTGCTGTAAGCGAGCCGTGCGCCTCTGCCTCAGGACGGGGTACGAGCCCCCCTCTCTCTGTGTGGCCAGCCTGGCCTCCCCCGAGGGCAGAGGGGGCCGCGGCGGGCGGATTCCCGTCCCCTCTCCCTGCGCTCGGGCCTCCCGGGGCGGGGGCTGAACAGGGCCTTTGTGCGGCCGAGCAGCGGTTAGAGGGAGAGCGCGCTCAGAAGCCAGAGCCGTACCTTTGTTTGCGTTCCTGCACTGGGGAGAGGAGGTTTATTTTTACCTTAGTGGCTTTTATTGCATCGCAGCAGGCTCCAGCAGCGTTTGTTCTGCAGAGGGGTTCTTCGCTGTAGGCTCACATACCCCTGATACAATAAAGCCTTCGTCTGGGTAAGCAACGCTGGAATGGAAAGCAGAACACCAGGATTTAGCTAGATACTTGGAATCTTAAGCTTTTAAATCATTAACAAAGCAGTCTGAAAAGCTGTGCAATTTCCCCCCACAGCAGGGGTGGGGGAAATACTGAATTAGCCCTCTGATGTGATAGGGTCATTAGCAGCTATATTGTGAAGTGAGCTCACCCTTGTTGGAGGAAAAGAGCAGCAAAGTTCAGGGCAAGTAATATTTTTCTCCTGTATATTACTTTTATTCTATTTTAAGAGGAAAATGCCACATGTTGCACTGCTCCCCCCGTGCCTTTGATGCACCGTACATTACATATTTCACTGAGCACAGCCAGGTCTCTGTGACCAGCTCTCACATAGCTCCGTTGGCCAGACACATCTCTGCGGAGACACGCATCTCGCCTGGCCCGACGCTCGCTGGGCAGATGGCAGCACTTCTTGTTTTCTTGGGTCTGGCGGGGGTTTCAGTTTAGTCCTGTCTGATCCCTGGTCTTGGAGCCTGAGTGGATCAGTGAAACGTAGCACAGTCACTTTTAACCGTAGTGCACACGATAGGAGGCTTCGGCTTGGAAGAGTCAAAATTAGTTTGCACCGTAACAATCAGGTCCAGCACCAGGGTCAGGATCACCTCTCAGCCGTGCCTCAGGTTCCTTCAGCTGCTTCACCACCACGTTCCTGTTAGCTCCAGTCCTCTTCCTTGCTCTCCACGTGCCCAAAAGTAATCCTGCAAACTGACACAGGTTGTCACAGGAAAGGCCCTTTCCATCTAGGCAAGGGCAGTGTTATCAGCCCAATGCACGAGAAATTCTGCATTTTAAATGCTTCTAAAAACAGACAGACCAGAACTAATCTTAGCCACAGCCCGAGTGCCAACATACGTCACATAACTCAGCTTTATCACTGCAGAAATCACACAAGGTAACAAGATGTTTGGAATCAGCTTGCCATATTGATTTACGCTAACTGGCCTTTCCTCAGCCTCTTGGATTCTTACTCAACTCATGAGTTGTGACCTGCCAAGAACAAGGTCAGGTCTTACAAAGTCAGTTGTAGCTCCAGTAACTCCCTGCACCAAGTGAGGATTCTGTAGGCATGCAAAGAGGTAAGCAGGAATTTTTGGCCAAGGCGCTAGAGCCACAAAAAAAGGGGGAGTTTTGGCTGTCACCCAGGGACGTTATCCTACCCCAAGGAGGCTGTGTAATCCCTTTTATGGGACCCTGTAGTTTTATTAGATGAACCAGTGGGAGTAAGTGAATTTTGTAACTGCGGCTTCATGCAATACTCAACAGGCAAAAATAGACACTGAGAAGAAAAGAACTCCAGTGTGTCTGAGGAAGAGAAAATGGGACAATAGGCTTTATTATAAGATGACTGCTGGGAGTGTTCCAGGAGAGGAATATCCAAAGCTTTAAAAAAAAAAAAAAAATATCACCAAAAAACCCAAACCTACTGAAGCAGAGTTTAGGAAAGCCAGGGAACACCAGATGTGTCTTCCCTTTCGTTGAAAATAAGCCAGTGCAGCTGCAGGTAGTGAGTGGAACCACTGGAGCAGCTGGGGGGGTGGTGTGGGGCCCAGGCATGGGGAGCAAGGTGGGGGGAGAGGGTGTAAACTGAAAGTCACAATATGTAAATCGGGGCTTCTCATCCGTTTGTTAAACTGCATCGTCCCTGAGAAGCTTTTCACTCCAGGGAAAAAAAACTTTGGAGGCAAAGAGATTAAGAAATTGTCACTGGCCCCTGTCAAGGCTTCACAACTAGTTCTGCCTTTTTTCAGCTTGAAGTGACTGTTCTGAAATTTACACTTAATTCCTAATAAATGTTTACAGCCCGTGAAGTTTACCATTCGACCTTTCAGTCAACAGTCTGGAGAGGAATGGTTTTTTTTTTTCCAGGATGCAGAAATAATTTCCCCAGTTCTTACTGAAGCCTGTGGTGAACTGTATCTAGTTAGACATTCAGCAGAGATGCAGAAGCCAGAAAGACTTGCCCTTTTGCCAGCCTGTTCGCTGTGCCGTGGCTTTGCTTAGAGCCTGGGAAGAGATAAGGCAGCAAATAGCCAAACTCTGCTCTGTGCTAGTAGAGTAAGTCATTTAGCACAACTGGAACAAATATGAGCTATTTTTGGACCTTTTTAGATAGCAGAGATGATTGTGCAGCAGCATACCTCTTTTGGTTTGATTGTGTCCTTTATTGGATCCTTATTGACAGCTGTCATTCACAAGCTGGGCTGAGGGACACAAACAGCCACCTGCACAAGACAAAATTCAATAAAATGATATTTAAGTCAAAAAAAAGCAACAACAGAAAACAAACCTGGATTAACCCCAGGATTCTTTGCCATGGAAACAGGTTGCTTAGAAACTACCCCAGAGTTAGTTTGAAAATGTAAAAGTCAAGTTCTTTGAGCTGCAGAGCACTCCAGGTTATCGGGAGATAATCACACGCCTCAGGCCATTGTGGGCACAAGAGGCAGTGGAGTTCTCGGAGTTCTCGGGGGACCAGCTAATCTCTGGAGGGCGGCTCGGAGCAGCTGGTGGGGGGGAGGTTGCGGAGAGGTAAAGCCGTGTGTGTGCTGGAGAGGCAGAGCTGAGCAGCATCCCCGGGTGCCACGTTCACTCCCCAGTGGCCCATCCCTGCCTGGCCATGAGGCGCAAGGGTTATTCCCATGCAGCTGCCCCAGCAGTAGCCCATCACCGGCCCGGGGAAGCCACGCGGCCAGGCGAGCCCCGGGTGAGCCAGGAGAGCTGGCGCTGGGCTGTCGGCTGGTCCAGGCTCTAGACATGCCCCGGCGAGCCCTGCGCTGGCACCGGGCTCCTCGGGAGCAGGCACAGGAGGGGACGCTGCCGGCAGCTCGAGGGCAGCATCTTCGCTCACCCCGCTCAGAGACCTGTGCTGAGGGACAGGCAAGGGGTTAGTGGCAGACGGGCAGAAGCAACAACTCCGGCTGCTCACGGAGTGACAGCCACAAGATTTTTGTGAAGAGGTGAAGGAGCTTTCTAGTGCCTCCATCTCGTTTCTGTGGTTTTTCAGGTGACCTGTGGCACCGCACGCCCTTTCAGAGAGGTGCTAAAAGGGATTTCTGCCCGCTTTCCGTAGGAAGCAAGCTCACTTTAGGGATAAAAGTACTTTAGGGAGAACTTTTGACAGCGATCAGGTCTGGATTTTGTGAGGCTTTTGTAGCAAGTGATCTCTGATTTTGGAGAGGGGAGTTGTGGCCTGTGCTTCTGGGGGGGAACAGAGACAGACCTGCCCTCTGGTTTCTCTTCCCATTACCTCACCCAGCTGCTGTTCTCATGGCCTCATGATTTCAGTGGAAAACTAGAGATCTGAAGAAGCGTGGCCAGGCCTTGGAAGGCTGAGCCCTAAGTTTGGCGAGTGCTGAGTACCCTTGGTGCTGTGGGAGCACAGAGCACTCAGCACCGTGCAGGAGGCAGCCTTGCAGCGCTGTCAGGGCAGCCTGCAAGTTCTGGTTCAATTTTGTGTGTGGCACAGCCAGAGAACTTAATACCAGTTAAACCCAATACACCTTCTGTGCATTAAACCCTGACACAGACCTAGCTAAACCCAAAGGTTACCGGCAGTGAGAACTGGCAGGAAGAATAAGTGCAGGTCATACAAACCAGCCATTTGCTGTTCTGCCCGGGGAGGTTCCTGCTCGCAGCAGCTCTGTTACGGCAGCTCCGGGCTGGAGGCAGCCAGAGAAGTGCAGCCTCCACAGCCAAATCCCGGCTTTACCCGGGGTATTGAAATTCAGAGGGGAAGCCATCTAATGCTTTCCTGCTGTGTGGAGGAAGTTGTCATTCCTCTCTTCCTCCATTCTGTTGTTAATGAAGGTTGTTGGGTTTGGGGGTTTTGTTTAAAAAGAAAAAAACTGCTTTATGAAAGGTGCTGTGCAGAGGGAAGAAGATTTGGAGGCAGCTAATAAGGCCTCGGGGTGAGGGCAGACCTCACACAAGCAACAGTCCCTCAATACAACATTCCACTTCACCCGTGGCCCAGCCTGGGCAGCTCTCCTGAACCACCCTGGTTCTTACCACCTCTGAAAAGGGGGAGAGGTCCGGCTGGGTTGACCCCCTCACTCCCTAAAAACCAGAGAGGGTATGAACAACATCTGCAACCCCCTTCAGGAGCTCTGTGGGAGGGGGGGGACTCTGCAGCCGCCTCTCCAGCGCCGGGCCGGGCTGACGCAGAAAGGCTTTTGCCAGCAGCAGCCCGTGACGCCGAGACCAAAGCCAGGTCAGTTCTTCACCAGCTGCTTGTTTGATGTCGCTAACTGACCGTGTAGCAGAACAACTGTTTTTCTCCCCCTTGCCAGTAGATGTAAAACCACTGAACTCTCTTCTCTTGGGCGCGGGAGCCATTTTAATGGTGCTCTCTGATGAGCCTCCAGGTCTGTTCCCTGTCAGAGGTTGTGGACATCAGAGCTTTCCAGAGCTGTCAGTGACCCTGTCGGGTGCCAGGAGAAAGGCCTTCTCCTTACTCTTTCCTTTCTTCCCACTGTTTTCCAAAGCGTTTTCCTCCACTTAATGCACATGGACCCTGACAGCACCTGGCTCCTCCTGACCGAGGTCTGCTGCCCTCACCGGTACAAGCCCCCCCACGCCAGCCTGCGGCCCGTGAAGCTCCGTGGGATGGAGACGCAGCGGAACGAGTTCACTGACAACGTGCTGCTGCTGCTGGAGAGGCTGCAGCAGCGGGAGAGCAAAGAGGAACCATCTCCCCCCTGACAGACCCGTGCAGCGCCAGGAGGGCGAAGAGGAACCACCCGGGTAGAGCTCGCCTGGGTAAATGCTGCCCTTTAGGCCCCAGATCATCCTGGGGGCAAAGGAGGGACTGCCCAGTCTGGGGCACCGGCCGAGACACCTTCCCCATCGGCAGAAGTTTATTTTTTTTACAGTGTTAGAGGATGAGGGGGGTACACTGCCCCGGTTCCTCCAGACTACTTCTCTGCTCATGGTGCTGGAGAGAAGGCCAAGGGTGGGACATCTATTGCAAGTTCTTCAGTACGAGGAGAGTCATTTTCCAGAAACAACTTCCCAACACTCAATCCTTGGGTGGTGCCCCTTCAGCACCCCCCACCCCTCTGACCTCCTCACAGCTGAGAGATTCCCTCCTGTTCTCAGCTGGACAATGATCACCAACTCAAAACAAAAGCTTTTTCTGGCCTTAACCCTTCCCAGGGAGAGATTCCAGCTTAGGGTTCATTAAAAACCTTTTAAAACCAGTTAATATCAGAAAAAGTTAAAATGCATTTCCAATAAATTCCTCACCAGTATTACTGGCAAGAACAACACGTCCTCTCAAGCACCAAGGCTGTTCCTTGCCGTTTGCTAAGCCTGGCCGCCGCACGCGCTGCGCTCCCCGACTCTCCCCACCGAGGGCGAGACGTTCTTCAGAAGAACCGCCAGCCCTGACGTACGGCTCACGAGCGATGTAAGAGCCCTCCTGGTTCCCCGATTGCCGCCGTTCTCACAAGCCATTTCTTAGACCTCTCAGATTTTTAACACCCACCCCAAGGAGAACTGGACGAAGCACCTACCCGCCTGCTGGCGCAACCCCCTGGGTGGGGGCACACATGCTCAGACAGAGACGTCGGGGGTGAGCGTGGTGGCACAGCGGCAGGACCAGGGTTTGTTGAGCAGGTACTGCGGTGAGGGGAGAAGGTGACGAGCCTTTGGGGTCTGCTGCGGGGCCTCCCCTCCAGAGCACAGCATGGCTCAGCGCTCGCCTGGGAGCTGCTGTCGTGTCCTCCAGCTCCTGAGTGCTCCAGGCACCGCTGCCCCCGGCGCATCGCCGGGACTCGTCACCTTCACCCAGAGCGACTCTGGCAGCCTCCGGGCGCTCGGGAAAGCTCTGTGCTGGTAAAGCAACAGGACAGAGCTTGACTAAAGTTGGAAGCAAGCTCAGAAATGCAAAAACCAAAGCAATAAACAGATTGTTACATGGAACGGGCTCTGTGCATCGCTGCAGGGGATCCCAGCTGAGCGTCCACCACCCGCCTCAACTGTTGGGGCCAAGGGGGCTGCTGCTGCTGCCCACCCCCCTCAGCTGGGGTTACCCCACCTTGTCTCCCTGGTTTGGTGCAGGCTTTACTCCTGGTTGCTTCTCCAGGAAGAACACAAGTCAGTGGCTTTGTACCAGGTAGGACAGGGCTGCAGTTCAGCTTTTACCCTTTTATGCTTTTTTTTGATATATATTCAGTGCGTAACACTGGGTTGGATTTTGTACAGAGGAGCCCTTTGGAGCTGATGTGACGGGGAAGACAGGAGAGGCAGAAAGGTGAAATATTACCTTTGGTCCCCAAAGCACCCTTGGGGGAGGCAGGGAGGGCACGCAGAATTTTCTGGACTGTTGTAGCACTTGATAAACCTCATCCATCAGGTGCTGGAGCTCACCCGTGACCGAGCGGCAGCACCGCACTGGCACTCGCTGCTCCCCACGGCACCGGCCGCCACAGGCTCCCCGTCTCCCCTGCCTCTTGCTGGGGGGACCCTGTGCCGCCTTCCCGCAGCTGGCTACCAGCCCCCGGGCCAGCCCGGCCAGCAGCTCAGCTCTGGCCACCGGCCTTCCCTGGCCAGTCACGGGCTGCGGGCGCAGTGAAGTGATTTATCTGCACGTGCTCCGCGCTGTTGGAACCGGTCGCCTCCAGCAGAAGTAGCCCGGCCTTGCTGGATTCACTCTGCTGAGACAAAGCAAGATTAAAAGAAAAACCCGTAACCTTTAGTCTAGCTTGCTTTAGAATAAAGTTGTACGTGTTTCTGAAAGGAAAAGCATAAAACCAACCGGCAGCTGCAGTGTCCACCACAGCGAAACACCCCCGCAGTGCCTTCGAGCCCCCCCATGCCCACGGCCCGGCACAGCACCGCGCAGGATGGGACGGGCGGGAGGCTCCAGGGCCGCACTCTGATGTGAGTCCTTGCACCCACCCCCATCGTGGGCCCCCCATGTCCCACTCCCAGAGTCTTGGCAGCCGCGGCTGGCAGCTGTTACGGCACCCGGGGGCTGCGGACCCCCAGCGCGGGCACAGGCATGAGCTGCCAGGACGTGCCCCGTGGTCGGGGGTCTCGTGGCACCACAGCGGGGCCTGGAGCAGGCACCTCACTCCCTGCCATGGGCTGGGCGAGTGGGGGGCAGGCAGCAGGAGGGGGATTAGTTCTCTTTACCATCTTCTGCAGGTAATAGAGCTGGTGCGGGGGGAGCAGCTGGAATTGGCTGCATCATTGGGAAGGGGGCTCTGGCGTGGGCTTCCCGGTGACCCCCCTAATGCAGCTGCCCGGTTTTGGGGCTCAGGAGCCCTTGAGGGCTCTTGGAGAGACACTGATGGGGTGCGGGGGGTGCTGCCACACGTCACACAGTGGCACTGGGACAGCACGTCAGAGCAGGAACTGGGGTGCTCAGGTCCCCCCAACAGCAAGGGCACGGTGCTGCCGTGTCCCTCGGGAGCAGGGCGGGAGCCACCGCTCTGTCCCTCCTGTGATGCCCCTTCCCAGCACAGGGGTGCTGTGTCCCCCTCCCCACACCTCGCCCTTCTCCCGCTGGGTGTTACTGGGCTGGGCAGGGGGGCTGCTGCGGGCTCCCCCGGGCCACCCTCCCGCCTGGCCCCCTGAGCGGGCCGGTGCATCGGTCACGGCACTGGGCCCAGGAACCGGCCACATCCCCCCAGCCGGGCCCCAGCACAACCGGCTGCACCCAGACACCCACAGAGCCCCAGCGCCAGTTTCTCCCTGGGATTTGCCCCACGGCCGCAGCCCCCTGCCAGCGGTCGGTGCGGGTGGCAGGGAAAGGCCGGCCTGTCTCAGCCGCACGGCCGCCTGCCACAGCTCTTCTCAGCTTCGTTATCACCCCGGCTTTATTACAGGCAGAGTAAATTGCTTTTGTCTGGAGCAGGATAATGGCCAGAAGAGTGACTGTGTGGAAATGGCATTTTCATGAGGCTGGTTCCTCCCCAGCAGTGACTTGCATATTAAGCTCAGCCCGTTTGCAAGCGAGTTCAGGGGCTCCTCCACGGCCCTGCCAGCACCCTCCTCCCCGGGCAGGCGCCTCAGCAGCCCCCCAACCTGCTGGGGTCCAGGCCTGAGCCGAGAGCAGCACCCCGGGGTGCGGGAGGGGGCCCAGCTCCACCCCACTGAGCACCCTCGCCGTCCCGAGGAGACTCAGCCCTTCCCAGGCGCAGCGAGGGGACCTGCCAGCTCCAGCCGCCCCCCCCGGGGAGCCGGGAATCCCGTGTCCAGCCGCTTCCTCCAGCACAAACCCCGGCAGGAGCACGGCGAGACCCCTGCGCCCGGGGAGGGGGGTCATGGCCCCACATGCAGCCCTCGGGTCGGTTCTGCTGCCGGATCCTGCGCACAGACACGGCGGGGCCCTCTCCTCCGCCTCCCGCGCCCAGGATTTCACAGAAACTCGGCAAAATTAATCTCTTCTAATAAAACCTGTTATTTTTAAAGCTCGCCTCTAGGTTTTGCAAATTACTACAGCACACAGCAATTTGTTTACTCTCCATTTGAGGTGATTTGCAGCCTTTCACCCTCCCCAGAGCAGCTCTGGCTCTTCCTTTTCCTCCTCTGTAGACTGTTTTTTACTGCGCTGGTGGCCGATGCCTCCCGCTCCCTCTCCTCCCCCAGTGATACGGTTCCCCGACACGGAGCATCCAAGTGCAGCAAAACCCCCCCGGCTCTGCCAGGAGCTACGGCGCAGCGGCTCTCAGTGCTTGTGGCAGAGCAGAATTCCCACAGCAGCCCCCTTGCCCTGCAGCTCCTTAATATTTTTCTCCTGACAAGGTACCCCGGGTGTTTACAGGCTCCTGTGCCATTTGCTCCCCCGAGGCCACACTCAGCAGGTGACACCCACGGCAGGTGGCAAAGGGGGACGTGGCTCTCGCCACATCCCGCGGTCACCAGCCACGCTGTGCCCTTCCTCTGCCGGTGGCGCTGGCTGACACCGGGCCAGCGGCTTTTGCTTTTGTTACTCTAATACATGACAAATCGCTTCATATCAGCAAAGCGAGAGGTGAGCGCTACAGAGCTCCGGGGATTAATAAGCTGCAAAGCAGCCGGGGGACTCCCGGCAGCTGGAGCCAAGCTGGGCGCTGCCGACGCTGGGAGCTTGGGAGTTGCTCTCCTGCGGGGGGGGCAGAGCCAGACCCCCCACCTGGCTGGAGATGAGGCCTTTGTCCAGGCACCCAACAGCAGGAAGAGGGGCCGGACCCCAGCAGCCCACCCAGACTCCCCACTGCCCCCAGCACCCCGTGGCCACGACACAGAGCACCCCCAGCTCACCTGGACCCGGCCGTATCCTGCACCCACGGGGCAGCTCTCAGGCAGGGCAGAGCTCCCCAGCTCCCCAGCTGCAGCTTTTAAACACTCTGAGCCCCCAGCTGCAGGTGCCCAGTCCCAACCCCAGCCCCATCCCATCCCCATCAGCCCCAGCTGTGCCCCTTTTTAGCCAAGACAACGCCAAAGCCATGCCCCCTCGCCGTGCCAGGGACAGAGACCACAGACCCGCAGAGGCTTCGTTTAAAGAGCTTTATTAGCTGCAGCAGGTCTGGTGGCGGCAGGCTGGGCGGCGCGGGTGAGCGGTGGCAGGGGAGCAGCGCCCGGATGGGGAGACTGGGGACCCCCCTCTCCCTCCCCATGGCTCCGTCCCCGGCAGCAGCGTTCACCTGCGGGGGCACCGGGTCGGGCTCTGCTGTCTGCACGGCGACACGGGCGCCCAGGAGTGGGACCCTGCCCGGGACGGCGCGGTGCTGCAGCACGGGAGGAAGGGGAGCTCGGCCGACAGCGGGGGGCTGAGAGCCACGCCGGCACGGGCAGCGGGGACGGAGCGAGGGCAGACGGGGCGGATGGCCGAGACCCCCCTTCCTCTGCGAAATGCAGAGGGCCGGGAGGAGCAGGGGGTGGAAGCGGGCGGCTCTGCGGGCACAGCTCCCCCGGCACACGCGGACCGCGGGCAACTGCCTGGCTGGGCGATGCCGCGGCACAGCCCACAGCGCCATGGCTGTGCCGGGAGCGTGTGGGAGCGTGCGGGAGTGTGCGGGAGCGTGCCGTGCCGTCCTCCCTCCGCTGAGCTCAGGCCTTGACGTGCTTCGGGGCAGGCAGGGGCAGGGAGAGGCGATATACACGGTCTGTGAGATGGATGCTGGAACTTATATACGCACTGCGGGGCTGGAACAGAGCAACTAAACTGGGCCTACGGGAACCGGCGGTTGGTTCTGCAAAGCATGAGGGAGGGCAGGGAGGGTCCTGCGGGCAGGGGGTCCTCCACCGGGCACGCAGAGCAAGCAGCGGGGCACCCGCCCACATGGGGCCGGCGGGGACGGGGACCACCGTGTGCGGGCGCACGGCCCGGCCCCCAGCACGGTCCCAGCGATGCCCCCGCCGGCGCAGACGTGGTCCTGCTCCCACACCGAGCCCTGGCACCGCTGCGCCACGTGGCCGGAGCAGAAACCGAGTTGGCAGTGGCCGGCAGGAGGAGGAGGTGGGGAGGGTCGGTGGGCAGGACGGGGCGGTGGGGCCAGTCTCTGGCAGGGGCTGTGGGACCCTCGACGGCTCCGCTGAGTCCGGGGCGGTGGGGGGCTCCGGCATCCCCCCGGCACTGCCCGCCTACAGCACGCAGGAGGCGTCTGCCGAGCGCTTCTTCAGCTCCTTCCCGGCTTTGTGGTGGTGGTGGTGGTGGTGCCCGTGGGCCGAGCCCGGCGCAGCGGGGTCTGGCAGCGGGGCGCCCCGCAGCTGGGTGTCCTGGGGGTGCCCCGCGCCCCCCGCCGCCTCCACCCGCAGGTACGCCTTCACCTTGTGGTGCCGCGCCTTGCCATCGCTGGAGTCGATCACCCGGCACTCGTACGTCCCCTCGTCCTCCGGCTTCACCCGCGACAGCCGCAGCTTGTGGGAGATGTTGCTGCCGACCACCTTCACCACCTGCGGCAGGGCAGACAGGGGGTCAGGCGGCCCCCGGGACTCTGACGGCCCCCAGGCACCCGCAGCAGCGCCAGCCCCAGTTGCGTGTCACCACACCGCGCCCCAGCCACGTGCTGGGGGCCATGTGGCGAAGGTGGGCGAAGCCGGGCTGTTGGCACGGAGGGACCCCAGCCCCGGCCCCCGGGGTGACAGAGTCCCTGGCGCATGCCCGGCTGCGCGGGGCTCGGAGATCGATGCGGAACCACGCCGGCTAATTAGCTTTTCTACCAAATTGATTCGCTCTCAGTATTTATCACCCAATGAAATTTAAGACTTACTCACTAGCCAGAGCCACGGCTGCTGTTGGGCTGGGTCAATAAATCAGATTTATAACCCGCCCCGAGGCCCCTGGCTCTGTTCCCTATAATCACACTGGATGGCAAAGGCCATTTTTCTACTTGCCGCTGCATTTGTTAGCTAAAGATTTTACGGTGTTTAGAAACGGGGCTGGGAGCCGCAACCAGAGACGCAAACTCCCGGCCCAAACGGCAAAGGGGGCTGCGCCGAAACGCGGCGGCAGCACGGGGACCAGGGCCCCCCCCGGGGACAGCCAGTGCCTCACACACATGCACACGCACGCACATGCCAGCACATGCGAACACATGTCTGGCCGCCCTGTGCCCCGTGGGCTGCCGGGGCCACCCCGGAGGGCGGCTCTGGGCAGCCCTGAGCACCAATCGGGCAGCGCCGGGGCCGGGGGGGCTGCTCCGGCGGCTGGGCCGTGTCCCCAGGGCAGGCTCCGAGCTGCCCCCGGGACGGGGCGGGGGGCAGGCGGGGGCTGCGCAGGGGGGCTGTGGGGCGGCGGGAGGCGAGTTCCCGGCCCCGGTGTGAGCGTGCCAGGGCGCCGAGACCGCCACGGGAGAGGAGCTTCAAAAAAAGTCTTTTGTGTCAGCAGAGCAAGGAGTCACTGAAATAAATGGCTGGGAAATTTAGAACAAATAAAAGAAAACCCCAATTTGCTGGTGCTGCCGGTGGCTGCGGGGCCGCTGCCCAGCAGGTCACAGAGCCTCAGCCCGCGGCTCGGCTCGGTTATGAGCGGGAGAGACAATTTAGTGACTGGTCGCAACGTTCTCACTTCACGGGGGAGAGACCCCGGCACGGGCTGGGACGGACAGACGGCCGCGGCGGTGCCCCAGCTCAGCCCTGCAACGCGCCGGGGCGTTCAACTCCACCCTTAAAGAATTCAAGGGGAAAAAAAAATCCTGAGCCATCGTGTTTGCTACCGCACGCGGCGGTTTCCCTCCCCACATCCCCACAAAGCGCGGCAGCTCCAGGCCCGGCACCGCCAGCACCAAATCTGGTTTGGTGGATAAAAAATGGCCACGGGGGTGCCTGACGTGGTGGTTTCTGCACATGATTTACATCGTCTCGCATTGTTTGACGCTGCCGTTTGTTCTCACTCAATTGCCTCCGTGGCTGTAACAGACATTTTATCAGACCTGCTCGTGGGGGTGTCTCGCCCGTGTTCATTTATCTCCTCCAGTCCGTAAACAATAATCAAGGACATTTAAAATAACAACAAAAAAAAGAGGTTTAAAACTCAAGCCTCTCCCTGACGGCTTGATCTGGAGGAGACGGCAGAGGAGTCTCACCCCGAGGGCTTCAAAATAAATCCTGGTTACACGTGCACACGCATCGATTACATTCCGGCGTGCAATTAACTGCCTAATTATGCTGAAAAATGCAACGGCCGAGCGGAGCGGGAGCACCAGCCCCGGGATGGCTCCGCAGCCCCCGCACCCTCCTGGGCCGCCCCGGCCGGGCTGCACCACGGGTCCTGCCTTCCCCCAGCTCCAACGGCACCAGCCCCCGGCTGCGTGTCCCTGCCCTGCGCAGGATTTGGCCCCCCCCGGCCACAAACTGCCCACGGCCCCCAATCGGCATCGGGACCCCGACATCCTCACCGGTGGGAGCGAAGGGCACAGCGGGGCTGGGCTGGGGGGACCACCCGCACTCCCCAGCCCTGCAAGCCGTCCCTCATGTCCCCCCCCCGTGAGGGACGGGTCCCAAAGGTACCTGCTGGGTTCTGGGTGTGGATTGTGGGCGCATCACCGGAATGGTGACAAACGGGGCTGAAACCTCAGGGAGCCACAGCGTGAGTGGATCAAAGGGGCTGTGGTCCCTGAGGGGGATGCGTTACCGAGAATCCTCACGCGCTGATCTCCGGGGCCCCTCCACTGTGAAGTGTTTTGGCATTTTACCCCTTGTAATGACTCGGTCATTTCCCAGGGCAGAGGGACTGATCCTGGGCACGGGTGGAGCCCCGTCCCCCTGTGCTCACCCCAGCGAGGGAAAATGGAAGAGCCAGAGGAGGCTGCCGGGGGTGGGAAGCACTTTCCGACATTGCTCTGTTCCCGTGGCACCCCCAAAGGCAGAGTCTCCCGGGGCGGGGCGGGGGGCACATGCCTGACAGTGGGAGGCTGAGAGCGTTTATTTTATTTGACTGATGAGTGTCTGCTCATTCTGTTCACGTGAGCCTAAGTGGCTTTGGGATGCTAATCTGGTGAGTAAATTAGATTATTTTCTCCTTAGCATAAATGTGTCCCTCAGATGCTGACAGGAGCCGGACGGGGCTTGTGGTCCAGGCTGCGACCCCCAGTGCTGGGGGGGGTGGGAGAGCCGCCCCTCGCCCGGGCTGGGGCAGACCCAGCCCACCCGCCCCGGCTCTGGCAGCTCCGGCGGGACCAGCACCCCCTCCCCGCCTCCCGGGACACCTCGTCCGGGGCACCCGGCCTCCCACAGAGACACAAACCCCCGGAGACTCCCCACCCCTCCCCAGCTCTGCGCAACGCTGAGCGCCAGCGTCACGGGGAAACGCTCCAGCTGAGCCCTCGGCCGGAGCCCCCGCAAGCACCGTTAGCCAAACTCACGCTTATTTTTGTCGCGTCCTTCCCAGGCTCCTCCTGCGGCGACGCTTTCAGCTGTTGGGGAGAGCAGGGTGGGGAGGGAGACCAGAGAGGGGAGAGACACTGTCAGCTCGGCTGGGGGGAGGCAGGAGCCCATCAGACCCCTGCCCACCCCGGGATGGCTGCCCCGAGCGAGGAGGAGGAGGGAGAAGGGAGAAGGGGGCTGCTCGGCCCCAGCAAACCTGGGCACCCAGCTCCATCAGCGGGTGCTCCCCGTGAGCCGGCGCTGGGGATGGAGCCCCCCCTCGCTGCGGCAGTGACCCCCGGCCCCAGTTACCACAAACACTCCCGAGCCTGTCGGCGAGCTGGGCAGCAGCCTGGGTCCCCCCCGGCAGCCCCGGGGCCCCGCCACACCACACACCCCCTCCCCGCACCGGGCACCCCCAGCCCTCGCCCCGCAGCCCCAAGCGGCAGCACTTCCCCGATGCTTCTCTCAATTTATGGTAATACCAGCAGCAGCTCTGCCAAAGACACAATAATAAAGGCTCATTAAAATACCTAAAGCTGCCTTCCCATTATTTGGCCCTTATCTCTGTGTGAACAGAAAGAGAAATAAAGAGACAGCTGTTTGCGAGACCGATACACGCGGAAATGGGGAAAACAGGGGAGGGCTGGGGGGGGCGGAGGATGCGGGGACGGACCAAGGGGACGAGGTGGTGACGAGATGGGAGAAGGCACAAGCACAAAGACAAAGCCTCTGCCTGGGGTCAGTCCTGGGGGATGGGCCATGTGGCCCCTGGGCTAATTGGGAAGGGTGGCCAGGACAGCCCAGCCTCGACGCCCAGAGCATCCTCGGTGCAGCCGGTGCCCCCAACGTGTGGTCCTGCGGCCCCCGGGCTCCTCCCTGACCAGCGGAGGGGGGCTGGGCAGGGCTGGGGATGCTGCTGCAGGACGGCCCCCCCCCTGCGCCCCAACAGTCACCGCAAGTGAAGCCCCTGGGCGAGCACGGGGAAGGGCTCGGCCTCAGTGCTGCTGCCGGAGGGGGAGGATGAGGGGCATTACCTGGTTGGAAGCCCACGTCTGTTTGTCCGTCCAGTCCTTGTGGTTGCGGACATACCACCACTGTATCTCAAGGGAGTAGGAGGGGGAGCCACTGCCGCGGAAGGAACACGCCATCTCCACGTCCTCGCCCGCCCGGGCCGTCATGTCGTGGGGGGTCTCGGTGAAGAGCGCTGCAGGGGACAGGGCAAGGGCTGCGGGTGCCTGTGGGGACACGTCACCGCCCCAGCGAGGGACAATGCCACCGGCCATGCCAGCGGGGTCACCCAGGGGCCCGGATCCTTCCCCGGCCACAGACCCGGCACCCTCAGTGGAGGGGACAGGTCCCTGCTGCACACGTGGACCCGCTCCCCGTCCACAGCTGCCCCTTGCCCACCCCAGTGCCCCCTCCCCGACCCCAGCAGAGCCACCCAGCCCCCCCCCACTTTGCAAAGAGCAGCAGGAGGGAAGGGGGGGAAGCAGGAGCCTCAGGGCCCCCCGCTCCCACGCCACCCCCCGAGACCTCTGTGCCCGAGTGAGTGCGGGACCCCGCGGGCCTCCGAGGTGTAATAAATAAATAAAGCATGATCGCATCTCCGCTTAGATCAGAGCATAAATGAAAAACAAATCCTTGTTTAATGCGGCCCCCAAACAGTCTCCCACATGCCATATGGTTTGCTTTCCTCGCTCAAAACAAATATTGTTCGGAGATGTAATTAGAATTCTTTTCATCTCCTCTGGAGAGATTATTGTTCCTCTGTAAAGATGGTCCCGGCGTGCAGGTCACCAGCAAATGTTACTGTCACAATCTGCGGCGGCTTCTCCCCGGCACGGGGATGGGGGCTGAGCCCCCAGTGCCGGCACGGCCGGGCCCGGGGCTGCCAGGCTCCCCGCACTCCCCTGGCCACCGTCTTGGCTACAGAGGCAGGCAGGGGCTGCGGGCAGGGGCTGCGGGCAGGGGCAGGGGCTGCAGGGGCCACCTGCCCTGTGCCCACCACCCAAGCAGCATCGTTTCAGGGCTGGTGGCTCACACCTGGTCCAGCTGGAATCTGCTCCAGTGTGGGGTCAGCCATCCCTGCCCGTCCCTGCCCATCCCTGCCCATCCCTGCCTGTCCCTGCCCATCCCTGCCCATGCCAACCCAGCCCGGGCAGGTCACAGAGGCCGGATCCGGGTCCCGCAGTACCAGTGCCGGGTGCCCTGTGCCCTCCCACCCTCACTGGCCACCTTGTGCCGCTGGCTCACGGCCACCGGGCAGGTCCTTGCGGTGCCACCGGAGGCCCTGGGACACGGATCCCATCGGGAGGGGTGCGCAGCTCCCCAGGACTCCTCGCCAAGCCCTGATCCCCTCTGAAAACGAATTATTATCAGCCCAGATGGAATAGTTAATACCTCTAATATCTCCCCGTCCCTCTGGACGCCTGGAAATCCCATACACTTATCACTTTCCTTTAATCCATCTTAGCAGGGGAGCTGAGGGAAATGCGCAGCACAAGGGTTTAACAAGCCGGGGTCTCCCGGTGGGACTCCCTGCACGGCTCCCGCACCCCCCTTCGCCCGGGACCCCGGCTCCGTGCCCGAGAGCAGCGGGAATCCCGGGTGGGGGGATGGCAGCGGGGGCCGAGGGCTGCAGGGAGGGCGGGAGCGTCCGGCAGTGCCGGGGCCGTTCTGTCCGGCCGTTCCCCAACACTCGCCCGCCCGTTCCCCGGGATCGCGCTTTCGCTCCGCAGGATTGCCGGCGGCTGAATCCAGAGGGTCCCGGCAGAGCCTGCACCAGCCCCCTGGGACCCTGCGGTCCTGGCCGGGCATGTGGACCAGAGGTGGGGGTGACGGCCCGAGGGCTCCAGCCGTGTCCAAATTACTCTGAACACAATTAAAATCCGCTCCCGCAGACGGGAATTTGGCAGACGACGGAGAAAAGGCTTGATTGAATCAAGTGCCTTCTTTCTTTCAGATTTTAATTGGGAAGTGTATGTATTAATTAACCCCAGGGCTTGGCCGCTTCAAAGCGCAGCCAAACGAGGGCAGGTCCCGCTGAGGGCAGCCCCCACCCCAGGACCCCCCACCCCACAGCATCCCTGGGCAGCGCAGACCCCCCCGCTGTCCCCAGGGCCCCGACCCCCTCCCCACGCCCGGCCCTTCCCCAGCGCAGCGGCTGGAAGCTCCTCACAGCCCGTGAAAGAGGGATGGACAGACGGACAGTAAGGTCTGAGAGCAGGAGGGAAGGTGAGGCCAGGCCCTCCCTGCACATCCCTGCCCTTCGCCCCCTCTTCTCCCTCGCGGCGCGGCCTTTGCGCAGGATGGGGCGGGGGGTCGGTACCGGGGGGGCCGTGGGTCCGGCCCCGCCGGGGGAATGGGGCACCTCAGGCGTTTGTGGAGCTGCCGAACTCCAGCACAAGGGTTTCACCTAAGAGCCACCCTCGTGCCCAGCTGGCACATGGCTCCGCAACCAGCTTGGCCCTGGCTCAGCCCCGGCACAGCCACAGCCACCGGGCACCATCCGTGACCCCCAGCCTGCCGCCTCCGTGGGGACACCGGAAAGGGCCACCCCTGGGGAGGGACAGAGGGTCCCCGTCTCTCCCAGTCCTGGCTCCCACCGGCACTACCGGAGGGACAGGGCAGAGGTGCCAGAGCTGCCCAGCACCTGGCCCCTGCCCACCCAGCACCATCCTTCTCCCCGCCGCTGGCACTGGTGCCGCGTCCTCGCAGCGGGAGGGAGGGGGCCGGCGACGGGCTGGCTGCTCCGCGTGCTTTATGGCCTGCTACCTGTCATAAACTGAGAAAATCAGGATCAATAAATCTTCCAGGAAACAAAAATCAGGGGAAATAAAATGAACTCAATGGGGAAACACAGATAAACGGAATTGAAAACGCCTGCTGGGACAGCTTGGTGCTCTCATAAACCGGAGATATACCGGCTGCCGTGCTCCCTCCCCGCAGCCGGCAGGATTCATCTCGCGGCCCCCGCTCAGCACAGGCAGGAGGGCTGCGGGCAGCGCGCGGGCAGCGAGGAAGGGGTGGGCCCCCCCCACGCCAGGGGCAAAGCCAGGTTGTGCATCACCCGGGGAACCTGGAAATGCGGTGCCAGACCCCTGCCCTGTCCCCCTGTCCTGTCCCCCCCCCAACACGGGGCCACGAGCCCCCAGGAGCCTGGCCAGGACCCTGCCTGCTACCCGCAGGTCTGGTGGAGCCCTGCAAGGAACCGCACTGCCTTTCCTGGCCCCCCCACGGCACCAACCGCCGGCTACTGGGACGGCCACGGCTTAAGCAGCGACACGGGCCTGCGCTCTGGTTAATGTCTGTGTACACGTGTACTGGAGGGCGATTAAATACATATCGGACATTTGCAAACGCACGTTCATCCCCTCGTCAGCACTCGCGCTCGCTCTGTGAGTTACTGACCCCGCGGAACCACCTCAGCCCTGGTCAGTCAGACTCTTTTCTCCGCCGAACCGAGCGGGAGCCCCTCGCCAGAGCCGCAGCCGGGCCCAGGGGATGGCACGTGCCGAGTGGGCAGCGGTGGCCAGGGCTGGCTCCGTCCTGCGCCGGGCAGGGACGGGCGCTGGGGGAGGCTGGGAAGCCCCCGGCAGGCAGGTGCAGGACGGTGCTGCCGGAGCAGCCTCTGCCGCCCCTCATCCCTCCCTCCGGCTGCTGCTCTTACACCGTGGGCTGCGATCGCGTGTGGCTTATTCTTCCCTTCACAAAGCTCCCAGTCATAATTCATGGTTTATTATGGTTCGGTGAGTCAAGACACTCAGAGGACTAATTGCCGGTTCAGCCTCGCGCTTCCGTCATCCGCTCCCTCGGCAGCCCCCTCCCCGCACCCCGGCAGCGGGAACGTGCCACAAGATGCAGCAGGAAGGGAACCGGCTCTGGACGTGGGGCACCCCGGCCCCGGCCGACGGCGAGTCCCCAGCAGCTCCCACGGAGCCTGGCCCCACATGGTGCCAGCAGCCGTGTCCCGCCAACCGCTTGGCCCCCCCAGGCTACATCCCAGTGAGCTGGTCCCCACCAGCACCCAGATCTGCCAAGGGCACCAGCAGGTCGGTGCTGCCGTCACCGCAGCGGGGACACGGGGGTTGTTGGCGAATGCTCCACAGGTTGGGCTCAAACCTCCCCCCTGCTCCCATCTGCCCATGGACTGTGAATGAATCTCCTCGGACAAGGTGGCGAGCGGGGCTGCTGACCCCGGGTCACCACAGACACAGCGCGGCCAGGGCAGAAACACGACGGCACCGGCAAGAGCAGGGTGGGCAGCTCCGACTCCGGCAGCTCCGGCGGCGAGCGGCCGGGCAGGGACTGGCCGGGGGCCAGGGCTGGAGCCTGGGACGGAGCCATCCACAGCCCCCTGGGGCAGGTCCCGGCTGCGCCAGCGAGCACCGGCCCGGTGAGGATCTGGGCACCAGCGGGCCCTGGCGCCACTGGTCTCCTCCCACCATCCCAACATTTCCCTCTCCACGGGGAGCCCCAGGCTGGGCCCCGCGACTGCCGGCCAGGACGGGAGGGCTCCGCCAGCACGCTGGGGACGGGAGCGCCAGCTCTCTGCCCCTATTTACTGTCACATTAGCAGCAAAATTAGCTCAAATTTGCAGCATAAATTAAAAACAAAAAAAATCCAGCTAATTCGGTGACCAGAGTTCACCTTGCCAGGGAGCTGGAATTAACCTTGAAACTCGTGGGTATTTCCGACAGTGAACCATTACGGCCGGGCGTCCCCAGCTCCGGCCCCCCCAGCAGCCTCCCCCCACCCGGGTTTTGCCACCGCGGCAGAAGAGACACCAGCGGCCAGAATCCTCCCCAGCCCGGGCCTGGCTATGAGGAGCTTTCCCCAGGCAAGGGGACTCGCTGCTCTGCTGGCTCCCAGACAGCTTCCTCCCGAGGGGACGAGGAAGAGCAGTTATTCGATTGTGTAAGTAGCAAAAAACTAGAATGGCCTGTTAGAGCTCCCGGGGGACCCCCAGCAACGCTGTGCTGCCGCCCTTCAGCCACCCCTCGCGTCGGGGCTGGTCTCTGCCAGGGGACGGTTCCCGGCAGGCAGGAACCGGGATGGGGCAGACGGGGGCTCCGCTCCGATGGAGATCAGCCCCCCAGGTCTCACACCCAGCACCCCAACCACGAGCCGTTGGCACTGGCAGCCGTTGCGGAGAGTCCCGCAGAGCCGCCAGCGCCCGGTGCTCACGGGCACAGCCCCCTCCGCCCCGCTCTGCCCTCCCCGGGGCCTCCGGGCTCACCCCGGTCCGGCCCCGCACGGAGCACACGGTGGATGGACCCGCAGCCGGGGGACATGGCCACAAGGAAGAGGAGCCCGGAGGGGCGGGGAAGGGGTGTCAGTCCCGAGGCGCACGAGTCCTTCTTGCACCGGGAACCAACATCCCGGAGGAGCTGTGAAGGGGGGCAGAGCCCCCGCCCGGGTCCCCGCTCCCCGCCCTGGCCCCGCTGTGCTGCCCACGGCTCCCGGACCGCGCGCAGCCGCACCGGCTGTTTGTTTGATTTGCCGCTTCGCTCACGGGGAACGTTATGATTAAAATTAGCTGTCACTGTCCTAACGTAATAATTCCCAGTGTCTGGCCCATCATCTGTCAGCTTCTTCAAGGGAAAAGAAAGCACAGACATTTGATGAGGAGAGGTGTCAGAAGTAATTGCGTTGAATGACTGCACGAACAGCAGCAGGAAAAACACATCGGGTGGAGAATTCCCATCAGGAAGCATGAAAAAAATCCAGCAGAATGCAAAGTGTTTATGAAAGTAATTGATAGAATAATCACCGGGGTGTGCGAGAACGGAGAAGGGCAGCACCCTGGGGAGCCGGGGCACTGCTCCCTCCAGCCTTCAGCCCTCCAACAGCCGCTTCATCGGCGGCGAGACACCGACGCTCGCCAAGGAGGCGAGGAAGGAGCCAGGCTTCTCCTCCTCCTCCTCCTCCACGGCTCGCCCTGCCCTGCTCCGGGAGCCGGCGGGCTGGGGAGGCGGCTGGAGCTCGGCGGCCAGCGCCGGTTGGGAAGCCGATGGCACCAGCCCAGCGGGCACCGGCTGCCTGCAATGGGGGGATGAATAATTGAAGGCACCAGCCTGAGCAGAGGAGAGAGGAGGGGGGAGGCAGCGCTGTGGGGAGGGGAGGGATGGCGGGGAGGGATCCTGCGGCTCGGGCGCTCTCCCAGGGCAGACAGAGCCTTCGCTGTGGGGGCAGGGAAAGGACTTTCTTTGACGGAGACTTCTTCCCTCCCCGAGCAGCCCTGGCTGCCATGTGAGCGGAGGCGCATCGCTCGTGCCTGCGGGCTGGCAGCGTGGGGGGCTGCCCGCCCCCCGGGAGGGGTCCCGGCCACCCCCCGACGCCAGCCGAGCGCACGCTGCTCCCATCCAGTTCCCTCCGTGCACCCGCCGAGGAGAAGTTCAAGGCGGCGTCGCCCGCGCTGTGCCAGAGCCTCGCGGCGCGGCCGAGGCTCCTCCAGGCCGCCCGCGCCGGGCAGAGATGGCGGCAGCTCCGGCCGCTGCCTGCGCCGGGCAGAGTCTGGCAGCACCTGCCCGGCCCCGCTGGCCACCCCCAGACCCACCCACCGGCCCCGGCCCCTCTCCCGCCCCGTGCCCCCGGCCCGCGGGGCCCTCGCGGAGCTGAGCCAGCGAGGACTGAAATGATCAATCTCCGATCTGCTAAACAGTAATTTATACGGGTTTTCAGCGCACACAGTTTTTATCAAATTGGTATTCACCTACTGAACACAAATGGCTTATTATACATGACCCACTTATTCACTGCTTTTCAGTATCGTTAATAAAGGTTTCTGTTGTGATTAAGTGAGTTGCTGCAGAACTGCGCGTAGTAGCGAGCTGTAATGTGGCTCGAAGTGCACTCGCCCTCCCAGAATATTTCTTCTCCCTCGCTCCCTGCTCCCTCACAGCGACCATTTCACTATTTATTTGCCTATTGCTGAATTTCCGAGGGGAGCAGCAGCGGCTAATGGAGGCTCCTCGCCCACATCTCCCGCCGCCGCGGCGGGCTGGTGGGCCCAGAGACCCTCCGGCCTTTACCCCCCCAGCGCGAAGGCGGATCACCCCCTCCCCGCGCAGGTGGGGACCCCCCGGCCCACACACCCCATCGCCGCAGGACACCGTGCGTCTCCCCAGCCCAAGGCCCCCCCACCCCATGCCTGGAGGCTCCTCGGGGCAGAGAGCAGCTGCGGAGCCATGTGGGGGGGGGCGGCGACCCCAGCACCCAGCCCACACCCCGCGGTCACTCCTGGGGCTGGGACTTAGACCCCCCCGAGTGACCCCGCAAAGAGCCAGGCGGGTCTCGGCGCTCCCCTCCGAGGGGGGGGGGTCTGTCTCCCATCACCGGGAACTGCCCCCCCGCGCTAGGCCGGACCGATTCCCCGGGGGTCACAGACGGGGGTTCCCCTTCCCCAGCCCCCGCCGGGCCCCACCAGCGCTGTGGAGCTGTCGAAGCCCCTCACGGGGGACGGGGGGGGACCCTGGCTGCGCCCGTGGGGGGAGTCGCTCCCGCTGCCAGCGGCGTGGGGCAGCGCGGGGGGGTGCGGGGGGTGCGCACTTACCCGGGGGGTGCGGGGGGTGCACGCTTATCTGGTGATGTGCAGGGGGGTGCAGGCGTGCTCGGGGCTGCACGCTTGCCCGGGGACGCACCGTGCAGAGCCCCCCCCCCCGCCTCGCGCTCGGCAGCCCGGCGGCGGAGGCAGAGGCCGCCCCCCGGGGCCGCAGCGACGGTAGCGGCGGAGCCCAGCCCCGGTTCGGCCGGGCCGCCCCCCCGCTCCCGGGAGCCGCCGCCGCCACGGAGCGCGGAGCGGTGCTGCCCGCAGCGGCGGAGCCCAGCGGGTACCGGGCACCGGGACCACCCCCGCCCGCCAGCCCGTCCCGCCGCCCGCCAAGGGGCCGCCCCGACCCGCCGGAGCCCCGCGCGGCCGAGACCGCCCGGACCGGCACCGGGACCGGCAGCGCCGCGGACCGGCACCCGCGGGGGTCCGAGCCCCAGGAGCGCTCCGAGCGCGGCCGGTCCCCCCCCCCGCCCCGCCGCCCGCGCTCACCGCTGCCCGCCGCCGGGGCGTCCCACGGGGGGTGCCGGGAGGCGGCGCCGAGCTGCAGGTAGAGCCCCAGGTAGTGGAAAATCCCCAGGGCCAGGCCCAGGGCGCCCATTTTGCCGCGGGCGCGGCTGTCCCGGGGGCGGCGGCGCCGCCGGGCCGAGCCCTGTCCCCGGGGCTGCGCCGCGGTCCCGGCGCCGCCGCGCTGCGGAGCTCTTCCCTCTCGCGGAGGGCGCCGAGGCGGTGCCGCGGCTCGCCCGGAGCCTCCCCCCGCCCGGCGGAGGGATCCCGGCCCCGCGCACACCCCCAAAGTTTTTTCCCACGGTTCATTCTTAAACTGCGAGGGGCGGGGCCGGACCCGCCGCGCCCACGCGAGACACCCCCCGCCCCCACCCCCCCCGCCTCATCCCCCCCCCCGGCACCGCCCGCGCCCACGGGCCCACGCGGGGAGGGGGCGTCTGGGCTGGCCCCGGCCCCCCCCCGCCCCGCGCCGCCGGTACCGGCCGGGGCGGCTTCAGCACCCGGGACAGCGCGCGCGGCTCCGCCCGGTGCGGCCCAGTACAGCCCGGTACAGCCCGGTACAACCCGGTACAACCCGGTACAGCCCGGTACAGCCCGGTACAACCCGGTACAGCCCGGTACAGCCCGGTACAGCCCAGTACAGCCCGGTACAGCCCGGTACAACCCGGTACAGCCCGGTACAGCCCAGTACAGCCCGGTACAGCCCGGTACAACCCGGTACAGCCCGGTACAGCCCGGTACAGCCCGGTACAGCCCGGTACAACCCGGTACAGCCCAGTACAGCCCGGTACAACCCGGTACAACCCGGTACAGCCTGCTACAGCCCGGCCCGGGCGCCTGCGGGGAGCGGTGCCGGGGGTGCGGTGCCCCCCGCCCCGGTTTCACTCCGCGGGCAGCTCGGCCGGTGGCTGCCCCTCGCCCCTCGCGCAGGGAAAATAAATAATTTATAGCGAAATAAGGCGATCGGGCAATCAGGGCGCAGTAACGGGGCTCCTGCACCCGCGGCCCCTTCCCCGGCTCCCCCCGGGGCTCCCCCCGGTGCCGACAAGGGCCGGGGCGTCTCGGGGCAGGGGCGGGGGGTGATGTTTTTTTTTTAAAGCTGTACAGGAAGAGTAAGGGCACAACCCCCCGGAGTACCGGGGATCGCTGCCCCGGACCGCGCAGGATTCGTCTCAAAATGCCAAACCTGGAGCTGGGGTCGGCTCAAAGCCGGGCTCGGGGCCTGGGGGTTGGTGTGGGCTCAAAGCAGGGCTCAGAGCTCAGCCTGGGCTCAGACCCGGGCTTGGGGCCTGGGGGTTGGTGTGGGCTCAAAGCCAGGCTCAGACTCGGCTCTGGGCCTGGCCAGAGTGGGGCTGGTGGCAGCCAAGCCAGGGGTGAGCTCCCGGCACCGACCCCCCATCGGGGTGGGGGCAGCTCCGGCTGCTGGTGGCCACTGGGCAACCTGCTCCTGCCCCAAAGAGCCACCAACGTAACGGGTGAGATCCTGCTCGCCCTTCAGCTGCACAGAGCCAGAGGCCAAAGGCCCCAGCACCGGCCCTTCCCCAGACCTGGGCCTTGCAGCAGAGCGGAGCCCCGGCACCTCGACCTCTGCGATTTATACCCCTACTCTGAAAAGCCTGAAATGGAAAAGGGAGCCCGAGGGCAGCGTTATCACCCCCTGAACACCAAGCTCCGGCGCTGGAGGGCAGGCAGACGCAGACTTCACTCACACGATATGATCTGTGCTCTACACAGCAATCTGAGGGATATTTGCTCTCTAGATAAACAGTAAAAATCAGATTATTCCAGGCATTTTCTGCCATGAGATGACAGATGCTTGCTACAAAGAGATTCTTTAAATTGGACTTGAAAATACAAACTGTATTTCTTCGCCCTGCCCTCAGCAGGGTTCCTCCAGCAAGAAAGAGCAGGAGTATTTTCTCCATCACCGCCCTGCAAGGCGAGTTCCCTGGGCTGGGCTGGGAAGAGCCCCGCGCGCAGGAGCTGCGCTGCCTCACACCTGCGTTACAAATCAATAGTCTTAAAAAAAGTTCTACCTGCTGCAGCGTTTTCCGTGTGTCAGAATAAAGCCCGGATCAGAGCAGAGCAGAGAGCATCGATCTCTGCCCAAGTTCATGACTCCCTCCAGGGTCAAACGCCGGGGGAAGGAGGGAGCAGCACTCAGGGGTGAGCTGGGTGGGCTCAGAGGGTCCCGCACTGGGACAGCAAAGGGCTCGGCCTTCCCGAGGGAAAACTCCCGGGCGCTGGTGGCACGGGAGGAGGGTGCTGGAGGAGCTCGGGAGTCACCAGCTGCTGCGCCCAGAGGGGAACAGCCCCGGTGCCAACCGTCACGGCAGGGTCCCGGGGATGGGCTCCGAGCTCGGAGCAGAGAGACCCTTTCCCAGGGCCAGTGCTGGGCTCCAGCCGCCCCCCTGGGATGGGGGAGAGCCACCCCCCCCCCGGCCGGGAGCTGGTGAGCAAATACCCTGCCTTGGGGGAGCAGCTCCGGGCTGGATCCTGAGCACAGCAAACGCCTCAGATCACCCAGAGCCACGTGTGGAGGAAAAACACCCACGGACCCGAACACGGGGTTCAGGCGCAGGGTCCAGTGCCCCAGGAAAAAGCCACGAAGGCCAAGCTCGAGCGAGCCCCGCGGTGGGGGCAGCCCCGTCCCGCAGCTGCTGCGAGCCCCCGGGGTCCCTCCTCTGCCCCCGGCCAGCGAGGGGCCCTGCGTGAGCCCACGCTGGAACAGCACCTGCAAACAGTGTCCCCTGAGAGCCGACACCCCCACTTCATGAAGCCCCCTCAGACCCGACACCCCCACTTCATGAAGAACCCACCCCTGGGTGCAGCCAGGGCGGGAGTGTGGGACGTCGCCCAGTGGGGACCGTGTGTCCCAGTCATGGGCAGGACCCCCAGCTCCCGCACCCCGACACGAGGGGTAACACAGCCCCCCCCAGCCGGCCAGGACCAGGGGTGCTGGGGCTGCACGACTGCACCTCAACGGCTGAAACCCACCAGGATCAGCCAAGGTATTTAAGTCACGCCCCGAGGAAGCAGAGAGCATAAATTCCTCTCGGAGCTGGGAACACCTCCAGATGCAGAGCCTGAATTAAGCCCCATTTCCAGCTGATTTTCTGCCACCACAGCAGGATGACAAACGGACAGCGGGTCTGTGCACGGGCCCAGCAGACAGGGAAGCGCCAGGCGTCCGCGCGTCTCGTGCGCACTGGGAAGGTTTCATTTTCCTCCTCAATTTTAATTCATCAGTGAAAAGGCCCAGAGCAGATGCTGTCGGCTGCTGCAGCCACACAGCCCTGATGAACCCCCGTGTGTCTGACAGGGATAGGAGGGAAGGTCGCTCGCAGACACGAGCGGAGCAGAGCCAGCGGCTCCCGGATCAGAGAGACGCCGGCGCTCGCTGCGTAACAAGGTCCCTCATCTGCACACTCGCTCCTGCTCTGGACCAGCTGCACCCCCCTCACAGGGCTCCTGTTCCAGCCGCGCGTGCCCGGGGACTCGCTCTCAAGGATGAAACGTTCCTTATCTCCGTTAGCACCAGGTTTTCCACCTACCATTTAATTTTGCGTGTGCTGTCGGTTCTGCTCGGGGTGGGCAGCTGCAAGATGGGGGAATCCAGTGGCCGCTTCCACGCAGTGACACCACAGAGACCCCGGTGGCACCACGGCCACCGTGATCGGAGCTTGGCGTGTGCGTTGTCGTCCCTGGATGCCGATCTGCCAGGCAGCAGAGATGAGTCCGCGGAGCTGGAGGTCGCAGTGAAGCTCCGAAGAGCTGGATGAGAGGTTGGAAGGGTCAGGGGGGCCCAGCCACAGCAGTGGCACCTCCCGGGAGTTGCCCTGACCGGGGCCCCAGGAGGACCCAAACCCTGTGGGGCAGCCGAGAGGATCCGCTCGCCATGGCTGGGGCACAGGGACCGTCCCCGGGGACACGGCCCCAGCCCGGCACCCACCAAGGACACCCAGAACCAAACCGAGACCGGTCAGTCCTCCGGCTGGCAACCGAGCGCCGCTCGCGTTCGCTCCGACACAACCAACACCCCGTGTTTTCTCTGGCTGGCAGAGCTGCCCAGCAACAGCTCCTTCCGCTGAAGGCATCCAGGGAAGAGAACCAAACCCAAACCCTGCCGCCGCTGAGGCGCTGAGGGTCGCCTCATCCGTTAATTTGAAATTCCCCTTCCCAAGGGTTCACGCGGGGGCACCCCGAGGCTCAGCACCCCCAGCTCTGCGGCACGGCGGCAGGTTTGCTCTCTGGTCCCTGGTGCCTGCGGCCGCTCTCGCCCCCGGGGCGGCCGGTCCCGCATCCCCACAAGCTGCGGGGCCGGGCCCGGAGCTCTCCCGAGGCCCATGAGCCAACGCTCGAAGCTGCAGCTGCCTGGGAGGGTGGATTGGGTTGTTCATCTCTCTGACGGGTGGAATAAACACCCTCCACATTGATACCGAGCTCATTTCTGATACTTGTTTAGAGACTTGACAATCCCTGTATAAAAGGATTTCCTTCCACAGCTGAAGTTTGACATTCCTGCATTATTAGATTATTTGCAAAGGTCTGCGTGCGCTGCAGGAAAACAATGCTGCCGACATCCAACATTACAACCTGCTCCTCCACAAATCATCCCGGGCGCAATAAGCCGCGGAGACAGCGCCCATTTGAAAACCCCCGACGTAGAGAAGCAGCCAGGGGAGGCGGCGGGGCAGGAGCGCGGGTGAGCGAACACAACCCAGCCACGCCGTAATAACAAAAAATAATTTGAAAAATAATAAATGAAGGAGGGAGACAAGCCCGGGAGAGGGAACCCTGTCCCAGACACACCAGCTGCGGGGTTCAGACTCCAGCACCGCCCCGGGCTCCTCACGCCGCTACCGGCACGGCCCTTCCCAGCGGCACGACTCAGGAGGGCACCGGCCCCGCGGCCGGGGGGATCCTGGGGCACGGACGGGCGGCGGTTCCATCCCCCTGCCCGGCTCGGGGACAGGCACAGCCCCGTGCCCCCGGCCCCCCCCACCCAGGGGAACCCTGGGGGTCCCGGCAGTGGGAACAGGGGCTTTGGGAGTCACGGGTCCCTGCCCAGAGCAGCCCCCGCGCGGGGAAGTTTAGCCAAAGCATAAAATTCAGAAGAAAATTACTTGAAAAGAATTATTTCTTCAGAGAACAATTCATGCCTATTTCCAGACCATAAACTCCTTCCTCCTCTGCAGAACCCACCATCAGGTTCCTGATGGAGGGAAGCGCTGTCAGAGGTGTCAATCATTTTGGCAACAGTTCCCTCTTTCCAAACCCTTGTTTTAAGGACCAAAAAATCAAATGTAAAAAAATAAAACCAACAAAACCCCCCCAAACCACAAAGCAACCACCCCTTCCCCCTCCAGATTATTTACTGCCATGTGAAAAATACCTTCCCTGAAACCCAGGTCTTAAAAGAAAAAAAATATTAAAAAAAAAATCAATAGTTTAAGTGACTTATTTGTGCTGCTGAAGGTTTGTTTCCCAGTTCCGACAGCGTCTCTCTGTGTTTAGTGCAGCCTGGGTGTCTCCACCGGGACGCCAAGCGATATTCCTCGGTGGGGATTTGCACTCATTTATCCCCGTTTCGAGGGGCTCAGCCGGGCACGGAGCTGGCGACGGATTCAGACACGCGGCGAGGCCGGTGCCCGTCTCCTGCGGCCGCAGGGAAGCGCCGCCAGCTCCTGCGGGAGGGACCCAGCCGGGATCTGACGCCTTCCCTGGTGCCAGCAGCCGCTCAGCACCCACCGCAGCGCTGGGGTAACCACCCCTCGGCCCCCTCCTCCCCGCACCGCCCTCCCCAGGACTCGGCCCAGCAGAGCCCGCGCTGGGCCTGGCCTGGGCAAACCCCACTGGGGCGAGTGGGGCACAGAGGAGCCCGATGGCCCCGCAAAGCGGGGGCTGCACCTCCCCGGCCCTCGCTGCTCTCCAAACCCCGCGCTGGGGCTCAGCAGCCTCATGCCCCCAGTACCCAAATGGATCAGTGCCCTTGCCCAGCCCAGATGCCCAGGTGATGGGCTCATATCCTGCCCCCCGGAGCAGCCGCTGCCCGCAGCTGCCCTCAGCCTGGGGCTCGCCCGGGGGAGCAGAGCCCCAACGCCGTGTCCCGGGGTCCCGCTGCCGAGGGAGGGGGAAGCGTTGGGCTCGTGGGGGCACAGGACAATGCTCCTGCTGCAGAACACCCTCCCCTCTCCCGTCTCTGAGAGAGCAAGTTTCCTACCTCCCCATCACCAGAGAGCCTCATCAATCATGTTCCCTCTAATTAACTTCTAATTTACCTCTTTAGTCAAATCTGTTTACAATCAGAGACAAGAAAACACGACCCAACAAGAGGTGCGGTGAAGATTGGTCTCTCTCCCTGCACGCTCCACTGCCTCCGTGCCGCAGCCCTGCCTGTCCCTGCAGTGTGGGCAGAGCACGGGCAGCAGCGGGTGCATGAGCCCCGTGTCCTGCCCAAAGCCCAGCGGGCGCTGCCCGGGGCCTGCGCCGCTCCCTCGCCCCACTCCCAGAACCCACATTTAGCCCAAGAGCCAACAGCGATGCTGCTGCCTCTGAACTTTAACCCAGGGTCAAAAAAATCAGAAGGGGTTAAACCAGGGAACAAACCCCACCCACCACAACCTCCAAATGCTTCGTTAAAATCTGTTATTAGCTCAACCCTTTAATCCTCCCCCAATTACAATAACGACGTTCTCCACAGCTGCTGAGCCTCGTGGTGCCCGTCCTCATACCTCCAAGGCTTCTCTGTGCTGCTCAACATTACGGCAAAAATGAGCTGGCCTGCAGCAGCACATTAAGCTGAATAATTATCTTAATTAATAACAGCGGGCCCAGGTGGGCATCCAGCCCATCCCACAGACCAAGGCAGGGCTCTGGCATCTCCCAGCAGCAGGGCTCGTGCTCGGGGCACAGCGGGGACCAAAGGTTCCCCCCTGCCCCAGGTACCGCCCCGACAAAATCTGCTTTGGAGAGGCAGCTCAGCTCCCGCCGGCCCAAACCGAGATCCTGATTTATTGGCCATCACCCTCTTCCAGTGCGTCTCCCTCTCCTCACCAAATCTCACAATTTATCCACCAAAAATATTCACGGAGCAGGGATTTATGCAGGCACAAGCACAGAGCAGCAGTGCAGGCCCAGAGGCCAGCCCGGGGGTAGGGGGGGTCCAGGGAGCGGGGGGAGGCAGGAGTGGGGGGCTCTGACCACCCCTCTGTGCCGGGGTGCTGGAGAGCAGGACCCCAGCGCAGCACCGCGGGTCCCCCACACCCACCATCAGCCCTTGGGGACGCTAAACGGGGCTTTTGTGCTTCACCAGAGTTTTGTACAAGATCACGGGTTTCGCCTGTCCCAGGCAGGGCCGGGAGCCATTTCCAGGCCTCCGGTACGCTGGGACGACCAGGCAGAGGATCCTGACTTGTGTGCAGTGGGGTTCCTCCCTCCTCAGGGAGTTTGGGACTCAGGAGGAGAGAACAGCTCATCACCCGCCGGCCACAGTTCATGACTCAGCAGCCCACCCTGCCAGGCGCAGGCAGCACCAGCGCCCAGGACGATGCTGAGCCCCAGTCCTCAGCACCAGTCCCCCCCCGTTCCAGACCCTTCTCCTGAGCTGGGACAGCACCAAGCACTGGCACCCGGAGTGACACTGAGACCCTTCTCTGCTGTGCCGGGAGCCCAGCGAACCCCCAGGGCCCCCCAGGGCCCCCCGCTTCTGGTTCCTTCACCTGGTCCCTCGGCACGAATGCACCCAGCACACGTTCGCTGGCACAACCCACCGTGGCAGCGACTGACACCGAGCAAATGCAAAAACCCAGAAGAGAACAACCCTGGAAGAACCCGGGGAGAGTCGTTAGAGCTCGGGCTCGTTTGCAGCCCCATGGCCGGGCTCTGTGAGCAGCTCTCAGCTGGCAGAGCAGCAGCACCCCACGAAATCACAGGGCACACACCACGTCAAATCACCAGTGCTTCAACACCGGTTCTTTCAGCCAACTACCCAGAGACTTAAAGGGTTTGGTGAAGCACTTTGAAGAGCTAATAAATTACGAAAGAAAAAAAAACAATCAAAGAAAAGCTGTCTTATACACGAGGAACATTCATTAGGAGCAGGCTGAGCTCCTCCAGCAGCACGCGGCCGGTCGCTTGAGCCGGGAACGATTCCCAGCCCAGTCTCCATGTTCAGGCACCCAGCGAAGGCACGAGGATGGAAACGGCAAAGGAGGAGACAATTCACCTTCCGAAAGAAAAACTCCAGCTGAAGCAGCAACACGGGCGAGGGGTTTTCACTCCCACCAGATGCTGCAGGAGGTTTCTGCCCCTCTGAGGGGCTGACTGGGAGCAGCGATCCTGCACTGCGCCCACACCAGCTCCCTACCCCCGCGCCAGGCGACTGCTCACGCCTGGGGCAAACACAACAGCAGGTTAAAGATGGTGTGTGCCCATTTCAAAAACTTACCGTGCACTCAAGCAGGTTACAGTACTATTTTCAAGACCCTCCCTGCTCTTTTCCCCCCGATGTGTGGCCCCGACTTCCCAGTCGAAGCCGTTTCTCGTTTATTAAGTCCCTCCCCTTTCTGCCCCAAACCCCCTCCTCACCCCCCCCCTCCAGTGTGGGAACAGCAGCTCATCTTCCAGGGGCAAAACCAGAGACCAGCCTCACCGGTGGTGTGGAAAGGGAACAATTCCCAGACTCAAGTGAAGTAAAAAGCTAAACACTTCTGAAAGATGAAGAACACCTTTAAGGAAGCAGGTTGAAAATAGAAGAAATTAGGAATTCAAACAAGTTCTGCGCCAAAAATGTGTTTTTGCAGCTTTTTGTAGCTGCTGAAACCATGACTTCCATGTTGATCCCCTGAACAACAGCGTTTGATGGCACCCAGGCCAGCAGTGCCTACGCAGTCATGACTGAAGGAAGCCTTTAAGCTTCCCTGACAATGCATTTTTCTTGGAGATAAAAAATGAATGCTGCCAGCATGCAAATCTCTCTAAATTAGGCAAGGCCCAGCTTGCTGGAGCTGTGATGTTTTGTGATGACAGTCATTAACTTTAGCAGAAGAAAAGAGGATGCAGGGAAATATTCTCAGCTACTTCTTGTCCCGGTTGGGAGTCACCGCTCGGCGAAGCGGCGGGGTCTGGCCCGCTGACACCGGGAGTTACACTGCGAGCACAGAAGGACGAGCTGCGGGGCTGTTCCACCGCGCTCGGCCGGGCGGGCGGAGGCAAAGCCCTCGGCCTTGCTGCAGCTCCCCCAGCACGGCCGCGGGCGCGGGGCTGTCCCTCCCCACGGGTGACATTCCTGCTGTGACACAAAGCCAGACTCCCCGTTCAGGAATCAGGACCCCGATGTCCTACAGAACGAGCGCAGCCGAGGCCTCGCGCCGACTGCGAAAGGAAGTCAGTGGAATTTGGGCATTTTCCTGCTTACTCACCTTCCCTCCTAGTTTTGAGCACAACCTGGAGGGCTGAGGGCTGACTGGCCCGGGCAGAACCTGCCCCTCATTCCGACCCACCTTTGGGAAGGTTTAGCAGGACCAGTTAATGTGGCTGATTCCCGCTCACCCTCTGCCACTGAAGAATGGCTGAACTGGACACACAGCGACGCCTCAGCCTCCCCAGTTTACGTCAGTACAGCGGATTTATGTTTTCATTAATGTATCAGGCTGGAATAACTGGCAAACAATCTCTTGAGCTACCAGGGCTCCTCTTTACCCTCCCTCTAACGCACAGACTGGTGTCTTGTTTCACACCCATCACTGCAGTTTGACTGGGGGGGGGGCAGGAAAAAAACAAAAAAAAAGGAAAAACCTTGAGCTGCCCTACTGCTTGGTATGTGGCTGCAATCCCACTCACAGCAGACTACTTCAATAAGAAACAAGGAATTAAAAAAAAGCAAACTATCTTTAATATCTCCAAAACCCCATTTAGAAGCAGTTTCACAGAAACATCACGTTCATCGTGCAATCAAGGCTGAAGGGCAGCAGGAGGAGGGAGAACCAGGCGCCGCGTCCTTGTGGGCAGACACGGAATTTGGCCCCCGAGTCCTCAGAAATTCTCCAGCAGATCCAGGATCCGCTTCTGCTCGCTCTCCCGAAACTCCTGGTTCTTCCCATCCCCGATGTTCTCCGCGTACTCTGCGGGGGGGAAAGCAAACAGACAACAGGCTTTGAGCGAGACACTAATGAACGAAGGGCAACTCCTCTTGCAGATACTGCAGCAGAATCTAAATCTGTGTCCACTGCAAACAACCCAACGGGAATTTATGCAAGGAGCAGCGATGGTTTTTCTCCCCACCCCCAGGGTTAAAGCTTTGCATAATAAACATCTACTGCCCCCTCGTTAGAAGCTGCTGTAGCAAACAGAGCCTGGAGCAGGAACACCCTGCTCCTCACCGAGCAGCTCAACCTGCCCAAGCAGACACCAGCGCCCAGGTACCACATTCTCAGGGTCAGAGGCGCCGCCTGTGCTCCTCCCAGCTGCTCCGTCAGCCCGGCAGAGCAGCCCACGAAATTCAGAGCAGTCCTGGACAACACGGGCTTCTCAGGTCCCTTTTAACACTGAGTATCGCCAGGGAAGGTCAGGCAGGGGCTGTTACACAACGGTTAAACATGCCCAACCCTGGCTTTAAGCTGCCTGTTGGATTTTTGTCAAGTAGAGACCAATTCCTCAGTCTACAGGTGCTTCTGACCCATACAGAAGAAAACACACCAGTTCAGATTTAACTACAAAAGCAACTCCTTGTCTTCAGGCAGACCCTGAGCAAGGTCTGGCCCATCCACACACACGGCCAAACACCATGGAACCAGAAATTCCCTCCGCAGCTCTCCGTCCTGACATTCCCCTAAAGCTGGCAGCTCTCCTTCCCGTCCCAGCTCCCTCCTTGCTGCCACCAGAACCTGCATATTCAAAGATGGTTTAAAAAGAAAAAATGAAAAGCAGGTTTTGAGCTGCGAAAGCAAGGAGCTGAACAAATCTTAGTAAATCAGGAGCAGACTGCCTGGTTAGACAGTGTTTTCCAGCCTCCGCCTTCTCGCATTCTTCCTCTTCTTCCTAAACAAACAGAACAGCTTGTATTCAAGCATCTGAATGGCAAGTTGCTGTAGAAAGTTTGCTTTAATATTTATACGTTCAGCACTGCTACATGCTTCTGAGCTCCATCAAAGCCTTTATTATAAGAGCACTGAAAAGAGTGAGGACAGGGAGAAGTTAGCTGATGTGGGAGTCTTCCCTCCTGCATGCACTCTCTCTCCACGTACAAGAAGCAGCATTCTTTGCCAGGGCCTCTGGGAGAAATCCTTTTAATATTTATAAACTGCTACAGTACCTGTAACGAGAGCAGGCGGGTAATGCTGAGGTTTGCTGCAAGTGAACCCGACCTCCTCGCTGTCCTGGAGAGGGGGACCAGCACAGGGCACTCTTCCCTCAGATGGAGAAGCTGCTCTCCACCGCACTTAACGAAGGCAGCAGCGAGCTAATAGATGTGTTGTAGCTCCCTACGCACTAATTGCACCAGGGCAAGGCCCCGGCAGCGCGGCGTCAGCTCTGCTGCGTTTGCTCGCCTCAGCATGGGGCTGCGCCACCGGCCTTGGCAGGAGCCAAACCCCACCGCAGCCCAGCCGGCGTCACCCTCCCCGGAGGAAGCGCCTGCTGAGGCCAGAGCTTAGGCCAGAGCTTAGCCCGGGTGCCCCGTCCCCTTCGCGCAGCACCAGAGCCTCCTGCCAGCAGCCATGGCCCCACGGGGAGCTGGCGGAGGAGCCGGCTCCGTCCCCAGCGAGCCCTCCCCGAGCTCCGTCAACGCGCCTCTGAAACAGCTGCCACCACCACAACTGCCTGTCGGGCACCACTGCACTGCCTGCCGCTGCCACCACCGCTCCGGGGCCCGGCGCCAGGGCAGCGGGGTCCCAGGCAGCCCCGGCTGCAGGCAGAGCTCCGCAGGCAGCGGGGTCCCAGGCAGCCCCGGCTGCAGGCAGAGCTCCGCAGGCAGCGGGGTCCCAGGCAGCCCCGGCTGCAGGCAGAGCTCTGCAGGCAGCGGGGTCCCAGGCAGCCCTGGCTGCAGGCAGAGCTCCGCAGGCAGCGGGGTCCCAGGCAGCCCCGGCTGCAGGCAGAGCTCCGCAGGCAGCGGGCACGCGGCCGGCCCCAGCCGTAGCTCCGAGCAGCGCCAGAGCGCTCCAACACACAGCTCAAGCAGGGACACTGCCGAGTGCCGCTCATGACACAGCCCTTCTATTGTCCCAGTGAGATCTCTCAGACAAAAGCAAGCCACAAATTCCTCTAATCTTGGCCAAAAGCTCAGCATTTTTTCCTTCTAAATATTTAGGCTTCATAAAACTAAAATCCCAGTAACTCCCAAGGCAGACTGTTTGCTGGGTTACCAACAGTTGCTAATGCTAATTTGAAGAGACCAGAGAAAACTCCCAGAACCAGGCTTAAAAAAAAAAAGTATCTCCCACTGAGGTTTTATGTATTTACTATTTTATTTAAAATTCCACCACTTCAGTGAGACAGCAAAAAAATCAAATGTAAGCTCCCCCTGCCAACAGTTAAACAGAGCTTACACATTGCTGTAGCTACACAAAGAGAAAGGACCTAAGATTGGTTTCTGCTTCATTAGACAAAATACAATGGTTACGGAACAGTAAAAATCAATAGGGGAATATTGAAGCTTGTAATGGATATTGGAAGCCATAAAGCCTGCACATGCCGAGGGACCACAGCCCAGATCCGGCCCCTCGTAACATCCCTGCCTCTGCTTTCTGATTACCTGTGCTCACAGGTTTGGTTTATGACTGTCAACAGGCAGCTCACCTTCCCGGCTCCCGGAATCACCTTCCCCTAAACCAGAAGTTTAACCAGGCGCCACATCTGGGTGTGTCTGGGAGGGCTCTGGGTGCCCAGGGCTGGCCTCGTGGCTGCGCAGGGACGGGCCCAGGGCCCAGCAGCGCTGCCTGAGAGGCCTCTGCCCCGCGCCGTGCCCTGCCGGAGAGACGGAGCCCAGGAGCTGCCCCGGACACAGACCCCACTGGCTGTCACAGAGACCAGTCTCCATCCCAAAACATCCCCCCAGCCACGGCGCACACCGTGAGCCGCTTTCTTCCGAAGGATAAACTCACTGTCCCATCGCAGGTAACGCTTGAGCTTCAGGAACAGGGAACTGCGGGAGGACTGGTCAGTCCCCAGAAACGCATTTCATGAGCCTCGGTTGTTCCCAGCCCCCCCCCCCCCCCCCTTGAAAGCCCTACCACAGGAAAACAGCCTCACTTCCTCACTTGCATCATAAGTAATTCTGAGCAACCCCAAGGGATCCATCAGCTGTCAGGTTGCCAGAGAAACATGGAGAATATGTAGGCCATAAAAATCAAACTAAAAACTAAGCACCTAATTAGTATGCAAAAATAGAAAATAAAAACTGAACAAGAGCAAAACACTGAACAAAAAGTAAAAATAAACCAGCCCTCATCTGTCCTGAGAGCAAGTTGGAAAGTGGCCTGGAGACATCTGAGCCAAGGCTCGAGGCTCCCGACCGTCCCGGCATTTGGGAGAGCCCCACAGTTCAGACCCCAGCTACATTCTGGAAGGGTCCCGCTGGCCCCAGCGCCCCCGAGGCACAACCGACGTACCCCAACAGGCGAGTTCAACCCACCGGCCCCCCCGGAGGGGCAGGCACTTGTCCTGGTGTCACTGGTAAAAGCTGCTGCATCTACACTGACAACATACTTGGACTTAGGTGTGTAACTACTGAAAAACTGTAAAATGCCACCAGCACAGACTGCAGAGAAGCTCAGCGCCACTCCTGCCCCGCAGGAATCTTCTGGGCCCCGCTGGAGTATTTCACAAGGGCCCATCAACAAACTTGTTTCTAAGGTCATTGACACTTGGGATGCCAAAAGTCCCTAAAACCAGCACGTGTAAGAGTTGGGGAGAGCTGAAGAGAGCGCCCCAAATACTGTGTCCACACCACACGTGGCCCCTCCAGGCAGAGAACGCATTACCACCAAGGACCGACCCTGCTGGACAATCCACAGCTTGGGAGATGTGATAAAACCACCGAGAAAGTTTCACAGTGCAAGTCACTGTCTGTGAAGGAAAGAATCGGATGAAATTTTTATGCAGCTGCCCTCCAACTCAGCTTAGTATGTAAATCAACAAACCAAAGACAGGAAGGTGAGGGGTGTAAATCCAGCGAGGTGTGCAGACAAATCCCTGCGGCCCAGGTCAAGCGTGGGAAGCTGAAAGCGGACGTGTGCCACGCTCTAAGTTGGAAACGGACAGATTGGAGGCAGGAATTTTCAAGTATCATAATTAAATGAGGAAAAGACATCCTATCAGTCCCCTCTGCTCATCAGCAGGCATTAACTTGCACTTGCTGGCAAAGGACAAGGGCCAAAGAGAGCCCACAGCTGCGGGTAATCTCACACTGTCACAAAATCACTCTTAACTTCATCCTACCAGCCACCCTTCTGATCCCCTTCTTTCCTACATGTGGGAAGGGAGAAAACCGACAGGATCTGCAAGAAAAAAGCTGCCAGTACCTGCCAGTGCTGAGAAGGGGAAGAAAAGGCCAGGAGCACGTCACTGTTATTCCCAAAGCAAGCAGAGACATCGAAACAACCACCCACAGCCCCGTACCCCCGGAGATGCTGCCAACCCTCCTTTCTCTCCAGAAGAGAAAGACACTCCTCAGCCCTCACCGAAAACAGCGCAGCCCCCCGGGAGCAGACACGTCCCGCCCAACCCTCTGCTGAGCAAGGAGGCACCTCCCGTGGGCAGCGCCCAGCTGAGCCTGGCAGCTCCGAGCGAGGCTCCCTCCTCCTCCTCCTCCCCAGTTCAACCAGCTGCTTCTGCTGAAGGACAGCAGGCTACGGACGAGAGGCACAGCTCAAATAGCACTGCTCTAATTCAACATAAGCATTAAAAATAACAAGCAGTACTTTAAAACTGGGATTGCAAATCACAACAGCTACATTTTAAAGCTACAGAGGATACTTTAATGCAATAATCCATATTAATCTGACACTAAGAACAAGACAAATACACCATGGATACTAATATGGTGCAGATGGTAAAGTGCAGGGCCATGTTAATGAAAGATGAGACTCCACTATTCTTCCCTCTAGCATGCATCTACACTTCCCTTAAATATTTACTCTAGTGTTAATGTCGGCAGCGAGTTCCAGCCAGTCTGTAGCTGGTGACAGCGCAAAGCAATGATGCTCCATGACAGCAGCCAACAGCCCATGTCCTGACGCCGAGGCAGAGGGTGTCTCCTCCCAGCGGGGTCCAGCCCTGCCCGCGCTCAGAGCCCCGCTCAGCGGCTGCGTGAGGATGCTCGTGAGGCCAAGGAGAAGCACACGTGAAGGCCCATCCAACAAAGCAATAACCAAGCTGTCCCCAGCAGAGATGAGACACAGGCATGGGAATATCTCAACTCACCCTTCAGGATGTGTCGAACAATTTTAATGGAGCTGCCTCTCATGTTCAGAATCTGATGGACTCTCTGACGAATCTGATGGGAGATGTGAAAGAGAAGAAAATAATCTTCAGTACAACACAAAACCATGCACAACCCCGCGTTTTCCCACTCTGAGGGAAGAGCAGAAACCCTGCGCACCACAAACCCCAGGTGAGCCTCGCCAGCCCACGGCCCCAGAGCGCCGCTCGGAAACCCTCAGGAGGGCGTGTGGCTCGGGCACACGTGGCCACGGACCACACTCACAGACCCCGAGGTAGCCACACCGGCGGCAAGGCAGCACTCTGCATGGCTCAGAAGTCACCTGCTGTAGCCGGTGCCTTTGTGAGACCATCAAGAGGAGGTTCCCTTCCACCGCTCTCAGCAGCGGCGTAAATCGGGCTGTTCCATTGCACCCCGTGACCCCGCTCGTGGCAGACTGTGTGAATTCAGTGACAACAATCACTAACGCCCCCCTAACTGCTGTAACGCCATGAAGCTGTACCGACACAAACACAGCGAGCGGGTTTCCTCCCAAAAAAAGGAATCAAAGAGATTATTCAACGAGGAAGCGTTTGCAAGGATTTAGAGTCTTGTTTGTATCATGGATGGAAACACAGATGATCTGCCAACCTTGCATATAGCTTTACCTGGGGAACATTGGCATTGCAGATCTCTGCCATGATGTAACAAATGAGCTGTAGAACAAAGAGACCAGCATCCAGGCGACGCAGATAGAATTCGTCTTCCATGTCATCATCTATTATCTCGCCCCGACGCACCATGTCCTGTAAAGCAACACAAAGAAAAGGTGTGATGATTGCCTCTCAAAATACTTCCCATTAGCAGTGGCAAAATGTTGGTGATATTTGTCGTTTCTTAAGAAATATTTTGCTCCCCAAAACAGTAACATCCATATATTCCTTGCCAAAGAAGAAATACTTTTAATAATTCATTTAAATTCAAAAAACATTTCATTCAGTTTTGAACAAGGTTTTGCTTTTGCTGGTTGTGAAGTGTGTCCATCTGCAAATTAAAATTTTAATTTAAACATACAAATTACATTTCTAAATTGAGCGATTAGGGACTGTGAATATGGAACAAACCAGTGTATCTATTATTTATAAGTTCTTTGTCAAAATGGAACAAAAAACCTGCTTTTACTGGCCGTTTGAGGGTGCTGTTAAGCAGTGCAGAACATGACTCCAGCAGACTCAAAGACCTATCAGGCTTCCAACTTCATTATCGACTGATGAACAAGAGAACAGGTCCCAAAACTCTGCCCCAGGGCAGCTCTGGCACACCCAGCCATGCTCCTGCGGGGATCCTGGCGAGGCCCTTACAGACCACCGGGGACGGGTTCCTCCTGCGCACGGCTCCACTGGCCGGAGTGGCCCAGAGGGAGGCCAGAGGCGGCCGGGCCACCCGCCCTGCCCGGGCAGAGCCGCTGCTCCAGAGCACGGGCAGAGGCAGCGCGGCCCGAGCAGCCCCCGGGGAAGGCCGGCCGCGTCCCCCGGCTGGCCCTGTCACCCCTTCTCAGCGAGACCGACAGCCCGAAGGAACTGATGTCACGTGTGACCTTTTGCATTTTGGGGTTTGTTTTTTGGTTTAGTTCTTAAATAAAGGAAGCAGCTTGTCAGACCCTGCTAGCTCACTGCAGCTTGCGTGATTTATTATGCAGCCGGCTGGCAGGTGGGCACACGCCAGCGGAGCAATATTTTCTCATTAGAGCCGTCACCAGCGAGAGCACTGTACCTGTGATGCTCGACAAGAACCGCTTCCTCGGGGCACACGTGCTCCAGGCAAACACACGCAAGGTCACCAGCACCAAAGCTGACTTAGGCTACCAAATCTTCCTGTTCCACCAAGCCAAGGCCTCACATCTAATAGAGGTAGAGTCTTTTAGGCACAAGAAGGAAAATTAACCCTGTGCACTTCTGACGGAGAGCGCAGTGGATGCTCACTACACCAAAATCCGATTAAGTGCCTCAGAAGTACAGCTGCTTAGCACTGCCTCCAGAGAGCGAGAGGAGAGCACCGGTAATGAAACACTTTTCCTCTCCTCCTGGATATCTAGCCTGCCAGTGAAAGAACAAGTTAAGTTTAAAAAAAAAATGCCTACTTGCCAGTGTCATGAAGTCAACTGTTTTGGCTACACTCCAGGATGCTTTAGCATCGGATCCTGTAGACTCCAGCATCTGCACAACTGTCATTTTCTCCAGGTTCTCAGAATCACGGGCACAGGCATGACTGGGCAAAACTCGCACACAAGCTCTTGCCAGTGAAAAGAAAAATTCGATTTTGTGCAAGGAGTGACTTTCCTCACCCTACATCCATGCCAAATTGCTTGAATCCGATCAATTCTGGTCTCTAAAGCTAAACAATGTTGAGTCTGGCTAGCAAGACATCAGAAGCCATTGACTGAAATACCAAAAAAACCCACGGCAGAAAGGTGACAATTCGCAAACCGCTGCTGAACCTCCTCCCTGCACACAGACGTACTGGCTACTCTTCTCAACGGTGCTAAATTCCTGAACAGAAAAACATCAACGGGCCAGGATTTTGAATCTCCAGAGCAGGAAACAAAGAGCATGTCTGTTCTGTATTCTGATCCAAGCACGGCGATCACAGGAGCCGAATCCAGGCAACTGCTGTCTTGATTACACAGAGACGGCAGCAGTTATAACAGCCCCTCTCGACAGAGAAGCAAGATTATTTTGTGCCAGTAAATTAAGCAGATATGAATTAGAAGACAAGTACAGTTTTAAGGTGTCTTTTCACAGTCTTTTTTTTTAAACCACAGCCACCCTTTAAATGCTAATCTGCCTCCCAGTACAGTACCAAATAGCCACCTTTCCACTTTGTCTCTCTTTCAAAGCTGTCAAGTCGCTAGCCTCCAAATGAGCACTCAGATGCCATTTCTAATCTGCCAACAATATGTACTGAGATGCCCCTTGCTGATGGGAGAAGACAGCAATAAGATGGGCTTCTGTGAAGCTAAAATGAGCTTCTCTCACACTAATGAGGCAGGACTGACAGGCCTCGAGGTGTCAAGTAGAGACTCGAAACCTAAAGACACAATGGATCTGCCAATGCTACACAAAAGATCACGTCTGCTCCACGCAGGGCCCGGAAGATTCTCCGCATCCCCCTGCTTCCTTACCTACCACTGCCCTTCCCCAGCACACAGGGCGAGGCTGGGCACAGCAGAAGGGATGGGCGCTGACCGAGAGCAAAACCCTTCCAGGATCCTGGGTTTGCCTCCTCAGCGGGTGGGACAGCGCAGCCACTCCAGCTCCTCAGAGACGAGAAGGCTCCGAAGGCCGTGCAGGAAAACAGCCGTCATGGCTTGTCCCCCACGCCAAGGACAGAGCCTCTCCCCTCCCCGCTTTCTGTCTGTGTTACTGGGGAGGGGCAGGTGATGCAAGCTGTGCTCGGGAGGGGCCTTCCCCGCTGGCTGACAGCCAAACCCAAGGCCGTCGCTAAGCCCGTGGTCAGGAGACAGGGACCAACGCCTGCAGCAGGAGAGGGGGAAGCAGAAGCCTCGGGTGAAATCAGACCATCGTAACAAGGGCTGCCCAGGACCATCTGCTTTCAGCTCAGCTGGGACGACAGTTTCCCAGGAGCCTCTCAGCGGCTGTGGAGCACACGGGCCCTTCAGCAGACAGACCCTCGTTTTCACTGAAGCAGTGGTTAGGACTGAGCACGGTCACGGACCCGCGGCAGCCAGCGGAGCCGGCAGGCACCCAGCTCACACCAGGGTGACCAAGAAACTCTCAGGTCCACACGAGAAGCCATCAGAGCCCTCTGCCGCGGGAAGGACTTTCTTCATTTCAGCCTTACAAGCAGAAACACGCTTCAATTTCTGTACATTGAGCCACCCATCTGCAAGAGCTGAAAAGCTCGCT